>NC_081289.1:65863086-66179368 GCF_030490865.1 Poecile atricapillus | reverse complement strand
TCAGCTTCCAGCCCTCCTCCCCATTATTCAGTTTCCCTCATTACTGATTTTATCTGTGCTTTTGATTCACAAATACAGTTCTGCAGGAAAAGCAGCATGCTTTTCAAAAATCACAACCCAGACCTTGAATCACTTTCCTTTTCTGCTGCAAAAGCACCCACTCACATGCTGGTAAGAATTACCCAAACCTCAGAGGCTCCTGCAGAGCCCCCCACAGCCCCTGCCCATGGAACCAGCTGGTTCTGGGTCCTTTCCAGCCCAAACCAGCCTGCCATTCCCAGCCCCCTTGTTTGGGGAGGTGCTTCTGCATCAGCCTGGATTTTTAACTTCCAGGGGCTGACCCTGGCAGGTGTTGGTGGTCCCTGATCAGCCTGGAGCCCTTTTCTCCATGAGCTTTTCCTGGTTTACACCTTCCACAACCGGTGATTAAGGGGAGGGCAGCTGAGAATTGATGACATTAATATTGCCTTGAGAAGCTGCTTTCTGCCCTGACCACTCCCTGAACACAGAGAACTGACTTCGTCCCCCAAAATGCAAAAAAAATGACGTTTTTTTAAGGTGTGGGAGCAGAGCCAGGCTTTATCTCATTCATACCTGTAACAGCATGAACAACAGGCTCTCAAGATGGCTAAGAAAAAACAAATTATACTCCTAATTATGCAAATCAGAAGCCAAAGGAGCTATCCCTTATGCCGTGTGCAAACAGCAGCACCTTTTTCCTCGTGTAAAGCTGTGAGACAGGAGCTCATGGTTAACCTCTCTGCAGCAGAGCTGTGCAGCAGCCCTGAGGCAGCACTCAGCACTCCTGTGTCCCCTGCAGGATCCAGGAATGTCCTGCTCCCTCCCAGCGCCAGCAGGACCTGGCCTTGCCACTCCTATAAATACATATTATAATATTGGCTTTTCACAAGGATGAAGATGAATGCTCTATGTATCACGTTCCAATGGCTTTGCTGTAATAGTCGATAGAGGTTGTTTGAACTGTCTGCTCAGTTGGGATAACTCCAGTGAACAGATGATAGGGACCCTGCTGCTATAAACACTCAGCGGCTGTGGAAAGAAGGAGCCAAGGCCCAAATTCAAAGGTGAGAAGAAGAGGATTAAAACCACAAGCCAAGACACAGGCATGCTGTAAAAAGGCAGACCCAAGGAGTGGCCATGCTAAACAGTTCCTGGAAAATGTAAAGAGTTAATGGAAAAGTTTGAATATGCATAAAGTCTATGAATGTGCATCAGGTGATGCAATAGAAATGGGATATAAAGGGTGTTTCCAAAACACCAGGGGTGCTCTTGGCAGAGGGCCAAGCACCCGGCCCTTTTAACCCTTTGCTTTATTTATACATATATATATATATAACATATATATATATAAAACCCTGTCTTTGTCTCCTATTGTCTTTCTTATTAAACCTTTCAAAATTCACCAGGAATGTGAACGTTGTTTTTCACACCACGAGCTCTCCAGGAGGCAAAGCACGGAGTGGGAGCCCTTGGGCAGGATGGTGGTGAGCTCTGACTGCCTGCAGGTCAGTGATCCAGAGCAGGTGTCCCAGCTGTCACCTGGGGCGATGCTCCAGCAGGAACAGAGGAACCTGTCCCACCTCACATCCTCAGGACACAGCTGGCTCCCAGCCTCGCTCCCTCCAGGTTTTCCTCCACATTCTCTTGTCCATTTTCACACATTGCTATCACCACAAAATTACTGACAGGAAAATGTATCCACAAACACCAGAGGTTTATGTCCAGAAAGGAGACAGAGGAGTCCTTTTAATCAAAAAAAGAGAGAGGCCGTGGGGCATTCCCTTGGGGTCTCTCAAATTTTTGGAAGGCACAGCCTCCTTTTTATCCCAATTTCCCAGCCACATCCCTCTCTCTTTCCCCATAGGCTAAGGTACTTGAGAGGCACAGACTTCCCGGAGTGCCTGATACCTAAGATTCCCATCAATGTAAAACCCTCCCTCTTAATTTTTAATTCTTATGGAATTTATGGTGTTTCCCCATTGTCTCTTCCATCTTTCAATATTCCATTTCATTTATCAGCAAACCTACAGTTTGTTTGTAAAGGCAAATATCTCTTTCCATTCACCAATCAGTGGAATCCATCCCATTGTTTCTTTTACCTCTCTGTTAGTTTTATCTACCAGCAGACCCACAGCTTGTTTGTAAAGACAAATCCATCATTCCCTCTTACCACTCAGCACAAAAATTGACACATAGGATGGACTCTTGTCCAAGCCTCTGCACCATAGGGAGGATCCTGGTCCAGCAGCAAAAACAGCCTGAAAGAAGGATTTGGGAGCTCCCTGTGCGAGCCATGGCTTGGCACAGCCCCAGTGCCTCTGACTGTCACAGTCCTCAGAACCAACCAGAAGTAAGTTCCTAAAAAGACAGAAAAAGTCAGATCCAAAGGCAGGGAGTGAGACCTGAAGCTCCTGCTAACATGCCACAAGCCACATTCCCCACCTGTGTGTGGTCTGGGGGCAGAACCACCTTTGGAAGCAGCTGTTGGGTACCTGGGCTGTCAGACTGACACAGTGCTCTTGCACCTGCTGGCAGAGGAGCAGTTTTACTGTGGAGGAGGGAACTTAAAGGCAGGAAAAAGGCTGAAAGAAGAATTGTTCAGCTTGGAGAAGTTCCAGGGACACCCAAGAGTCCCTTCTGGAGCCTGAAGGGGCTCCAGGGGAGCTGGAGAGGGACTGGGGACAAGGGCTGCAGGGCCAGGAGCCAGGGAATGGCTGCCAGTGGCAGAGGGCAGGGCTGGATGGGATCTTGGGCAGGAATTGTTCCCTGGCAGGGTGGGCAGGCCCTGGCACAGGGTGCCCAGAGCAGCTGGGGCTGCCCCTGGATCCCTGGCAGTGCCCAAGGCCAGGCTGGACATTGGGGCTGGGAGCTCCTGGGACACTGGGAGCTGGCCCTGACATGGCTGGGGTGGGAATGGGGGGATTTAGGGCCCCTGGATTTAGGGCTCCTTGCAACCCAGACCTTTCTGGGATTTTGAGTCCAAGAGCAGACACCCAAGGGCCAAAGGGCAAATTTGGACATTTTCTCCTTCTGTGTCCTGCTCTGTGTGCAGAGGGCATTTTTGGCCTAAAACTTGTGTTTTGGCATAGGAATTGTGTCCTGCTTTTTACCGTTCAGCATATGAGAAGTGATGTGGAGAAATGAGCCAGGCAACAAGTGTTTGGTGTGAGGTGTTTCCTGCAGGCTGGCTCTTGGCTGGAGCAGTGGCTGACCCCTTTCCACACACACCACGTGCTGCAGGAGCTGCCTGTCCCCATCAGGAGGAACATCCCAGAACCCAAACACGTCCCTGCTTTGCCCCTGGATCAGACCTGCCCTGGCTGAGCTGGATGAGCAGCCAGGAGCAATCCCCAGAGCAGAATCTGGATTCCTGGTGGCAAACCCCAGCTGAGGGCTGGGTGCTCTGGGTACTGCTGCTGCTCACAAGATTGTTAAAACACTCATTCTGCCCACACCAGAGAGATTCACCTTGACAAGACTGCACAAATATGAAACTGATGCCGGTGCTATCCAAACAATGTCTGCTCATAAAGGACATGACTGACAGACTGTTGCCTCCTATTTGCGTGTGAGGTGAAGGTTTCTGCCAAGTTAACTGCTGCAGCACGTAAACAACCCTCAGCTGAGGGCTGCATATATTAGTTTTGTATTTTCAACAAAGGTTGTGATGAACTGCCCTCTTGAAAGCTTGTGCATAGCATCAGCTGGCCTTCCATTCAGGATAAAAAAAAATAATTTTAAAAATCCTTGAACTACATTTTGTTTACAGCACAATATGAATTCCTGGTGAATGTGGGGAAGAGAAAAAAAAAAAAAAAGCCTTGGTAAGAATCAAAATAGACAAGCTGCCTCTCAGAGAGATTTGCTGTTGGTAGATTACGCTTGGGTAAGAGGCTCAGGTACAATCAGCCACTGGAAGTTAAAACATCCAGGCTGATGCTAGCTGCATCTTCCCAGATGAGGCTGAGAATCAGTCCCAGAATAGTTTAGGGTGAAGGGACCCTAAAGCCCTTTCACCTCCTGCCATGGCAGGGACACCTCCCACTGTCCCAGGTTGCTCCAAACCCCATCCAGCCTGGCCTGGGACATTTCCAGGGTTCCAACCCAACAGGAATTTTTAAATGGCTGATTTAGAAAGGCTCTAACTCAGCCAGGACAATGTCTGCTCACAATAATCTCTCCTGGCAGGTGTGAGCCCAGCCTCCAGAGCCTGCACAGGTGTGTGTGTGTGTGTGTGAACAACCACCGACCCACACAAACCTCTGTTCCCTCACAGCAGAGCACACCTCAGGGAGGACAGCAGCCCAGCCACCACGGGCAGAGCAGAGCAGGGATGTCTGGAGAGGCTCCAGGGGCAGGTTCTGGGCAGGGTTAAAGGAATAAACCCATCCCCAGCTCGGGGTGAATTGTGCAATTGCAGCTGCAGGGGATGCAGTCCCATCCTCCCAGCTCGCTCTCCTCAGCTCGGGGCTGCTTGTGCTTTTTGGGCCCAAAGCTGCAGCGCTGCCCTTGGTTGTGGGGCTGGGAAAGGATTGTTGTGTGTGCCTGAGCTGTGAGGAGAGCTTGCTGTCACTGTGTGTGGAGTTCAGAGTCACACACCAGGGCAGGGCACAACCTGGGAACCGTGGAAGGCAAAGCTGAAGGCATCAGTGGTGATCACATCCCTCCCTTGCCCACAGGGCGCAGATCAGGGATGGCTCAGGGCACCTCTCAGGGCAGGGACAGCACCAGGGCTGTCATCCCCAGCACCCTCGGGGGACAGCAGGGTCAGAGCATGAGAGGCTGGAAATGCCCAGCCCCATCTGTGAGGCAGAGATCTCAGAGCTACAACACAAAGTCTAGTTCTCATGGCTTTGAGGTGTACCAGCTGGAAATGTTTTATTGTTCATAAACGTGATTCCACCCTCAGTTCACTTAGGACGGCGTTTCATTTTGGAGAATCTCTTCCAACCTTACAAAACTGTAAATTCCAAATCACTTGGGTCTGGCTACCCAAGTATGAATTTCTTTATAAGTGTAACACGGAGTGGAGCTGAAGTGAGCCAAGGGCTTGTGCTGGGGCACTCAAAAGGTGTGTGCACCATGTACAGCCCTTGGATGCTGAATAAAGAGCAGGGTCAGGCAACAAAAAGTGCACTTTTCAGTGCAGTTCTGTCCATAACTTTCTTTCCAATAGCTTGTAAACCTTAAAGAAAGCACTCACAGGAACACACTGTCTAGCTCATAACCTGTGTGTACCAAGACCACTTCAGCACTGGTGCAGGATTTGCTCTCGCAAATAATTCGTCTGCACTCCCTGTTGGGAGCATTATAAACCATTCTGACACTCCTGCCTCGTGCTGCCAGCAAAGGAAAGGTTGTGTTGCCTCGGGTCCTGTCAGAAGCTTCATTTCCTCACTTGCAAACCCAGCCCAAATGCTGTGCCCAGCTCTGGCAGTGCCTGGCAGGGCAGCTGTCAGCGATGCAGAAAGAAAACGGCACAGGGGAGAAAGGGAAGGTTTTAAATCTGTGATGGTGACCACAGAGATCTGCTGAGCTCAGGGAGACTCACACACAGCACTGGACACTTGCTGTGAACTTGTCTCAACTTTGGGGACCTAAACCTGAGAGACCAAGGGAGACTGAGATTAGAAAATATGCCAGCTATTCCTCTATTGCAATGCTGTGGTGATCAACAGAGCATTAAGGGATTGGTGTGCAAAGCTGGAACAGAGTCAAAATGCTTCTCCTCGTTCTCCTACCTACAGTTCAAAAATACAGAAGACAGAAATTATTAAATGTGTAACTTAAAAACAGCTGTACAGATGATGTCAGCTGAGATTTGGTGAAACACAAGGGAAATAAATAACAGTGACTTCTAACCCAGAGCCCAGACAGCCCCTTGCTGAAGTCCCTGGGAATATGTTTAATGGACACTGAAGATTCAGCTCCTGATGAATTTAAATTTAAATCCTTTAAATTACAGGATCTAGGGCTTTTTTTAGAAAAAAAATAAATTTCTGTTGAGCAGCCTCCTTCGTCAGGAGGAAGAAAAGCCAATAGTAGATGAGATGGTTGTAGCACACACCACTGGATGTGAAGAAAAGAAAAAGAAATATGGTGTAACAGTTAAAAAGGGGAGGAAAGGTATATCCTAAAGAAATCTGGTGGAGATTTTTGTCTCACTGCTGGGGAAAAGGGAGGAAGGAAAGCTGCAGCTTCTCAGTCTGATGGCTTGTGGGACAGACCAAAGGTATCATCAGCCACAGATCCCTTCTAAGCCTTAATTGCTTCTCAAAAAAATGTGTCAAAAGGCTTACACAGATTTGGTTTGCAGTTTAATTAAAGGATTAGCAAAGTTTTCTTTTCCTATGTGGGAGCTATTAGAATAGGAACTTGCCTGGAAGATCACTCATTTAACATAGCCACTTAATTGCATTAATAAAACCTTTGCTTAGGCAAAGTATTGCAAATGGTAATTCACTTTATGCAGGAACACTTTCCAGTGAGGTGAGGTGGGCATAAAACACAAGCCCAGGCAACAGCTGTGGGGAGCAGGGTGCTGCCTGCCTGCCGTGGGACAGCCTCAGCACTGAGGATGTTCTTGGGAGGGCTCGGGGCACCTTGGTGATCTGTATTTTGCATTATTAAAACTTAATTATTTTGAGGGGAAAAAAAGATAAAAATCCAATCTACAAGCTGCATCACTCCCTGGTGATGCACTTTGTGGGTAGGCTGGCTTAAACCAGGCCAAAAATGCTGTTTGCTGGCGTTCTGCTGGATGAGACCCCACTCCCCTCCTCCTGCTCCCTCGGGGCTCCTGCTTTCCCAGGGCTGGAGCTCTGGGGCTGTGTCCCACCTGTGGCTGTGTCCCCAAGCCCAGTGAACCTTGCCCTGTCCCCAGCCCCTGCTCCCAGGGGCTGTAGAGGTGTCCTCCCCCAGGCTGGGAATGTTCAGAATGCCCCCAGACTCAATTCCTACAGCGCTGTGTGGAGAGCACAGTGCAGAGAGGAATAATTCCATACCTAGGCACAGGGACAGGCTCAGCACGCAGCTGAAACTTTCATTTAGTGTTACATAAGAGTGAGATAATTATATCTAGAAATCTTCATGGCACGCTCTTGAGTTTTAGTTCACCCTAGATAGTGGGATTATTACAATTCAGAGAACCCAACACTGATTTCTACTTCCTTATTGCTGATTATGTATTTGAAAGTTGCTGTGTGTTGTGTTTTCCAGCCCCTTCTTTCCCGAGATTTCTCCTCCTTCCTACAGCACATTGCAAAGTCCTAGAAACTGACTGCTTAAAAAATAAAAATAAAAGGTTAAAAATTCCATTAACATCAGAAGTATTTTTCATTATTGTTATTAGGGGTAGCCACAAGTATTTTAAATAAAACAACCTTATAACACCTGAAAAAACACTTTTACTTACTCGCAAGGAAACATCTGGAAGGAGGGCAATAAAAAAATTACAGATTCCTTGCAAGTGTGAAAGAACATAAATATTTGAAAACTATAAACATCTTAAGTCTCTCTCTACAGCTCACTTAGGGCTGAACCAGTCCAGTTTCAGACAGAAACTCACAGTGAACAGCCTGCCCTGCAAGGACTTGCATCTCAAATCAAGGTGATTATTTCAGAAATTGCTAAAGATTTTTAGGAAGTTAAGAAAATATAATTTGCTCTCTACTTGTTCCTAAGTCTAGGCAGAGGGAAAATCTAGAATGTAATTAAGGAAGTCCCACTTCTCTCTGTGCAAGTCAATCCACCAAACCTTTATTTCCCTACAAAACATGAATTTATATCAGAACTACTAGCATAGTTCTACTGAAAAAAATTAATTAAACTAGCAGAATTTTCACATAGAGTATAAATATCTGGGTAGTTTACTTTCAGGTACCTATCAATACCAAACATTAATTTCATTGCAGGAATAGCGCTTTTTGCTATAGCTGACTCAGCTGACATTTCACTGATCCCTAAATTGATTTATTGTAAACTTTTGTGTTAGCAAACTCGTGTCACTTCTATAAATACCTCTGGAAACCTATGCAACAAAAAGAAAAATCCTCTGGAGAATTCCCTGTGAAAGATGTTGTCTGGCAGCAATGGAGGTAATTGCTCCTGGTAATGTATTTTGCTTTGCACATCCTACAATAACTTTTTTACATAAGCAAACAGGAAGGGGCAGGGACTGCAGCCAGCCCTCTCCCTCTCTCTCTTCCATCCAGGGGCTCTGCCGGTTTGGCTGCTCACCTGAGGCTGTCACTGAAAGGCATTAACATTTCCATTAACATTAACATTTCTCTGCTGAGAGCAGGAACAACAATGACCAAGGTCAGTAAAGTGACAAACGCTGCCTTTAAAACATGGATGAAAGCCATGAAGTGCAAAGTCTTACAGGCTGACTGTGCCTTCATCTGCAGCACAAAGCTGCACTTCTCACATCAGCGTTTCACCATGTCAGTAATGCACTGGGAGCAGAAGCCAATACCCTCTGCAGGCTTCCAAAAACTTTAGTATTTGGGAAACGAGACTTAAACATTCCTTTTTGAAGGCATCCCAAGACTAGGATGAATTCCCACTATCACCAGGCACCATCTAATACAGGCCACTCCTCTTTAATACTAGAGGATCAAACCTGTTGATTCAGCACACAGACAAAACCTTATTGCTCTGATTTAAAAACAGGGCACATCTCCAAGATGATCCCGCTACCAAAGCTGTACTTCACATTGTTTTTAAGGTGAAGATTAGTGTGCTGGGACTGAAAAGACAATAAAAGAATAGTTAACAAAAAAGAAAAGAGCAGCTTCTCAGCTCTCTCTGAGAAGGACTTCTGCTGACAGACAGAGAACCTCCAACTTAACCACAGCAGAAAGAATGAAGACAAAAACCTCTTATAAAGGTTTTTCCTTGTTTTTCAGTAAGTTTTTGTTTCTTTATACCCCACTCACTCTTCCCAGGCTGAGGAGGGTCTGTCTGTGTGGAAAATCTCCTGCTCTGCGAGTGCTCCCAGGCAAGCCCTGGGTTCCTGCTGGACAGCAGCAGAACCAGGCACCCAAAACCAGCACCAAACACAGCAGCAGCAGTTTGCATCCCCTCACAGAGCATTCTACCTAGCACTTCACCTAGGAAATTACACAGCAGTGAATACAGCAGTGCCTTCAGTGATTACCTGGCATGTCTGTGAGAAACCTCCTTGGGACAGCCAGAAAAGCTCCCTGTAGACAGAGCAGGGCTCACCATCACAATTTGTCTGCTGTGTGACCACAGACATCAAAGCCTGCTGTGGCTGTTCTCAACAGCACAAGAAGCCCAGAAACACCAAATCCCCCTCCCCAGGCTGAACTGTGGTTCTCCATTTCTCTCACTGCATCCAGGGCTGTTTTTCCATCCTTGTCAGAGCACAGTCTGAACGCTCCCTCGAGGGTGAGGACCAGAAGTGCACTTAGCACATACAGGAATTTAGTAATGGCTCATTCATTCTCTCTGGTGACAATGGTCAGAGGTCTTCAGAGGCACAGCTCTGTATCTGTGCAGTTAACAGCAGAGCACTGTGTTCATCACAATGCCTGCCTCAGATAAACACACACCTGCAGTCACACCTTGGAAGATTAATTTTCCTCTTCAGCTCCTCCAGGTCATGCCAGCGCAGTGCAGAGTCTGGGAGGAGAGGTTCACATTGATGCCTGCTGCCAGATAGTTTGTCTAACTGATGTCCTGCCACCTGACGAGCCTGAATGGTTTGTTTCAGATTAACATGTCAAAAATCACCCCCTTTCCTGCAGCCCTTCAGGAAGGGGCTGCTCCAGCGGGGTCAGTCCTTCAGGGACAAACCCTGCCTGCACCAAACTGCTCCTGTCTGGAGCTTCCCAGGGGACCTCAGGACGCCCTGCTCGGGTGTGGCAGCCTCCCCAGGGCTGCAGGGCAGCCAAACCCACACCACCACTGCATTGTTTTTATACTACTTGAGACTACTTGATGAGGTTTAGGCATGTCAGCATCGTTGTCCATTTTCACAGCAATGTGCTTAGTCCGGCTATTTTAGGGAAACCCCATTTGGGTATCACATTCCCACAGGGAATTTGGCCGTGGTAACTGGAAATTTAAAAATTGAGGAGCTCTTCTGAATTTTGCAGCTTCACTTTGCATTTGACAGAGCACTGGGGCAGCCAGCTGCAGACTCTGAATTGCCCCTTTCACTCACCCTTACAAAACCCCAACATCATTTTTGGAATTAGGTCTTTCTCCAGACAGTGCCAGACAGGGGAAAGATCAGGAAGAAAGGATGCTCTAAAAAATCAGTGAATTTTTAATGCATTAATATTGGAACAAGGAAAAAAGTCTCATTATAGTATCCACTGTTTAGCAGTTGCTGGCTGTAGAGCAGAGTTGACTAGTCTACTACATCTTCCCAACACACACAAATATTTCTTCAGAAATTGAAGTACAATAGAGGTGAAACACATTATTTTATTTATTAAAAATTTACCTTATAATTTATCAACATTTTTTTCATGTTTTTAAAACAAACTAGATTCGATCCCCATAGAGAGTTTGCAATTAAGGAAAAGGGTGAAAAGGAAGGGATGTGGAGAGAGGAAATTAGACATGATGCAGCATCTGTTATCTCTCAGAAAGCAAAAAAGTCAACTCAGTGCACCTGGACCTGCACCCTGATAAAATGCATTAGTCTCCAGACATGTACTTTGCACCTCCAGTATCTTCCATCTTTAACCATGATGTAAGGATTAAAAATTGTCCTTTCTTTCATCCTCAGGCTCACACCTATTTTTCCATTCCTGTAGTTCCTGAGAATCATTTATCTTCCATGCTTCAGCAAAGGACTTCATTTTTTTCCTGTGGGAGAAAAAAAAAAAAGAAAAACCCTAATCAAAATACAGCCACATTTTTAAATGAAGCACATCAAACCCTGAAAGTCCTACAGTCATCTGCAAAATTTTATACACAGTCCAAAATAGCACAGCTCAAAATGTTATGTGATCTTCAAACAACCAGTTAATATTTTCTAAGATACATGTTCCTGCTCTAGGTCAGCCAACAAATTAATTTCATAACTAAGTTACAGCACCAGCAGCATTGACAACATGATATAAAAAATGGTAAGAACAAATTGTTAAAGGAAATAAACAGCATTGCACTCAGCCCTGTTTAATTTTCATCATTCAGTTCGTACAAATTTGTATTTGTAGGATCATAAAAAGAAAACACATTTTCAATATAAATGAGTGCACGCATCCTTCCTGTTTCTCCTTTGCATTTTTTCATATATAAGAGCTGTGACAAATTACAAGACGTTTACAACGGGTTAACACACATTGCTGATGACAGTAATGTCAAAACTGGATGAAATTACCCAGTGGATTTTCTTAAATAATATGAAAGTGATTTAAAAAAATAAGACAAGGCATCAGACCCATGGGTACTGAGACAGCACAAGGGCAGTGCTAGCAGCAGGTCTGGGTGTGGCTGCCCAGAGCTGGTAACTCCTGTTCCCACCCCACCGACCAGACCCATGCCTGGGAACAACAGAGATACTGCTGGAGACTTGTTTTTTTCTTCTTTTGCCAGCTATGGACTGTATTTCCAATTAGTGTAAGCCACCACACTATTTTTCCTATAAACTGTCATGTAGCATCAAATGTTTTTATTTTGCTTTATTAAGAGGGGATAAAAAACGTCGTTAAGCGCCGAGTACTGTCAAGTTCCGAAGTTTGCACCTATAAATAATTAGTAGTCAAAATGTTCTCATGCAAAATGATCCTGTCAGGATTAGGTACAGCCATCAGACAACCAAGATCTTGGTTCATTATGTTCCTAAGGGGCTATTTGAATTTTGCTCACAGGAAAATAACCAAGGAAAACAACAGCCATAGAAAAAAAAAAAAAAAATAACAGTGAAAATGGATATGAGTATCTAAAGTGTGCACATAATGTTACAGGATTTACAAATCCATTATGCCACTTCATACACACAGGAATTTTCATAACTAGTCTAATATACAGGGTAGAAACACCCCTGAATGAAAACTGGCTATCAGAGAACTTTCAGAAAAATTTCAGGTGTTTGTGGGGACAATCAAAATATATTTTAAATATTTATTTTCAAGTTAAACCAGAAGAAGAATGTCCACATTTCCTTCTATGCTTTACTATGCTGAGGCAATTTCAAGTTCCAAAGAAAGTAATACTTTTTAAATTAAAGTCATTAGTATTTTCACTATCTCTGCTGAGAATATAAGTAGGTATTACAGAAAGTAGGTATTACAGAAAGAAATAATTTTTTTACAAATCATATTTGTTCTGACCTTTTCATGTTCACTATTCTCTCCAACTCCTTTGATTTGTGAGCTGCTTTTTTCAAGATTTCTTCAGGAATATCTGCCAGTTTGGCAACATTTAGCCCGTAACTCCTTGCAGAGACTCCTTTAGTTATTTGATAAAGAAAAGTGATGAATTCAGGATTCTCTTCCACTTCAGATCCTAAAAAAGTAAAACCAAAATCAAAACCTCCTCTATGTGGCAAATACACAAGTCTCCTGTCCTGATCAGCTTACAAGGTAAGCAGATAATACAATACAAAGAATTATTTAGGGGAAAGGTTGATGGCAAATACCAATGGCAAGTCATTTAAAAAAAATTTTTTTTAAAAATCTACGATTATTCAGTGAACAGGCCTTTAAGATGCCTCTTACAATTCAAGAACCAGGACCATCATGTTTCAAAACAGTTTCAAAACAATCAGATGTGTTTTTTCACTCCATAGAGTGCTAAATTCTGGAGCTGCTTGACACAGTAGGATGAAGACACTGAAAGAACACGATGTTAAATTAGGCAGCCCCGTTGAAATCCAATCCACAGGAGATACAAAACACATCCTGCTCGTGAAGTCCCATAAATAGCAAATGTTTTCAGACAGTGAGATCCTTCAGAGAAGGAGCTGCCATATGTTTGATCCCTAATCCCTCCTCCCTAATCCTTTGTGCTTGGCTGCTGTGGGAAGTTGCAGCTGGGATGGGCACATCTTTCACCCACCCCAGCCCAGGTATCCTCCTGAACCCAGAGAAGGAATAGATGTCCAATTTTCAACTCCCCCTAGATGTGTGACTGAAGTGAGAATGGGTGTATCACGTTCAGGTCAGGTGTAAATTGTCACACTGACATCTTAGGGGTTCAGCTTTTGTATTTTCCATGCATTTGTAACCCTGCAGTTCTTTGGGGTAGAACTCCAAAGCCCATGTGCAGGGTCAGCTGCTGCTTCCCCATTTGGGTCAGACCCAGCAATTCCTCTCCAGGCCTGGCAATCCAGGACACCTCAGTGCCTCAGGCCCCAGAAATGCAAACAAAAGGGAGCTGGGGGCAGCAAACTGGGACTGAATGGCTTCATCAATTCCTGCAGCTGCAATTGGGAGATCAAGCCCCAGTGTGCAAATGGAGCAGACTTAGAAAAGTGGGGAACCCGTGAGCCCTGCTCCATTTTGGGTGCAGCCCTGGGGGGCTTTGTCTGCCCTAAATGTACCTGAAGGCCCTTCAGCAAATACAGCTGCTTTTTATTCCCTTCACTTGGCCTGGACCCTGATTTTAGGTAGCCCAAAAAGGCATCAGAAGTAGTGTTAGTGTGTGCCGGAGCGTCCCTGAGGTGCGCACTGACCTCTCTGCTGGTCGTCCTCGTTCAGCAGGAAGGCCATGTGGTAACTGCCCACGGCGTGTGGGTACAGCTGCTGCAGCTCGCACACCGGCGGGTAGTGGGTGACAAACAGCGTCAGTGCCTGCACCTGCAGCACAAACACACACAAAAAACAAGGGCTGTGTTTCCTGAACCCCGCCGGGCAGAGCTGTGTCCTTTCTCCACAGCCCTGTGCCCGCCCTGCCCCGAGGCTGCGGCCTGCCCTCGCTGGAGAGCCACCACACTTACATCCCTGATGAAATGCTCCAGGGTAGCGTAGGCAATGGCAATGCCGTCATGTGTGCTCGTCCCTCGGCCCAGCTCGTCCAGGATCACCAGGGACCTCGAGGTGGCCTTTCTGATGATCTCAGCAGTGTCTGTCAGCTCCTCCATGAAGGTGCTGCGGCCTTTGTAGATGTTGTCTGCAGCGCCCATTCTGCACCGGGACACAGAAAACAAAAACTCATTACAAATTTCAGCTAAGGCTGGGAAACAAAGCAATCATGGGGATGAAACGATTCTGTAAGAAATCTCTGGTCGCTGCTCCAAACAGAGGAGAAGAACCCAGGCAGAACATTCCCCTTGCAGAGGTTCCCAGCACACACTTCTCCCACCCTCACAAGCAGGACAAGGCTTTTCCTTAAAAAAGAAGCCTGGGACTTCAGACCAGTCAGCTCACGAGAATTCCATCAAAGGTAGCTGTGAAGGAGAATTCCACTCCTTTGCTTTTATTTGTACAAGTTTCTAATGCTGACAATGCCCAAAGGTATCCGATATTGGCATTTGCACACAGAGTGGAAGCTCCTGGTGCTTGTGCATGCAAACAGCAGAGCAGCGGCTTCCTTCAGGCAGTAACAACATAACAATTACTTCCCCTAATTGCACGGGTACACAATGTTAACTAGCATGCTTAAACAAGATTTAAAGGTATATTAAAGTTCTCTCTTCATTCTGTTGAAACACAGCTCTTAGCAGCCTCCAGGCAGGTGAGCGCCACACACAAATTTCTCCACATTCCATCCAACTCTTCTAGCTCTGATTCAGATCCATGTAACCCTCAACCCTCATCTCAAATTGTGATTTGGTGGTCTACAGCTGAGAAACCTGCTGTTAGTACACCCCGGTTTCCCCTTTTCCTGCAGATTTCCTTATCTGTGCAAGTAATACCCATTCTATACTGAAGAATGGGTATTTTTTGCATTTCTACTTCTGAATTGTATTAATCACATTAGAGCATCCCTTTGGAGACAGACCATCACAAGCAAGCCACTGAGGAGGGATGTAAAACTAGATTTATTCACTCTTATCAGCCAATATATAGTTACATATAAGTCACACTGATTTAAGAAAAACTGACTCATGAGTTTAGTATATTACATTTCCAAATTTAACAGCTGGCCACAACAGTATTTAAAGCCAATCAGAACCTTTAATGAGAAGCCCAATATAGCTTTGTTTTGCTCTGTCTTCTGCTAGGTCTCTATCATAATTGTTTCTGTTACCTCCTGAGGCACCACCAAGCCACAAATGATTTTATGAGGATCTTACAACTAAGAGTATTTGACTAAAACAAGCAGGTTGGACCCAGTACAGCTATGATTTGTATATGTTCCCAAGTCCCTGCCCTGAAAATCCGTCATGGTACCATGCATAACTGCATAATAAGCAAATCTTCAATGATAAAATAACTACTTCTGATGGGCATGTGAGAGAACTAGCTTTTTATTTCATTGAATGCGTGCTTAAGCACACACACAAGTTATGCTCCCACATACACCAAAGGAGAGGTGATTCTGGCCATAAGCTAATTCAACTGTACATTATTTTTCTCTGAATGAAATATATAACTCAGGATAATGAGGTATTGTGAAATTAACGTTTTATTAAGCCACTTGCCGTGTAATCCTTTCAAATGCTAGGTTAGGAATGATGAACATTTTAGTGAATTTGTCTCATTTCAGTGATTTTCTCTCAGTGCCCTCACCACCCCTGTGGCCCCTTTCCCAGCTTGGGTCGCACACCAGGTTCTGCTGTAAAATCAAACAATCCCCCTTATTGCACAGATCCACAGAGAACAGGGTATCTTAGGCCTGTTTTAACACTATTAACTGCAAATACATTAATCAGAATGACAAATACTCTTCATGTTTGAACAACCTCTGGCTCCTTAATGAACAACTTCAGTCTTAGTTTCTGACCCCACAATTAGTGGCATTATTATTATTTTCTCGTTTCTTACTTGGCTTTTCCTTACAGGGACAGCATCTCACAGGCCGTCTGTTGTATGCCTGTGATGATTACACACAGAGCTTCCATTTTTCTCTGGGATTGCATCATTTCCATAGAGCCCACAAAATATTATAGCCTCTTTTGTATCTAATTTGCATTCACAAAAATAATTTTCTGAACTTCCTCACTAAAAGCTCAAGATACAAAGAGAAATTAGTATTATCTTTCTCTTGTTGTTAAAGACAGCTGGAAAAGAAGTTTTTCTTTCCAGCATCTTAAAACATTCAAATCCAGCTCGGGCTTAACTACAGATTAAAAAAACAGTGTATTTTTAAATTACATAAAACCTCCTAAATGTTATCCTTTGAAAATGGATAAAATTGTTCTTTCTGCCTTTGTCCTTTATACTAGAAGAATTATACTTGTTTTTTTGAACATACATGCTGAGCACTGTTATCCCAGAAATAAGCAGGAATAACTGTCTTAGTGGATGATTGCATTTATAAAACTAACAGTTAATTTGCAGCAATGCACTGCTCCCTAACTTTATGCTCTATTATTCCTGACACAATTAAGTTGTTGAGTCACAAAAACTATTGCCTAAACAACCCTTTTTTTGTTGTTTTTTTCACATTTAAAATAGCCATAATAAACCCCACCAAACTTCTCCAGGACTCAGAGGTTCTGAATACGCATTTTATTGCAGATCTCCTCCTAAATGTTTTTTTTCATACATTAAAACATTAAATTCCTCCCCTCCCATCCTGCCCATGAGGAACACGCAGACAGGCAGTGTGAGCAGTGTCTCTTTGGATCCATCACTCCTCAGCAGATGCAATTTGGCTGGAAAACACTTGTTTTAATGTCTCTTTGACAGCCAACTAAATCTTGCAAAATTAAAAGCTCTTCATCTTATGGTGTTCAACACATTTATTATGCAAACTAAAAAAAAAAAAAAAAGAGGATGGATTATCTCTTTTCTGTGCTCAGTTCAAGTAGCAAAGATTCCTGTCAAAGGCCTCAGAAAAAAAACAATAGAGAGGCAATGTTTTATAAATTAGTTTTCCGAGAGTAAGTTAGAGGATATAACTGTGCTACCTGTCAAAAGGAGTTACCCCACAAGCTCTTAGAGTTGGCTTGGTTTCAGGATCACAGTGTGGGCCCCAGGAAGTCCATTCTCCTTTTATTCTACTGTGGATCTCTCACATGGTTTGTGAAAATGAACAAGCAGCCCAGGAGCCCACAGTGGTAACAAAACCCAGCTACATTCCACCATGTGAATCCCAGAAAACAAGACTGCAGAGCCATTCCCTAGAGCCTTATTTTCACACAGCTGTCAACAGCCCAGTGCTACTTACTGAGCCCAGCTCTAGAGATTACTTAATGCTGGGAAAAAACACCAAGCTTAAACTTGATTTTAGTAATATCTGATATTACAAAGCTCACCTAAAACACTTACTGCAAAAATGGAACCTGTTGCAGAAGAATAAACCTAATTCAAGAACAATTAATATTTAAAGAAAATTACTCTTTTCTCCAAGAATAAGGTGTAGAACACTCTCAGCACCAACAAAAAACACTTTCTGTGATTCAAAGGTAACACTGAGAACACCATGAATAAAATAAATTCATAATGCAACTTCACAATTCCACTCACTCCCTCACACAAACCCCTTTGAAATGTCATTTCAAAGATCAACTGCATTTGCACAGGAGTAATTTAAATTAAAATAACCCGTTTACAAGAAGAGAGGATTAGATGTGCTGCTGCCTTTCCTGGCAGAGGCCCATTCTCCACAGCCTGTCTGTGCTCAGCAGAGCAGTGTGGCCAGGGCAGTGGGGACAGGCAGCCCACCAGGGATGGGCAGGACAACTGAGATGTATTAAGTAATCCCTCAGGAGACTGCGTGTGCAAATTTCTAACAGCTCACTGGCAAGAAAATAATGCTTCACACTCCCCCACAACCTACTGGTACATCGTCCTCTTCATTTCCATCAAGATCTCACTGATGCAAACCAAAAACTGACAGTAAGAAAAAAATAATTTACAGAAGCTGTAATTACAGAATTAGGGAAAAAAAAAAATAAAGTGTGACAGAAAGCACGGCTATCAGGATAGTTATTATTTTTGCATTATTCATGGTGACTTATAGAAGTGTGCCAAGTTACATGGATGATGACAAGGAATCAAAGGATGGATGCTCATGACATAAACCTGGTTTCAGTCTACATGCACACGTGCTCAACCATTTCTACAACTACTTATCTGCAAATTTAAATTAAGAAATACCAATGGTGTGTTACCTAATTTAGGAGAACAGCTGTTGAGAAGCCTGATAGAATGCATTCCATGTAAAATACATTTTTGTCTCGTACATTATTGTAGATACGTGATATTCTCAGTCACTGAGAGATTAATGAAGATATTAAATGACTCTGAGGCATACAAAGTCTGCATTATCCTAGGGAAAAAAAGCGATTCCAAAGTGATTTCAATACTCAGTTTCACAGTGGTTTTTACATCTTTTTTTCCCCTTCTCACTATCACAAAGTAACTGAAGCAGCCAGAACAAATAATCACTGAAATCCTGCTTTCCTTCTAGGCTGGCCCACAGGGGAATGCTGCACACACCAGTACCCTGGCGTTTTAAAAGAAACATTTCTAACAGGATTAACTTTCAAGATGTGAAGTGCATTGATTTTTTTCTTTATTTGATTTTTTTTTTAAATTCTGAAAGCCAGAGGAAAGGAAAACACCCATGGACTCAATTTTTTCAAGAGCTTCAGCTGGACTGACCAAACAGGTAGTTCTGAGCTGCAAGGATAGAATCCCTGTCAGCCAGGGCAGACCCTGAATGACAAGAAGCTACCAGCATCCCTCTTTCCTACATTTTATAGACTAACAGAAACTCAGTTATTGCAAAAGGTCATGTTACATTACCTAGTGAGGAACACCCAGTAAACTTGCTTTCTGAAATTCAGCAGTGATACTCTCAGTAACATCTGAACTCCTTAAAAATACTTGTTACATTGCCTAGGGCAAACACACCACTCTTAAATTATCAGTGTAAATGTTCCTGATGGTCAATAGAAAGACCAGCTTGTGAATGCAAACGTTTTGCAATAAATTATAAATTTTAAGAGCAGTACTCAAATTAGGGTGTTTCTTTGAGAGCCATAAGTATTAGCCAGAAGAAAGTGAAGAAACAGAGACCCTCAAATACACACAGGTTTGCACTCACTGCTGTGGGACACCAGGGAGGGAACTCAAGGTAATTAAGTTAATGTCCATTTGTAGCTGAAGGATTGAGGTCAGGAGGGATTAAAGGAACTATAGCAACAGGGACAATGGCTGAAGCACTTAGCACAAGTGAACTTTTCCCCTTTAGACCTGTGGACACCAAGGACAATCCAATTCCAACAGTGACTGGGTCAAGTCATAGGATGGAAGAGTTTCAGAAAGGTAAATACAACCACTCAGCCTGACTGTAAAGCAGCTGGTGAGCTCTGCAGGCAGATTTCCTCCTCCCATGGCCCCATGCAGCATGCTGGAGAAATCCTCTGCACCCTGCCAGGGGCAGCACAGGTGCTCTGCATCTCCTGAGTGTGCATCCCTGCCCTGCACTGACTGAGATGGATTTCCAGGGCCCATTCCAGCCCCTGCACAAAGGACTGCTGGTACTCAGACCTTGCCCAACACCATGTATGCACCCCAAAGGCTGTCTGGTTCAATATGGCATTATTCCATGTATAAAAGATGCAAACCTCACACTGCAGATGCATACTTCTGTGAAATGAACAGAGACATGAAACCAAATTAGCTACAGATACATGCACAGCCTGGCTTAACTTGTTCCTACAGAGCCACAGAACACTGTCAGAAGCAGTTACAGCTCAAATGTACTGTGATATGTCCAAGACACAACTTTTCTAGAAAAAAAAAGAACAAAATAATTCTTCAATCTAACAACACTAACTACAACTTTTGCTTTTTCTTTTGGTTGTTTTTTTTAAAATCCAAACCAAAGCTATCTCCACGTGATAATGGTGCAATGTACTTAATACAGCACCCTGTTCTTCCCCGAAAGATGGGAACAATTTACCCCAGAGGTGCAATTACATGATTGATTGTGAGCATAAATGAAAGGCTTAAGTAATTCTTGTTACTCTGGCAGTAAACAAAAATACAATTAAGGAGGAACAAAATGAAACAAATTACTGTGCCATAAAGAAGTAACATTTCTGAAAATTACTTTGGGGTTATTGACAGCTAAAAGTTCTGTTTGTCTGACTCATTGTGCTTTCAATACAAACAATACTTTTTTGGCATGTCAGTATATAAAATTCTCATGTGGTCTTGCTATTCACTTGGGATTGCTTTGTGAGAACTGCTCCCTACTTTTCTGCACAATAAATAAATCAATACACATGGCAAAACCACTAAGCATTACCACATACATACAAAATAAACAAAGATCTGAAAAAGTACCTTTGATTTCTTAATTTTCTGACCATTATCTTTCAGAGTCTAACTGCTCAGGCAAATTGAGAGACTTTGCTCTATTTGTTCTATTTTATTTTTTTTCTCCAAAGGAAGATCTGAATGATTTAAACATTTGTTTTCAGGTTTAAAGAATCTGAACAAAAAAAGTCTCCAAAGTTCTGGTCAAAACCAGGTTATGTACAAACAAGTTGTTCAGCTGAGATAAACTCCTCCACAGTTTTGACTCAGCAATCAATCTCCTGGTGATTTCTGTACACACCTGCAGAACCTGCCAAACACTGCTGTCACCTCCCCACTGGTTTCACAGCCTAGATTTTTATGATTATGAAGAAGCTGACTAGATAACTGTCTTCATTTGTCTGAGGTGTTGTGATATTAACTCGTATTTCTAGGAAAAATTATTTTCATAATCTTACCCTGTAAGCCTCAAATAAATCATTACAGCTTCATAAAGAAATAAATGGAAGCCAAGATTTTTTTTTTTTTTTTTTTTTTTTAATATAGACTCTGGTCTTTAGAGTTAAAACCAAAAAAATTCACAAGTGATATAAAAATGAGAGGTAATATTTGCCTATTCCTATGCAAATCAGACCATTTCTAATAATGGAGCTTGTTATTTATTATTTTAAATACAACCATTTCCCCCTTCTGTGCTTCCTTCTCCTGTGCAGCTCCCTTTTGATAAGCCAATGAAACTGGCTGAATGAAATCAAGTGTAACATGGTTTGCCTAGTTACAGAAAGTTGAGAATTCGTTTTTCCACGAGAGGTTACATCAATGGAATAGTTACATCCATCAACACTTAGGAGTATTATTTTGCTTTTGTTCTCACGTGATTCACCTCAATGTATTGCAAAAAGCACTTATAAACACCTGCCACTCAGTTCCCAGTTTGACACAAACATTCTTCTTCCTGCTTCACATGCCCACTCCATCCTGTGCTTTCTGATCTTCTCAGGAGTTCTTACAAAATATACTCTTAGAAAGCCTTGGGACATTTTAACCTGAAAGTAAATCTAAAAGTAATCTAAAGTAAATCATGTCATTTTAAGTATCTTTCAAGCTTGAATGATGGCAGTGTTTCAATGAAGAAAAGAAAAAATAAAATACAAGCATCCCAAGTCAACTGCCCAAATGCTTGGGGCAATATTCATACAATAGTTGCTTTCCATCATGACTTTAAACCTTACTGAAATTTGTGATAATGCCATAGGTATGCACATTCCATCCAGTTAAAATAAAATGTTTGTCTACTTGTTTCTTTCAGCTCCACACACTTGTGAAACAGTACTATGACTTTGTCAAGTTGTCAGAATTAAATAGCTGTAAATGCATTCAGGGAGGCAACACTCACAATACATCTATTACAAGGCCTGACCTTTTGGAGAGTAATTCCACCGTTTACAGATCAGAAAAACAGACATTTTAATAAACTGTACAGAAGAAAGTACTATGGCTTGTTTAATGGCCCCTCCAGAAGTCTGGAGTAACGAGGACTGAGTTTGCTTGGGTTTTTTTTCCGTTTGCTTTGAAGAAATCTTCCGTCTCTAAACCATCCTCTAAGCCTTAGCAGCAACTCTTTCCAGATATGGGGAAGAGGCTGAGGGCTCCATGCATCCTGCACAAGCCTACAGGGACACAGACACAAACATTCCCTTATTCTTCTGCCCCATAAATCTCTTTTAGGTGACAACAGTCAAGGCACAGGAAAAAAATGTGAGAGGATCCACAAGGCCTGTAGGCAAATCATACCAGAAATGTCACTTTGGGATACAGAAATGCCCCTTCCTCTTCCATGTCTGTGGATCCAAGTGCATGTGACTGATGTGCCTCTCTGCTCACAGGATGATGGAGATGAGCAGCACCAGGCACACCACTCAGGCAGGCATTCAAACACTGATTTATTTTTTAATGCCACTGTGCTGTCTCCCAGGTGAGCGTGCAGCACTCAGTGGAATGGGCCACACCTGGTGGGAGTGGACTCCAGATCAGCTGAAGATCCCACCTGAGCAGAGGCACAGCAAGGGGAGTACAGCCCCCAGCTGGCAGAACAGCACCGAGCTCCCACTTAGAGGGACTCAGAGGAAATGTCTTGGCTGCTCCAGCAGCTCCCCAGAGATAAAAAGAGACTGACTCTCATCAGTGCCACCATGTTAAGCCAGGTATATGTGTAAGTAACACTGTTTTTCCTTTAGCCTGGAACGCATAGTAAGTAAAAAACAAGCATGGTCACTCTGTCCAAACACTGGGCAGGCAGGAGCAGAGAGCGTTCCTCACTCCTTTGGAAAAGAAGGATTATCTGATGGGCACTTCTGGGGTGCCTCCAAGGCAGAGTGTCACACAAAAACAGGCTCAGCTGGGTGAAATATCCAGGCTGGACTGATCAGAATCCCCAGAGGTGGGAGGGACCCCCAGGGATCACCCAGTGCCACCCTGCCCTGCCCAGACCCCCCAGCAATCCCCCTGGGCATCCCTGGAGCGCTGTCCAAAGGCTCCTGGAGCTCTGGCAGCCTCGGGGCTGTGCCCATTCCCTGGGGAGCCTGGGCAGTGCCAGCACCTCTGGGGGAAGAGCCTTTCCTGATGTGCATCCCAAATCCCTGGCCCAGCTCCAGATGTTCCTGGGTGCTGTCCCTGTCCCAGGGAGCAGAGATGGGAGCTGCCCTCGGGAGGAGCTGCAGCCCCTGCTCTGGGACTGGCCCCACCCTTGATCAGTGACACTCCTGTGGCAAACTGAGTCATGCACACACCCAGGTGTCCTCTCAAGGGTGGACACAGCCTGTGTGGACACGTTTTCCTAGAGCCTGCAAAGGGGTGTGTTCATCACCTGAGCTGTGTCACCTCAGGACACAGCTGGGAGGACATAGCTGACACTCCCATGGACCTCAAATGCCATTTTCAACTGCACCTTCACCTGGCAAGGCTCTCAGTTGTTCTGTTGCTGCTTGAAGTGATCAAAATCCCTTCCCTTTACTGAACCCATCAACCAACTCAGAAAAGCCACTGCAAGGTACATGGCTGGGACTGGACCTTGGTGGCTGGAATTTATGTGACCCAGCTAAGGCCAGGGTGAGAGTTACTCCTCCATTATTTCAGTGCTCAGCTGTCCAAAGATTTTTTATCACTCTGGAATTAATTGAACAAAGAGCTTTTACACGTGTTCAACATCACACAAGAACAACAAAATACCAAAACAGCGGTGTAACTTCAGCGCTGGGACACACAGATGCAGGATTCCATCGAGGC
This sequence comes from Poecile atricapillus, assembly GCF_030490865.1. Classification (NCBI taxonomy): domain Eukaryota; kingdom Metazoa; phylum Chordata; class Aves; order Passeriformes; family Paridae; genus Poecile; species Poecile atricapillus. The sequence goes on along the minus strand of NC_081289.1, from coordinate 66,155,699 downwards.
CATGTCTGAAGGACTCTACAGAGATGTGTAACACAAGATTTAAAAAACATCCCTCCCTAGCCAGGGTGAACAATCACCATCTGTTTTCCCACCTTTTCCTATAAATAGTGGACTCTGAAAGAAGTGAGTACCTCCTCACTGCAGAGTCAGCACTGAGGAGCGCACTCCATGTTAAAAATGCATTTAGATCATCTCTCACAAGGAGAAAATGCAGAAGAAAGTTCTTCCCATCTAACTGCAGAACATGTGATGTGAAGGGACTATCCCAAGACGGTTGTCTCCAAGTGCAGGTGACTGCATGAGGTGCAAACGCTGACCTGCAGCTCCTCCATGCAGCCACCACCTGCACACCACCTGCAATGCCAGCCTCCTCTGCACCCCACAGACAACTCCAGAGTTTGACACCATGAGGGCTGAAGTCTTGCTGAGAGCCTGTAAACAGCAAGAAAACTCTCTGAAGAGAGACCAACTGCATGAGAGGATAATCTACATGCATCTTAGTGATGCCTGTACTTGCTCCTTTCAGTGTGAGGCAGACCACCTGCAAGAGGCAGTTCTCCAAAAAACAATGTGACGCACAGGACACCCTCTTAGTTCAGACAACTGAAGCTGCACTTTTAACAGTATTCCCAGCTTGGCTGAGATGAAACCTCACTGGAAGTTGTGGGTCACTGCAGTGACTGTGCTGGGTCCCTGAAGTATGTGAAAGCAGCTCTTATTTCAACACAGAAACCCAGGCAGGTAAGTGCTCTAGGAAGAAAATAACTCTGTCCCTGCACCATCACCTGGCACTGGCAGAGGTTGCTCTCCTTCACGGGATTCCTTCTGATGGCAGCTTGTGATGTCCAAGAAATGATTCTCAAAGTCCTGAAGGCACTTGGTAATCTGAACTGTTAATTAGCTTGTTTATTTGAAGATGTTTTGCCTTCAAAGGGCTCCAGCATTCTCCTTCTCCCTCCCAATCTGGAACATGGACCCTCATCATCAGCTCTGTTGGCCCACAGGAAGCAGGATAAAGCCTCCTAGCAATGGGAAATTCTATCAATAATTGATTAGAAGAGGGACCTCTGTGGAGGTCAGCTTTCTTCAGCAGCTGAACACCACCTCTCCCAAGGGCAGGATTAGCCCAGCAGAATTCTTGTCATTAATTCCTCCATACACTGATGTCCACCCTGGCTTTGTCTCAACTCAAACACACACAGAAACAGAACATTAATTTCAGTGTCTGAATGACTGTATTAGAACTAACAAAAACTGAAGGTTAATTTTAAAGTAGAAAATGAACCCACTTACTGCACGGAGAAACTTGGATGGGAATTTTCAAACATCAGAGAATTAAACATCCAAGTCCCATTTAAAGTCAATGTAGATGGGATGTCAACCTCTTCAAAATCCTTCTAAATTTTTTTAAATAGAATGCCCCTGATTAAATTGAAATTCTTTAAGAAAAGATTGCAAGAAAACATTATGCCTCATTGGAGAAGGAAAAAAAAAAAAAGAAAATACTAACCAGCAAACATCCTCAAAATCCTGTGTCCTCCCCCTAGTCTGGGCTAGGCTCAGCACTGTCCCCTGTCTTATCTCCCCAGTAATGAAGATCACTCCTATCTTCACTCTACCTGTATGCAATTCCTCTTGCATCTTTAAAAATGTTTAATGTAATCCAGTATTTGAAGTCAATTTAGAGATGCTCTCCTATATAAGCAGATATATCACAAGGAATAACCATAGTAGCAACCTTTCAATTTCCATGGAAACTCTACTTGGAAAACAAGACACAAATCCTGGGGATACAAATCCCTTAAACCTATATAAATTCACACTTGGAAGATGCAGACTACAAAGCAAAAAAAAAAAAAAAAAGGGACCGCAGGATAAAGCAGTAAACTGGAAAAGGTTTTATCACGTAGAACTCCTGGTAATCCTGGTGCACAGAGCCCCTGATGGAGCCAGCCTGCACAGCACACTGACTGATCCCTCCCTGCATCCCCCAAAACATCACCACAGCACTGATGAAGTACCCTGGAGACACACTCCTTCCCACCTTACGTTTTTAAAGTATTAAAAATACGCTGAACCTAACAACAACAAAATGGAAATTCACGCTTTTTTCAGCAAGACCTTTTGGCCTGGGGTGGCAGTGCAGAAAGGAGGTCTACATAGCTGCTATCATAAAAAAAAAAAAAAATTTAAAATCCGAACAAAACCTACCTGTAGAACAAAGCACAGAAAACAAAACAAAACAAAAAAAGGCAAAATTGAGTGGGGGTTCAGAGAAAGTCCCTGATCTCTTCCAGGTCATTCCTGACCATAGGAGAGTAAAGGGCAAAACCTAAGAATTTAGAAAAAAAGCATTAAACCTCAAGCAGAACCTAATATGTGGCAGCTGATTTATTGATTCTTTCCTCAAACCAGACATTAAAAACTATTTCAAGGGTAACTTCCTATGGCTGAGAAACTCCATGAAGGCCACACCACATGAACCTGCCTGACGGACTGACATAGTTTAAGATCTTCCCCAGAACCCTGAAAAAAAAACAAGACCCACCAAAAAAAAAACCCCCAAACCAAAGAAAAGGCTCCTTCTTGGATGGTCTCTGTATATCTTGAGCTGAATCTGCTAACCTGTTCCTTTTCTCCTTTTTTTTCCTGTTACCTTTTAACTGATGCTTGACTACTTCTATCTTAATAATGTATTATCAATTTCTTCCTGATTAATATTGTGTCAATTAGTTTACTCTTAATTGCTAGTGCAATTACAAGAATTTCAGTAATTCTTCCACATATTCATCTGGTGTTTGACACATATCACATTAAATGAGGAATGGCACATCCAGCTGAGCTTCCAAAACTAATATAGACAAGGAGAAAAAAAAATAATTCAATTCCCTGTGTTAGAATGTGACTGGGCTATGAATTACATGGTCTGAAACCTCACAGAGTGAAAAAAAAACACTGTGTCTGCTTGGCTGTTAAGTCTAAAAGCAGAAGTTTTACCTCTGACCACACTGCTTTATCAGAAAAGTTATGAAAAGTACTTGGGTTTTATTCTAATACAGAGAAAAGCGAAGTGGAATCAGGGAAGTACACTGGGGAACAGGTGGAACACAGATAAAAAACCAATTTATTCACTCTCAAGCAGGCACAAAACAAAACGCCTCTCCCCATGACTGTGTCATATTTCTTGGTATTTTCTGCAGAAATCATCTTTTTGCAATGACAGTCTAGGAAATGCAGAGGAAAGCAGATACTCAGCTTGAGAGTAACTGATTTACGTGTGTATGATTAGAAATTAAGGAGTGTAAACCCAAGTGAAGTACTCCAGCTACAAAACACAGAGAAAGACAAAAATAATCTTCAAACATTTAGTGATGCTGTGATGCTCCTTCTGTAACAGAATCCTGGATATCTCAGTGTCCCCCACAAGAAATGCTCACCCCCATCAGCCATTCCATTACTTCTGACACAGGGTGGGGAAAATAACTGGAACATTTTGAATTCTCATCTCCAGTTCCTTCTGGGAAGAGGGTGCAAATTGTTTGCTAATGTGCTTAGCACTGACCCAAACCAAGGTGTGATTTTCATTTGTTTTTGTCCTGACATAAAGTAAGAACACAACACTTTTATAGGATGAAGCAATTGCAGGTGAGCAGTACTTCAGGTTCTTGATTAAAAGTTACCTCTGGAATGCACAGTGGCATCACAGAACAGGAATTTCCAAAGGTTCTAGCTTAAGCACCTGTGAAACTTATAACCACACATGAAAATCCGTCTCAAATACCACCAGTAACACAAAACTTTGACTGATTAAAGTAATTATTAAAGAAAAAGGGGGAGAAACAGGGCAATAAACCCTAGCAGCATATTAGATTATAATATACAGAGTTTTGACTCCACTGATAATTTTTACAAATTACTCAGCAATGTCTCAAGAATGAGACAGTGAAATAAACTTTATGTAACTTTCATTATTCATTCTTAAAAGGACATCAAGTGAGGATTAAGTATGATTAGGACTGATGGTACAGGAAGGAGATTAAGCATACAATATATGCAGCCCAAAATTTTCAGTCTGTAGTACTTTGGGTATACACAACAGAACTTCATAGCAGGAAATGTGACATCATTTTCATTCTAGAGGACGCATTTGGCCACCACCCAGCAGCATAAATTTGGCTGAGATATCCATTCAGGCAGGTAAGCTAGATACCTGTATGTTAATCAAGGTAGACACATTAAAATTCTTACCCTTTGAAGATTCAAAGATTAGAAAACAAGTACCACAGTTTACCAAAAAACTGGAATCAAAACCTAGCAATGAACCTAACATGCCTTTAAAATGAAAATTAAAAAGGAAACTTCAGGTATAAATTCTCAAATTCTAAATGAAAAATTAAATGATACTTTGATACACACACCCTCTGCCATAGTAGGAATTCCAGTTTTGAGAGGTTACCTGGTAAAAATTGCATCCACAACACCAATTGTAGCCTCTTCTGCAGGAACAAAAGAGCCAATCTGTGCCATGATTGTGATCAGTGCTACTTGCTTGATGTAGGAGCTCTTCCCTCCCATGTTGGGCCCAGTTATTATCATGACCCTTTCACCATCTCCCTGGAAACATAAAAGAGAGGTGAAATACATTGCCCTGCACATGGGGCTTCTACCAGAAAGTCTGGTGTGCTTAGAAGGGTACAGGACAAGTCTGCAGGGCTAAACATTCCACCTCTAGATGAACAGCTTTCCTCCATTCTTGGAGTTCATCACATTCACATTTCCAGATATTACCAAGCCCCAGATACACCAAAATCAACTTTTGATTACTCTTGAGCAAAATGGACACAGTGAGGGGGAGCCTTTCTGTTCTCCATCAAGGAGCCAAGAAAGAACCAAGGAACTTGGCCACCAGCATGGGAAACAGTGAGGGATGCTGAGGGGTGCAGGGCTGCATGCAGCCAGCCCAGAGGAGGCTCCAGGATGAGCAGAGGGACGGAGCAGCTCTGCTGCCAGGAAAGGCTGCCACAGCTGCCATTGCTCAGCCCGGACAGGAGAAGCTTTGGCCTCAGCTCCCTGTGGCCTCGCAGGGCCCAAAGGAGCTGCAGGAAAGGTGGAGAGAGACAATTGCCAAGGGCTGCAGGAATTGCCAGGAGCCAGGGAATGGCTGCCAGTGGCAGAGGGCAGGGCTGGATGGGATCTTGGGCAGGAATTGTTCCCTGGCAGGGTGGGCAGGCCCTGGCACAGGGTGCCCAGAGCAGCTGGGGCTGCCCCTGGATCCCTGGCAGTGCCCAAGGCCAGGCTGGACATTGGGGCTGGGAGCTCCTGGGACACTGGGAGCTGGCCCTGACATGGCTGGGTGGGATGGGACGAGCTTTTAAGGTTCTGTCCAACCCAAACCATTCTGGGATTCTGTGCAATTTCTCTGGAGAAAGGGAGAAACTCGTGAGCTTCCAGCACAGCCCAAATCTGTTTGTTATCTGGATTCCTCTCCAGTCTGAGTTCTCATTGTCAAATGGGAAGATCTGGTAGGCAAAGACCTACCCTAGACTTTACATTCATAACTGCCTGGCTGGGTATGACATGAGGACATTCAGAGTGGTTACAAGGCACCAAGACATTCCTGAGTCTGGCCATACCTGAGTGCAACACAGATGCTCTGAGCAGACCATGCCCAATCTCCATCAGTGCCTCTCATCCTTAAAACCAGACCCAAGAAAATTAAATCAGATGCAAGAACTCATTTCAGCTGTAAGACTCCCCATGGTACTGCTATGTGCCTACAGCTCCAGAATAAAATTGTCTTCCTCTAGTGCAAGACAAATGCTGATACAAAATTAAAACTTGTCAATAAACCTATAAAGCTTTCTTACAGCCTGAGTCGAAACTAAGAGCTTAAGTTATGCCAGGACATCACACAGTCAGACTTTTCCACAGGGTGCATCTGATGAAATGCACCGAGCAATGCTCTCAGCAGAAGCCAGCACTCTCCACTGCCCCGTGGGAGGGACAAGGGAGATGGCACAAGCTGTGCATAATGGACATTAGTCACACTACGTGGGGAACTTGGCACTGAGCAGGCACTGTGCTAACAGCAACCAACAAATCTCCATGCAGCAGGTCTCAAAACCCTCGCAGACCTGGGTTTCAGACTGGGCTTTCATTCTGTTTATTCAGACACACACGGTGCAGACGGGACTGACACTTTTGTTATAATTCAGGTATTAGAGAAGATACAGGACAGAAGCTATTATATGTAAATAGCTGAACAGCTTTTGCAAAAAACAACTCATTCATACAGAACTCACAATACAGTCAAAGTGTAGAAAATGCCATTATTGGGAATAAAGGATTGGATGTAATAAAGTGCACATAACTATAAGAGAACAAAATTCATTACATTCCAGTCTCCAGAGTGTAATTCAGCACTGCTTCTAACACTTTGTCAGGGCTCAACACGACAGAATTTACAGCTACTCAGAACCAGAATGAGTTCACAAGTTCATCTGTTAGGACCCATGAATGCAGGTGCCTGTTGTCTGTCCAGGTGTCCTCCAGCCATGCAGTGGGACTGATGGCTGCTCTGACAGGGTTCTGGTTCTCAGAAAGAACATCTGCTGCAATATCAGACCAGAGAACACCTCTGTCCTTACAGCTGATGCAGCCATCAGCCAACATCTTACTGGAATTCGTGACTGAAGATAAAAGTTCTGAAACAACCCACAAATGTTTGAGGAGCAGAGGGGGAATGGAAAAATAAGCTGTTTATTTCAGGGGATTTTAAAAAAAAAAAAAAAAAAAAAAAAGCTTTTCCTCAAGTTAGATATTTGACAACATTTCAGCTGAAAACATGACAAGAGAAGTATTTTCCTGCTGATTCAAATACATCAGTTGAAAGCTGGAGACGCTTTAATAAACTGGTTCCCACCCACCTCTCTCAAGAAAAAGAGAACTCAAAGAACTGTAGAAGCAAAAGTGGTTCTGCCACGATCACTTGGTTTTGTAATATTCAGTATTTAGAAAGCCAGCATAAGAATGGGACTAAAGAGGGAAAAGTGCATGATGATTCCTGCATGACATGCTGAATTTTTTTGGAAGTGCCATCTGTCGCTGGTTTGGAGTTGACAAATAATTTTGAAAACAGTCTCTGAAGTATTACAAAATATCTGTATCATTGTTCAGTACAGAGGATCACTCAAAAATGTTCCCCAAGAAATACATACAAATTTGAGTGCTGTTTTTACACTCTGGAAGCTATTTCACAGCTTTCCTACCTTTACTGTATAAAGAGGCAGAGACACCTCAGAAAGAAGTTGTGAGGATATCTTTTATATTTAATAATACAATATTATTTAATATTTATATAGATATTTAATATTTATAAAAGTATGTGGAGAGATAAATATTTAACTAAAAACTTCTAACAGGCATGTAATTTAAAAGACAGATTTCAGTTTATCAGGGAAAAAAGGCTGTACGACACTAATATTTCCTTAAAGAAAGGAAACTGCATCACAGAGAAATACATCAAAAAAATACAAGAAATCTTAGACTTAATCTGGAAAATTGAATCTGTAATATGTATTTTTCATATTAAAAAATTCCAAAAATTAGATGAGAGTTTGACAAAATGCTGACTCCCTATGATGACACTGTTAAAAACCCTGTAATTATTCGCTTGTTTTTTGAACATAACCATTGGATTGAAACACACATTTTCCTAATTTTGAGATTACCTTTCTTTTCTCTGTGCCTCGAGACTGAACAAGGTTGTAAAGAGAGCATCTGGCTGCGAGGAATCAGCAGAGGGACAGAACAGATGTGGTGACATCTAGCAACACCTCTCTGAAATGCAGCCCAGCAGGCTGTGTGATTCCAGTCACCAATTTCAACCTGCAGGCCAAGAAGCTCAGGCCAGCCTCCTTGCCCCGAATGATTTTGGAGCTCAGTCAGCTCCTGGGTACTCACTGAAAGGCTGGTGGTGTTTGGGACATACTGATCCTGTTCTCCCAGCAGAACATCAATCACAGGGTGCCTCCCGTTCTTTATGATTATTTCCTGACGATTGTCTTGCACGGCTGGTCTGCAAGAAAGGAAAGGGGTTAATCTCAGTTTTGTAACTGTAATCTTTGTAACTGATTATGTAAAACTACTGTAATTGAAGCCTGCAGGACTGTCACCTCTGATCTAAGTTTCCATGGGAAAAAAAACGAGTTATAAACATTAATTACTGCCATCAAGTATTTCTAAAGAAAATACTTTCTAAAGAATACTTTCTCTGAGAAAAATCTGTGGAATAAAGCCACAGAATTTTAAGACTGGAAATCAACTAACACTTTGGGTGGACTTCAAATGGAAGATGTGGGGAGTGAGATTTTTCTTGGGTTGAAGAATGACAAAGCAATTTAAAAGGAAAATGGAAATCAAATAGCTGGCATCCTACAACCACAAAGCACTGGGGAAAGAGGTACAAAGTGATCCTGGTGGGAGGATTTAGCACAGAGATAATTCCAACAGTTGTACAGCTGAGATGAAACCAATACATGGGCAGTCTTAGGCCTTGTATCACTTCTTCAACAGCATTCCTTAAACTTAAATTCACTTGAAGTCTGCAGAGCAGTCACTCAAACACCAGATGCTGACCTCAACAGCCCCACTTGGCTGGTGAGAGCCCGGATGAATTGTCTCTGCAAAGGAAGAGCCCCACAGCACCCTGCAAGAGGGGCCCACCTCTCTCCAACACCTCTGACCTGATTCATTTACCTTGCCTCAGGCAGGGCCATAGGAAACAATCCTCACAAACCAAAAAAACATTCCTCCAAAATAACACTAAAGTCCAGTTTCCTACAGCAGCTCTCCAAAATTAATTATTGACACCTTCCCTGCAGCTGAGGTTTCACTGAGAAGTCTCCTTCCTGCTAGTTTATAAGCCACTCTAAAATTCAGTGAATTATTTACATTCTGCACAGTGAATTAATCAGATTTCTGTTTGTTTTCTCATCTGAGTGTACCAAAATAAGTGAGCAATTATTTTCAAAGAGATCTTGATAGAGAGACACACAAGATCCCAAGAGCCCAGAAGTGATCAATGTCATCTTTAATGATGTATCAAAGCAGAAGTACTTGCAAGTGGATTTCTGGTCCTCCCCCTATCTGTGTGTGGGTCTTGAGCAGAGGCAGCAGCTCAGCTCTGCAAGCTGGAACTACTATTTATCTATTAATTACCTCAGATACACCCTTGGAACACACCTCAGATACCCTGGGTTCTTAGGTACCAGAAAGATATCATAAGCTCAGACCTTGCTGAGAATAAAAAAAGTAATTAAAAATATTAAAAAAAAAAAAGACAGTAAAACAGTCCAGCATTTATTTTTGTAAGTAAGGTATCATCTACTAGACTCAGGTGAAACAACAAACATTAGGATGTCAAATTTGAACTGCAATGTTTACAAATTTGTATTAAGTCCAGAAGCGTTGCTCTGCAAAATCAGATTAAGTTGAAACTACTCTAAACAATTTTAATAGTGTTTTTTATCATGGCAAACATATTAAAACATAATTTGTTTTAAATGCGCTCCTATAATTCCCTATAAAATCGTATGTAAAAATTAAAAATTAAAAATTTATTACCTGCAGTAGTCTCCTTGTTTGGCCACCTGGGCCAATGAGAACAGGCAGTCCACAGTTGCTAGGTGACAAATGGCTTTAGACACGGGGTGATAATGTTCACTGAAATGGCTACATCAAAACAGGGAAAAGTTACACAAAAACAGGGAAAGAAATAATACTGTACAAATAGAAAAGGACTGCCAAAATGCACCCCATTCAAGCTCCTCACAGGGTTCCTGTGCTCTTTAAATCACTCTGAATCCAAATCTCCCAGCAGTGCATGAGATATAACATGAGGACCTTAAGCAAGGTGGACTTCACCTCCCATTCTAACAGTGAATTATTTTTCAAGCACAGAAAATCAGGAAAAATTAAATTCATTGGATAGCTCCTAAAGGGTCAGCAGTTGATCCCTGCTGCCTGAATGAGGTGTACAAAAATGCCACAATTTATCAGAATTTATACAGAACACCAGCAGCTGAATCCCAGCTGTTGATTCAGCCTCAACCATGTTACAGTCAAAAAAAGAACCAAACTAAGAGTGTCTGAACACAGGAGTTGTCTAAAATTTCAACAAATTATGGTATCTACAACAGCAAATTCAAGAATTCATTTTCAATTTATGGTGCTGCTTCCCCAGTACAATAAGATGTTATCAGGAGAACAGAGTTTTCAGTGGAGTTCAACCTCTCAGTCCTCTGGAATTTCTTCTTTCCCTCTCTCCTAGTCTCAAAGCTACAATGTAGAATATAAAACCAGCAGGGGAGCAAAATTTAATAAACAAAGACATAAATGAATGGAGGGGTGGGAAAGAAGAGCACTTTCCTACACACAGGTCTTTCCTTTTCGTCTGCTGCTCTCGTACAGCACTACTGAGAACAGACAAGCGAGCATGGAGAGAGCTGTTCCATAGTACTGCAAAGGAAACACGACTGGAGAAGTGTGAATTGGAATTTCTACCCAATTTTCAGAATTTCTGGGTTCCTAATGGGAGCCAAATCCAGTGAGACAACTTGAGCAGGGACTTGTTAGGTTCTCGTGAACTATCACTGCATGATGAGAGGAACAATTTCAGTAGTTCTGCAATTCACACAGGTAAAAAGTAACAGATAACCAGGCAACTGAAAAATTAAAGGCATTCAGAAGTTCAGAAAGCATTTTTTAGACTTTAAAGGTCCTTTGGCTAAACAGGCAAATAACCCCACTGAAAATTCTGATCTCAGACAAACACACACGCCAGATGTGAGGGACAATAAAGCTCCCACTACTTTCTAACAAACTCTCAGAGTCAGGGCAGCCTACAAAATATAAAAAATAATAAAACTACTACATCATAATAGTAAGTAATATAATAAAACCAATGAAACTATAGCTAGACTCAGTTTCACTCAGAGTCAGCTGCGCTTTCAGATTGTTAATGCTGTGATATCATTTTTCAAACTTTGGGAAACACCTTGTATACTTGTATACTTCATAGCGTATTTTCATCAGAATTTTAAAGCACAGAAACATCACTGCTGGTCTCAGGACTCAGGCTCAGGGGTCTGGCCCTCAAGTGCTTTAAAACAAAGAACAGCATTTTAATTGACCACCGGCGGGGCTGCCGCAGACAGGGTAACTGAGGTAAGTTTTAACGTGTTTCTTTATGCCGTGAGCGTGTTTGTGCGTGGGTTCCGACGGGAGGGCAGAGCACGGGGCTGGGAGCTGGCTCTGCTGGGGCACTCACTCCAGGAAGCACAGCCACTCTGCGCTGCAGTCAAGGACGAGCTGCTCCCGGAGCCGCTGCAGGACCCGGTAATTTTCTGTAATGAACGGCGAGTGGAAGCGGCTGACGGCTTTCGTGCTGCAGAAAGAAGGGCTCGCTGGAAATCAAGGTTACCAAGCAATCAGCTGCATCATCCACATGCAAAATTGGGCTCATTTTCTTAATCTCAATGGGTGTTCTCAAAAAAACGTTGCTGCATTGTGCTACCAAAGCCCGCAGATTGGGTGACCTCCATTGTGAATGAAGTGGTGTCTCAGGGCAGCGGTGCCCACTCAGGAGGCTCTGGAATGCTGAGCACAGCGTGGCATTATCACCCAGGCTCGCATATTCCACAAAACTGCTCAGCAACACCTGCACAAGTGCATGACTGCTTCATACACAAACAACTTGACAAAAACAAATTTGCTGGTAAAGAGGGAAACTTCATGACAAGCCTGAAATAAACATAGCTAATGCAGATTGTCTTGCTAGTTTTCACTTGAGATACTTGCTGTTTATTTATGTATTTTCATTAAGGACTCAATTTGGCATATCCAGGCATTCTTTTACAGAATCCAGATTAGTTGTAATTTGTTCACCATGTTAATTCTGTCTCATCTGTGCACTTCTGAGTATTAAACGAAGTTTAATTAAAAGAGAATTGAGTGTTAATTCTTGCATAAGTGAACAGAGCATCACAACAGAGTTCAGCTTGGTGAGAGATGTCTGTTCTCACACATTACACACTGGGGGCTTTTACATGGTCATTGTGACTTGCAGGTATTCAAACCATTCTAATCATAATTCAAGTGACTGAAAGGAAAAAAAAGCCAACTGCATAAATCAGTCCATCTCTATTCCACCTGCTGGAAAATTATCCAAAATCAAGCTTACATTACACCAAGCACCAAAGCAAGAAGAACTGGTCTGTATAAGTAAATAAAATGGCATTTTAAATGCACTGAATTTACAGAGATGTATAAGTAGATGTCTGCACATCTACTTTAATATTTCTGAATAAAACAATAACAATCAAAATTATATGAAGGATTTGCAAGCTACAGGAACAACTGAATTTAGGCCATAGATCTGACACCACCAGTACATGCACCTTGAAGGATTGGGTGAGTAATTCTGTGCCCTGAGGGTAAAAACAAATGTTGTAACAAATCCATTTTTCTCAATTTTGTTTGTTTGGTTGTTGTTTTTTTTTTTCATTTTAAGCAATAGATTTACAACTTGGTTTGGTTTCCAGCTAAAAAAAAGCCAAACCAACAAACCTTAACACACGGGACAATGAGAATGTATGTAACGAACTGCAATACCAAAATACCTCTTGATTTTTCTTCTATATTAAAACAGAACAAACTTCAAAGATATTTTACATACCTACTAACCATAACCCAGTCAGATGGCACAGATGACTTATGGGAATTCTTGACTTCTATCAAAAACTGAAATAACAGAAATGTAATGTTACACATGGTGGGAAGTCAGGAATCAGAATGATCATTTATCTGCAAGCATCAAAGGAAAACCACATTCAGCCTGAAGAGAATGAGCAGACCGGAGGGGAATGCTCTTTTTTCCCCAAAAAAAGCTGGGGTTATGACATACATAACCCTTCTGCACCTGCAGAACTTGGCTCCAGGTTTGAGTGGGCTCAGGGTCAGACAAGGAAGCACAGGGAGCACCAGCAGCAGTGTCAAGATGCTCAGTGCAGTGAAATTTACGTGACGTGTTTATTTTATATGATTCATGTCAGCTATCTTTGTAACAATAGCCTGAGGTCCTGGATGTCAGAGAGCTGAGGCATTCTCACGTCACAGAATTCAGCTGGAAAACAAATTTCCTGCAGAGATTAGGTTAACACAGAACCTGACCACATTTATGGAAAGCCACAGGACCCGTGTCTGGCAAAACTTCTCCATTGTAGCTAATAAGATTTAGCCAGAAACTTCCAGGGGAGCCAGCAATCATCCTCAAGAACAAACAAGGATAACAATCCCAACACAAGAATAGAGCAAGGACAGGGTGCACTAACTCTTAATTCACCCAAAACACTTCCAAGATATTTCTCTGTTGTGAAGGAGCATTTGAATTTTACATCTATCAGGGTGCTACAAGAACATAGGAGGAATATACCATACAGATCCAAGGAAGAAAGGGCTCAAATCAAATAAATTCCTGTTCTAGTCCTCCCATACAATTGAGTTTCCATTACTTCCATTCCTCTGGCACCCTCCTTTTCCTCATTGGCCGTATTCTCTGACCCCTCTCTGCTGCCTCTTTTGGTGTCTGCTAAACATTCACACCAGATGTCATGAAGTAAGAGCTATCCCCAGCCTCTGCAGCTCCTTTCATCAAGGCACCCAGACATATCTCTGTCTGCAGAGGGTTCTGAGCCGTGCCCTGCCACAAAGGCCTCTTCCCTGAAATGTGTGCAGTGACTGCTGCCTCTGAAACCACTTTTCACTACTTCCTCAGATGCCCCTCTCTTTGATCAGTTCCTGTCTTTTCCTTTGCTTCACACAGATGGCAGCTATTAACCCAGGTTCTCTGAGAGAAAACTTTCACATCCTGCTCTTCTCTGCCCCAGACAATACTCAAACACACTTTTCCACTTTTCCCTTGGATTTCAGTCTCTGTGCTGACAGCCCACCAGACTCCTGGGCTGTGTGTTTCCTGTTCTCAGAGTCACACTCAACAGGAACATCCACTTCAGGTCTTTATCAAAGGCTGCTGTCTCTAATTCATCCCTTCCCTCATTTTCAGCAGTGTCTATTTGCTCCCTCCTGTGTCTCTTAGATCTTTCTCAGCTTCTGAAGAGCCCCAGGGCAAATTCCAGCCCCTTCCTGCCCTGTCCTCACCCACTCCTCTCTTCTGTTCACAACTCTCACTCCCAGCTCCCTCCTTTCCCCAGTTTTCTGCAGAGTTTTTACCAGCTTCCTACTCTCAGTTCCAGAGGACAACGCTGAGCAGTGCTACCTCACTGCTCCTTTCAGTTTCCCCACAAACGTGGCAGGGTTTGTTGTCTCTGTTTTTTACCACTGAACCTCTCAGCTGGCTGGATCACGTCCTGCCCACACTCGTACAGCATCCACAAACAAAAGTTCCAGTCCAGAACACCATTTCTGAGAATTGGAAGTAAAACAACACTTATCAGTCTTCAAAACTGTTCCCTCTTCTCTCCCATCTTTCAAATTACAGTCTGACTCAGTACTTAGAAACCCTTTCAACCATTCTTCAAATTAACCAAATGCTGTGCTTCCTGGTTCTCTGAGAGTATTCCAAGTACTTAATAGCCACACAATTAACCTTGGAAGTATGTGTTTTTACAAAGGCAGAAAAGCAAAGCATTACTGAACCAAATTCAACTGCACTAATGTGTTTCTATTATTTAAGTCACCAAAGTGATTGACTTAACAAATAAAGGAGTCACACGGTAAAGAAAGCTGCTCTTCAAAGTTGTACAGAAGATTATAGTCAAATGCCCTCATGAAGCACCACACTCAGTGAATAGAGCTCCAGCTAGGTCCCGCTTTTAAGCTATTTTCTAGGCAAGGATGGGTACAGTCATACATAATAAACCCCACAGTACCTCTTGACCCGAAACTGTAACATACTCTGCAGAAGGGCTCTTAATCTGTTTACGAATATCTGGCAGATGCAATTGGATTTTAGAAAGCACGTCCTGGATCTCCTCCTTTTTCTTTCGGATGGCAGGGAAGGCTGTGAGGTCCTTGAACAACTCTGTTTTATCTCCAGTCCTGCCCATAAGAAATGTAAGACAAAATAATGGTAAAAAGAGAGAGATGTATACCTCAGTTCTACCAGCAGCATCCGTATATTTTGTGTTTTTTATTTGTTTGAACATCAGCTTAATTCCCTTCTGAATAGAGATTTTCAGGTGTTCAGTCACAGTACAGCCCACTTACTGAAAGCTGCTGTACTCAGGACAGGAGCAGAAAGGCTCTTTGTGTACAGAGCACCCCAACTGCTGACAATACCTTCACTGCAGTTAAATGTGGAACTTTAGGTAATTTCTGCTCACCATGAACACAGATTTTCCACACATTCAGAATTTAGACAAATTTGGGCACATTTCTGTCAGCGTTGCATGGGAAAATTCCCCCCCTGAAGGCCCTCATCAAAGCAGAATGCCATCAGTACTTTCCCAGAGCAGCTTCCTTCTTTTGTCCAGAAAAGATTACTTTTAAGTACATGCAAAACAATGCCCTTTTCTAATTTCAGTGCCAGAAAAAAATGACAGAACTGTTTTGGCAGCACTAGCTCAGCTCAGGATTGAAACCTGAAACAAGCAATGCCATTCAAATGGTTGAAACTGGGAAGCTGAACTAGCAATTAAAAATACAGCTGTCAACAAAAATAACAAAAATTTAACTTACCCAAGTATAAGGCAAACAATAAAAAGCAGTGTGATCAGCCCTAAGTTAATTGCAATATAACTTTGCATTTTAGAGCCAATACAGAACTCTGCAAGTTAATTATATAATTAGCTTGAAAACCAATATGTGGAGAGCAAGTAATTAGCCAACTGAAACTATTACAACATGGAAGTAATAAAAAAATCTAATATTCTACTTACTCCACTACCCCTTTGCCTGCAAAAGGAGCTAGAGCTGGAGCCAGTGGCAAGGCAGGTAACACAGAGCTGTGCTTTGGCTGTGCACTCTGTCGTCGTTGGGATTACATAAGTGACAGCAAAGATGCCATTTTAAAGTACAATACCAATTTTTAGAAACGAATTTGTGCTAATTAGACTAGTTTCCATGGGGATGGAAGGAAAAAAAAAAAAAAAAAAAAGGGGGAAAAAAAAAGATCACTAGTAGCCAGCAGCTGATTGTGAAGATTGTCAGTGCTATGTGATGCCCACAGAAAATTTTAACGTTGACAGTTTCAAAAACACAAATCCTAAAATCTCAAACTCCCTGGAAAAAAAACACAAAAACAACCCAAACTGGAGCAAAGGGATACTTTTGAGAACAATTATAGGATTCTATCCACATCTCACAACAAAAGTGACATGTGATGGTCTGTGCACAAGTGTGTGTGTGCATACATGGATGTGAGTAGAAGCCATGATTTTGATGAATGAAATGTTTTAAAATAAATGAGTAAAAATAATACTACCCCATACATTTCAGATATATAAAGGCCAGAAAGTAAGTTGGCTTCATGATTCTGAATAAATGTAAATACAACACACCCATTCTAAAGATCATTTATACCTTGTATACTATCCTAGCCATCGTTAGTGCAGTGAGAGAAGAAAGCACCCCAGGTTTTGAACCTACCTACAGTAAATCTGGTATAATTTAGATACAATCTGTTTTGGCACAAACTGTTACAACTATAATTGGGCACCAGGCATCAGCAGAAATCTCATAATCCCACCATGCCAATGAGCAGAGGAAATCCTTCTGCCCTTCTCAGCTTCTAAATTTATACACCTTGGGTCCCTATCTCTAAAGCAGAAGCAAATAAAATAAAGTTCTAGGCTTTGATTCTTAGATTTATTTTTACATCTGGAAAAGATAAAAAACGTTACATAAATAAAGTGGATGTTTATTTTTAGTATAATAAATTTTTATTTAATTAAATTATTTAATTATTAATTAAATAATTATAATTATTTAATAATATTTAGTATAATAATTTTATATGAATATAAAAGTTAAGGCTGTGCCGCCCCCATATAACAAACACACTAAACTTTTTGCCATAACCTCAGCAAAGAATCCAGGGGTAACAGTGGAGGCAGCAGTTCTTCAGAACAAACAGTACACAGCAAATTATTTAAAGATATTCTCCAATATAATGCGTATTAATTCAAATTTAGCATCTTCTTCCTCTGCCTTTTTTTCTTCAAGGACCAACAGTGGACATAATTAAGTCAAAAAAGGGCAGAGAGCTCTGATGAATTCCCAAAAAAGTAATGGAACGCATATTGCTGACAGCAGAGTTGCCCCTCTGCTGAAGGTCAAGTCTCTCTTCAAAAGGAAGAGCTTCTCTTAAAAAAACAAAATCAAAAACCTGTTAAACAAATTAACATAATCCAAAATGTATTTTCCTGTAAATTCATCACACGAAACAGGTGAGAAACTTGCAAAAAATCATTCAGCCTGAGGCAGACAGCCACCAGGCAAAATACTCCCTCACCTAGTTTAACTTTAAAAATAAAATGTAAGCCATAGGTAACAACAACCTCTGCTTTAACTAAAAGGAACTGTACATAGGTAAATAGGAAATAAAAAATATAAAACTGAGGTGCACTAAACCAAGATGCAAAATTTGCATAACTGAACACATTTACTCAGAAAGCCCATGAGGCATTGAAGAATCATGTCTTTACTTACTTGGCTGCTTCCTCATTAAGGATCTTTAAATACTGTTTTACTGGGGAGAGAAGGTCTGGGATTTCCAGCAATGCATTTTTTAACAGAGGAGATCTCACATGGGAATGTATGACTGGGACAAAAGCTTGAATTTCCAAATCCAGACGAGACAGGGTGCTGACTATCAAGAAGAACTCCTGGGTAGAGCACTGAGGAGGGAAGTAAAGTCTGAATCATTACAATGCATTATATTTTTATTAAGAGCTTCTTTAGCTTTTTCAAAATGTGACAGAATGCAAATAAAATGTATGGACAGTAACAGATCTGCACCATCTTGCCCCATTAACTAGGAGGTTAATTAATCACACCAATTGTCTCAACCCTTGTCCTGAGGAATTTGTCAAGAGCTGATCCCCAGAGTTCTGCTGGGGCAGAAAGAGACACAGAAAAAGGGGCAAACAGCAGACAAAGCAGGCTGGGTGACACGTCCTGTGCACCCCATGCTGCCCTGGCAGGTCAGGCACAGACAGGAAGAGCCTGGGAGCAGGAACACAGAGGAAGGAGAAGGGGAAACACAGAGAAAGGGAAATCCTCTGTTTTTGAAGTGCTTGCAGCCACTGACAGCTTGGGCTCTTTATGGCTGCTGCCAGCCCTGCGTGAGGAGGGACAGAGGACAACCAGCCCACTCCTCATCCTCCACCCTGTCCTCACCACAAGGGATGACCCTCCCACCTGGTTCAGGCACTTCTCCAGGGTGTTCTCTAGAAGGGAACATGCCCCACTGGGGCACAGGAGCACTGCCAGAGCCTCACGTGTGACGTTCACAGAGCAGCAGCAGCAGCACGCTGGCTCCCTCAAAGCAGCTTCTCCCCAGGAGCTTCCAAAGAGCATCTCCTGTCCCCTTCTGAACCACCTGTGTTACCTGTGGTGTGGTTCAAGCACCTTGCTGCTAGGTTTGGGATGCTCCCCAGTGCCAGCACAGTTTGTGACCTTTAGCTGCTCTTCAGGAAGGGCTTTCCAGGCAGTTGCCACCCCTCCTGGAGCAATTCCCTCTGCACACTCCCAATCCCCCAGCTGCCCCAGGTGCTCACCAAGGAGGCAATGTTGCCTTTGAAATGCTCTGTGCAGCCCTGGGCTTGCATTTGTGCTGCACCTCAGCTGCACAGCACATGGAAACCCACTCCTGTGGACACCCAGTGCTCCCAAACCTCGCTCAATTCAGTCCCACTCCCAGCACATTCCCGTTTCACAAAGGTTGGAAAAGGTTGTCCATAAATAAATAATTATGCTGGTATTTTTTCATCTTTTACTGATCTGTAGGAACATTCCTCCTTTAGCCTTCTGAAATTCTCCTATCAGCCAACTGACAATGCTGAAAGAAAACCAGTTTATTTTCCTCACATGAGGACGCAAGGAAGGCAGTAGGATATATAATAATCTTTGTCTACCACATCCTTCTGTTCTGCCTTTTTTTGTTTGTTTGTTTGTTTTTTGTTTTCCCTCCTCTACCACAGCAATCTGGAATTTGATTTCTGGACAGGACTGTATGGTGACCAGTACAACACTGCTCACAGAAGAGGTAGGCTACAGTGAATCATTATTTTGTAGAACACATCTACATTTTATTTTGTCATCCTTTGCCTTTCAATTTCTCCCCCAAAAATATTTTTTTATTTCTCTTCCTTCCCACACTCAAACGCAAGAACAAGGGAATTCTCCCATTTATTACACTGCAGTTATTCCCAAGGAATGTCTGTACCCAGACACAGAATCAAGTATCAGCCAAAGTGCAATTTAACCACAGTTAGGAATTCAGGAGTGCCACAGACACTGCACCCTGAATGTTTCTGGAGAACCTAAGCTCACCTATTTTACACAACCACGGAGTTATGTGGGACAGAGGAGACCCATTAGGAGGTTTTCCTGCAAATGCTCCATTTTTTCCTGTGTTATTTTCTTTTTGTCTGCTCTCAGGCCCCTACATTCCAAGACGCTGTGTGCTTACCAACTAATCCATAATGCAACAACTATCATCGTGTGAAAGTGTTATCAGACAGCACAATTTTCCTTCCCATTAAATTAACCCAAACATCTCTAGTTTTACTCTTTTGTATTACACTAACTGAACTGTTTCTTTGCTGTTAACACCCTTCAAATATGTCTAAGCTTTCTGCTCTCCTTTAATCATCAATTTAACAATAAAAAAAAGTCTTTCAGTCTCATTTCATACATTATCCATTATGCTGCCTCATGAAAACTGGGTTTCCTCTGCACTAGCTGCAATTTATCATCATCGTTCTGATAATCTGGGACTTACTGCTTCTGTCTTGCAAAAGACAACAAAATTAAACAAAATAGTAAAAGAGTAAATCTGTCAGTGGTGTTTGAAGCCAAAGCTCAGAGGAAAGGCCTGAAACTGTAAACAAATTATACATCCTTGGCTTGGACTCCAAGTGAAATAAAACCCTTTCTGCCTGCTTGCATCACCATCGCCACCACATCCATGAAGGTGAGGGCAAAATCCTGCTGGACGTCTCCAGAGGGTACCCAGGAGCTCGCAGGGAGCAGTGCCCAGACAGAAGGAGCAAGGATGCACCCCAGAAACACACCAGCCCCACAGGGGGGCTCTTGGGGTGGGGGTGAACTGCTCTTTTCTTGAAGCAGGAAATAAACAGGGCCCTGGCCAGGCTCTGTGGCAGAGTTTGGGGTGTAGGTGAGAACACCTGGCTGAGGTGTTTGCCAACAAGGGCTGTCAGGCTGTTGCAGATCAGCCTTCACTAAGAGAAGAAAGATGGATTTCAAGGCACCTAAAACAACTCTTGAAGTTATGACATTTGTCAGAAAATGGTTAATAAACATGCTTAATTCCTCATAGCAACTCTGATGGCCTACAGGACACTGTAAGAGTCACCTAATGAATTAAAACCTGATTGATTCTGTGACTGCAGACCTTTGGAGAAAGGGAAATCCACCATTTTTCACTGCAAACACCCTTATTAAACAGTGTCCCCAAGAATGGGGGTGAACATAGCTCTTTTGTGCTTATTCAGAGCGTTCCTGTTTCCCCTCGCTCCATTTTAGTCACACTGCAGGACTTTGCATCTAAAAATTCATGTCTCCACTGCAGAAATAATTTACTAAGCAAACAGATAACTTGGAACACATCCAAATAACTCTGAAAATCTGGGCTCCATTACAGTGGGGCTGATTCCACTCCAGTCCTAGGTAACCTCACAAAAGATACATAATGTGTTATAAATTAGAAGCTTTTAAAATACAGTAAAAAATTTTTTACATAAAGGAGGATTAACAGTCTTGCAATCACAGAAGATGCTCATAACTTATCCAATGTTATTTTTGAAGTCTGATTTTGAGATTACACCAATGATAGCCATAACTTCTCTGGCACTGGAGAAATAACCTCAGAGTTGACAGCGATGCCAAACAATAGTTTCAACCAGCAGTTTCTCAAACTGTCCTGAAAATGGATGCAGGAGAGATCAAGGAGATCCAACACCCCCTCAGCAACACTGACAGCAATCCAGCCCTGTTTGCATTACTGAAATTGTTTCCAACAGAGACCCACAGCTAATGGCCACTAACCACTTGCTCCAAGTTAACAGCATTTCAAATTAAAAAAAAAAAAACAAAGAAAGAAAGGTGTCTAAATGGAGTATACACTTACCACTCCTTTCAAATTGTAATACCCACCTTTATCTCTTTAGCATAGGGAGCAGACTTTGGTTTGGCAAAAATGAGGTATTTAATTTTAAGCCCTTGTTATGACTTTATATTAATCAGCTTAAAGGGGAACAGTTTGCTCAAATCAGCATTTAGCAGTGCAAGCCTAAAAATATCTATGATGCAGACTCTTTAAAAGATTAAAAGTGTAGTATAAGCAAGATGTGCATGATATTACCACAGTAGGAAAAAAAAGTAAAACATTCAAGGTATATGTTAGCTGAAGTCAAAGGATTATCATATAGGGAAAATGAATTTAAAATATTCTGTACAAATACTGACTAAAGTCTTGGGTATATGTAGGAAGTATTCATTTCACACAAGGAAAAAACAGCCCAAAAACCAAAACCATTACATTTTTCTCTGAATCTTCTGAAAATCACACCCTCCTTGATGAATTATCAAAAGTACCTTCCAGGGAAGGACACATTTTCAGCACCAGGGGACGATTTTAACACTCGGCACCCAGCTGAGCTGCACCCCTCTCCTCTGAGGAGCCTGACCTGCCCCAGAAATAACCAAACACACATTGAGAGTGGGAAGTGCCTCAGGGGGCAGAGAGACAGCAAACACCCCCTGGCAGCACCTGCACCCTGCTCAGGTGAGCAGCCTGGCACAGGCAGGGAGCCCCAGATCCACACCTGAACTGGTGTCCCACCTGTGAAGAGCCTGGGGCTCCAGTCAGAGGCAGAACAAACTGAAATGTTGTGGTGGTAAGGTTTGATTACTGCTCTCCCTCCTTAGGTAAACAGATCCCCTTTAATCTGTTTTGTACATTTAATGGCCAATTGTTATGATAATTCCTTTGGTGGTTGTACTTCAGTCAAAAAAAATGTTTATTGAGCGAAGGGTACAAATAAGATAAACACTTACGAGTTGAGCCTGTGTAAATATTTATCTTTTGGAAGACACTGAAAACACAGGCATGAAAACAGCAAGAAACATCAGGTTGGCCCTGTAGGACAGATTTCTAAAAGTACAAATGGCATGTTTACTCTGTACTGGTTTTAAAACCCACTCAAACATCGGTCACTGACCCTCTTTTGCCACACTCCAAGGCAAGGCTGACCAGCCTCCACTTCAACTGAGGCAAAAAGAAGTAGGGTCCTGGCACTTGTATTTCCCACCGATGTCAGAAGGAAATGTCTGTGGTGCACACTGTGCTGGGTGCTTTGGTGATTCTCCTCAGGCTGATCTGCTGCTGGAGAACTCCAAGCACCACCTCTGCCACCAAGGCCTGACTGCACCAGCTCCAGGCACTACTGAGACAAAACTCATTAAAATTCCCTGTCTCTCAGACTCCTTTGCAGTCAGCTTCTGAGTGCTAACCAGAAACCTTCAAACATGTCATCTCCAGCCACCCTTCTTCTCCCAGAGAGAGGAGTGAGGCCCCTCTGCAGTGGAGAGCATTTCTACCTGGTGAGGTGTCAAGTGCTGGACCTGCAGAAACTGAGAACAGCAGCCAGTCCTTATGAAGTAATTCCTCTCTCCATGGCAACTGCAATATTGCTCTTGTCTCCTTACCCACTCCCACAGTCCTTTTGCAGGCTGGGGCAAAAATCACAGCTGAACTGTGACCCCCCAAGGTAATACCTAATTCCCACTGTAAAAATACTGTTCTAATTCCAGACTGGTTATACCTGGGGTAAATCAGAAACAGGTCTTGGTGCTTTGAGGCCATGGGAACTTGTGAAGGGCCAGGTTAACAATTGCCAGGTTGAGTTATGCTATCAGATACGATTTCTTAAAAAAAAAAAAAAAAAAAAAAAGAGTAATTCAGACCAGGAAAACAGCGATGTCCTTGACCACAAGAGCTCCCATCAGCATGCTCTGACTTACAGGCCATTGTTCTGCCTTCATTTTCTTCTGTCTTCTCCAGAGGTTGCTGGTGCACAATAAAATTTCTGCAGTGGCTGAACTGAATGTAAAAAACATTCCAAAGACTGTTTGGAATGACCGAGATACCCCAGCCATCTCTGCACACTCCAGAGGCTCCTTGTACAGCACACCTCCTCAAGTAATAACTTCACTCAAGTATAAAGGGCCTGGAGGATGAAATACTTGTCACAGTCACCTATTTTCCCTGCAGCTGACACTGAGCTAACAAGCACATTCCCTCAGTGAAGCCATCAGCCTGCTCCACTCAGAGCCTTGGATCCCTTAATGGAATGAAATGGCACTGGATCCCCCTTTGAGCATGTGGGAGAGGGACACCTGGAATTAACAGAACTGGAAAGGGTTCTGTGGTGGGAACTGAAATGGCTGCATTCACTGGAGGTGGGGGAAAACAAAAAAATCCATGAAACCCAGTTACTGCATGTTCTTGAATATGTGTGTGCTTTGCTGGGACCTTTCCTCAGGCTCCATACTCACCATCTAGACTTCAGAATCAGTTTCCCAGAGTTTGCTTTTGATTCTTTGTTGGAAACAGACCCTCTGTCTCAGGGACACTGCCATCTCCTCAAAGTCCTAAAGGTTTTCAGGGATTTCTCAGTGCTTCAGAGGTCCTCTCCACAGTGCTCTGCACGCTTCCCAAGCTTTTACCAGGGGAAGCAAATCCATCAAATGAAGCGTGTGCTTAGAGCTTTCCCCCCTCATTTACCATTTTTAGGGATTCTGCTGGAGCATTTCCCCTCTCCTGCAGCTTCCTTACAACATCTGACTCACTAAACACACATCTTCATGCTACAGTGGCTGCTGTTCAGACAAACTGCATCGTCACCTCATCTCAAAAACCACAGGAAAACCCAGGATCTCTGCGTGGCTCCACCTGAAAGTGAGCTTAAAGCTGGGAAAGGCAAGCAGTTCTACAGCAGGGAGGAACATCTGAAGAAATAAGTGCATACAGAAAATAAAACAAAACCAAACCAACCAAAGCAAAGAAACCCCACAGGGCAGCAGCAGAGCAGTTCCAGGATATTGTGAAATGCAGATACATTCCTAGAAACAGTACTATGTATGGAACCTGAAATGAGTCAAACCATTGAAAGGTGAATTATCTAATTCCTGGGCAGTTGTTTGGACAAAGAAACCAAACAACTGTATCATGTGAATATGGTACACGTTAGAGGATGGGCAAAGTGTTTTTTCACAACCATCCTTATGGCTGGACCTCTGTATCCACTCACTGAAACACACAGGAGCCAAACACTGCAGCGCTTCAGGGCTCTAAAAGTTGTACAATAACCAAGGTTCAGATTTTCAGAGACAGGAAAACTTCATGCTCTAACATCCAAGGAATTTCAGCTTTGCTTTTGTTCTACCCATCTATTCCTTCATCTAAAACAAACTGTCTAAACCTCTAAGTAGAACAGTGAAATAAATGAACATGAAGTACTCCACAGGTGCCACTGGCACATTAATCTTCTACAACTAAGAGCTGTCAGTGTCTCATCACTTGTAAGTAATTCTTATTAAAATGTGGATGTGAGGTCCAAACTAGGGAATTTATAAACAAACCAACATTCACTTGCAAACAGCTAACTACAGCCAAGTGGTTCCACTTGCACGTGTGATTTCAGATAACCATATGGAATGCAAAGCTTTGGTTTAAAGTCAAATAACAAGTCATGGCAAAAGGGCCTATTGCACCATCCTGCCTCACTGAATCCAGACACTAAATCATGAGTACTACAGATGTTTTCCTGTTATCATTAGCAACCCAAAGCATGTGCTTCAGAACCCTACCCAGACCTTTCTTCTATCAGCATATCACTGATCACAAAGACTTCACCACATCTGATTTTTATAAACCCACATCCCTTTAATATGTCAGCCTCAGTCCTGCTAAGCAGAAAATATTTTTAAACAAACATGCAAAACCAAAGGAAGTTCACTGAGGCAGAATGACGCTGTTTAGAAAACAATGACTTAATGTAATGGTGGGTATACCTTCTTGTGGAAAACACTGCAGAGGCCTCTCTCTAAATCTGGCAGCTTACAAAGAAGGTTTTCAATCTGACCAAACACACTGGATTCTGACAGTAGAATTTCAGACACAGCATCAAGCCGGGCATTTATTTCACTGTAAAAGAAGAAGAAGATCAATAATTAAAACTTGTATTTCTCAGAGGGGAAGGGGGAGGCAGTGAACCTCTTCCCTTTGGTTTGTTTTGGCTTGATTTGTTTCAGCCTTTGACTAATGCCACATCCTCAGAGTAGATTAGTAAAAGAACTGAGGAATGCAGAGAATCTTGGGATTTCACTCCAAACAAAAGCCAGATCCTGGCCATGAGCTCATTCTCCCCTGTGTGCTCACAACACACACCTCAGTGCCCAATTCTGTGCATGCTCCTGGCAGGAGTAGCACAAGTAACACTGAATCCTGGGTATTTCACCCCAAACCTGCAGACAAGTGCCTGAAGGCTGGGCAGAGCCTTTGGAGCTCACTCTGCACTCGTGTGCCACACTTTATCCCAGCAGGTTGTAGAAACCCCTCACCATTTTATCTCCCTGTGTCTGACCCTGACCTGGGTAATTACCTGGATCAGGTCTGTGCTGGTTTTGCTACCTTTTTTTTGCAAAAACCTCTAACATTTATCTCCCAATTTCGGGACTGAAGTCAAGGAAACATCCTCCTGAAGTGAGGAAACACTTTTTTAACGAGAAGAGGTGATTCCAAAGTTCTTGGACAACTACCACCAAGTTTCACCCCAGTCTCCTCTGTACCCTCCCAACACACCCATGGACTGGCTGCAGCCTGCAGAGGTAACTCCATTTCTGCTTTCTATGCAACCTAATTGCCTTCCTGCTGCTTTCTGGGGAGCTACCGAGGGTGAGACTAAGTGGCTGTATCCAAAGCCCATCCACCCGTGCAGTTTAAGGAGAAATCAGTGCTTTGGTGCAGACACTTCACATTCCAGACAAGTGTGTGCACATGCAGCCCAGCCCACGTTCTCAGGGACCTGCGAGATGCTCAGAGCTCAGCCAGCACACAGGGATGAGAACGAAGGATGCAATCCAAATTCAAGATTTTTGGAAGATTGCCTGCCTTGCCCGTGTTTTTTACTGCAAAGGTTTCAGGCCAGTTGCCAGCGTGGCTGCTCATAAATAGTGTCCATGAGGAAATCAAATAAATTAGGCACCTCCACAGGTTGCAGACACTACAAGAGTCGAGACACAGATTTTAGAGATTTCCCCCATTCCTATGGGCAGCCAGGCAACTTGGAAGCAGCTCCCAGGGACAGCAGGGAGACAGGGAGGAACCTGAGCAGGGCTGAGATCAGTGACAGAGCCACAGGACACCCCGAGCACACAGCTCCAAGGCCAGCAAACAGCTACAGCGACATCCTGAAGGGTCAGTATCACCACCCACAATTCCATTTTCATGGAGAATTACTGATGCTCACTCCACTTGAAAGCCTGGAACACTTCTCCACATGAGGGAGTACTGAACTGTTAAATTATAAACATATGTACCTTAAAGAGGATAAAAACCTTTATTTTTCATTCTAAAAAGCACTGTAAGCAGCAGAACTCTGTTACTTAATTTAAACAGCACTATTACTATGTGGCCAACTGGAAACTGGCAGTAATATGTAAAATAGATGCAGATACTCAACAAACTCCTCCCTCCAAAGCTTAATCTGCACTTTAATCATCCTCACATATGGCTGTGTTACTGGAGCTCCAGTAATCTAAAACTAAGCATCCACACAGTTTTTCTGCTCTAATCCTAATTCTAAATAAGAAAGGGTCAGGAAAATGGCATTCAGTACCAAATGACCCATTTTTTTTCCACCTGTAAAGAAAACCTAGTGGGATTCCTGTTTCAAAATTCAGAAAGTACAGCAAAGAATTGTCTAAAACACCATACACCCATAAGGAAGGAGGGACTGGGACGAGATACCATAAAAACAGATGATGAATTTCAAAGTATGCTTTTAAACTTTAAATATTTAGACTTAAATTAACAAACATGTTATTGAGTGCAAATATATATATATATATATATATATATATATATATATATATATATTACACTGATCAGCTGCTAAGTCATCTCCAAAGGAAATTTGTTCTGCACTGCACAGTTATCCAGCATATGTAATGTACAGTTTGGGGCTGCCAATCTCTGCATGGTGTGGAAAAGAATTCCAGCACCAGAAAACCTGGATCTAACATTATGCAAAGAAACTCAACAGACAGCTAAACTGGCTACTACCTCATGCCGCATTTAGGTGCAGTATTAGCCTGTTCTTTCTCATCCGTATAAACCATGTCAGCAATCTGATCTTTATTCAATTTTCCAAGCAATCTTCTGTGGAATAATGTAACATAATTCAGTCAACTAAAAGCAATACTCTTACTTCTGCCATACCCCCCATCTAAGAATAGCATCATTAATACAATACTAAAATCACTTTTCAGTGTATTTAAACATAACAAAATCTAACTGCAGAATTGTTACTGCAGTCATTTAAAAGAACTACTTGAAGTGAAATAATGAGATACTCCCCTGCATTATTCTGCTGCCAAATAAGTGAACAATACAGAAAATTAGAAAATGCGAAGAAGATGTTTGAATCCTGAACTAAAAATTATTTTGACAAAGTAGAAGGCTGCAGACATGAAAGCACTGCACCACATTAACATCTGAGCAGCCTAAACAGGATTGCTGTTTGCTGGTGTGGTATTGGAGATCTGCTGGTCTCTCCTGCAGCAAACTAACATTTTCAGATGTGATAACATATCAGTACATTTAAAGCAGAGTGAAATTGATAATGTAACTGCTACATAAGATCAAAGGACACTATCATTCATGTAAGGTATTATTTAAAAACAAGGTAAATAAATACAAATTTATCCGAAATCTCTTAAATTATGCTAAATGCACACAGTATAAATTCATTCCTGGTGCTAAGGACATAATTCAGGAATAGCATATACAATTAAAATTAATTTTATTAAATCCATTCTAAGAGAAGTGTGATGCACAGAACTGACTGCAGTCACAGGAATTCAACCCTTTAAAAAACATAATCAAGGGTATGAAATAACAAACATTGCTTTCCATGGACTGTGGTATTTAATCAAAGCCTAGCAGCCTCCTAACTGCAAAGAACGAAAATGTATCATTTAAATTACTCACTAATATATTATGATTTTTTCCTGGCCTCCCCTCAGACCACGAATGAAGACTTTGGATGAGCTGATTGAGTTAAAGAGCATGTCTAATGGTACAGAGTGTCTGTCCCCTGCTGCAGAGCACTCCCTCTCATGGCCAGCAATTAATGCCCCAAAGCCCTCGGCCCTGGTCGAGCTCCCCGTGTGCAGTCTGTGCACTCAGCATGTCCTTCTGAAGAACAGGCAGATAAAGCCCTGGCTTACTGCACGAGTCCCCAGCAGCGACAGGGGACAGCTGCAGAGCCAGCCAAGGACTGCTGAGGCTGGAGCAGAGGCAGGGATGCACTTTTCCGGGACAAACATCTGTGCTGTGCCTGCTGGAGCTCAGCACAGCAATGGGGTCAGGAGCACACGACACCCCTGGAGCCTTCAGTCCCTCTCTGACAGGTCTGGGACAGGCTGCCTGTCTGAACTGCTTTGCACTGAAAGCCAGCAGCTCGTCCCCAAGGCAGGAGATGTTCTCCTGGGCAGGTCCCTGCAGGGAGGGCCTCAAGAGTGCACACACAGGTCCCAGGCACCCTGTCACCGGCGCTGGGGCCAGGAACATCACAGTCACCCTCTCTCCCTTTCCTCCTCTCCCTCTCTCTCTCTCCTTTCCCTGTCCCTCTGCTCAGACCCTCTGCTGTGGGCTCATGGCACTCAGGACTCGCAGTCTGATTTCCCTGCCAGCTGTGGAATTCACTGAAGATCTGTGTTCTCTGTGGAGCCCCTGCCCACCATGGCTGCCCCCCTCCCCTTAAGGCTGGGATGCCACCCTTACCTCTGCCTTCCTACCCAAGTGCTGGCTAAGACAGAAATTGGCTCAGCTGTGGGATGAACCCTGATTTGTTAAATTTTGGCGTGACCACCAGAATTTTATCCCATTAGCACCAACGAAAATGTACAAAGAAGGGTAATTATACCGTAATTAGTGCAGTGAAATTTAAGTGAAACCTAAAAAAATTAATCCTTCAGGATTTAAAAACTTGTTTTTTAAGTAATTTACTCCCAAAACTCCTGATGTCTCATGCCTCTCCAAGAGAGGTCCAGCAAGAGAGGACAATCTCCCTGAATGGATCTCAAATACTGAACAGCAGTACACAAGTACCCTAAACTTTAGCTTCACATCTGTTAAAAGAACGTCCAAAATATGCAAATGGTAATCAAACACTTTTGTTTATGTTCATACACAATGTATTTCAGCTATTTGTGCCTAAAAAGGGAACAATTAGCTACTTTAGCCAACATGAATGAATGCCTGATTGCTCCATTTATAAGGAATTAGACACAGCATTCAAAGGGACCAAAACACAGCTAGCAAAAATGAATCAATACATGTGATGATGCTGCAATCTTTTTCTTTCCTACAACAATTTTGAGATCTCAGGCATATGCTGTAACCTGCATTTGTGCATTTTATACTGGCACTGATTCTATAAAATTGTTATTCTTAGGAGGAAAATTTAGCCCTGCTGTGGGATCAGTGGATTTTATTCACAAATTACTGCTGGGAAAAGAAAATATTCCAATCCTGCTCTGGATGAAGATGGGTATCAAATGGGAACGATTCCAAAATAAGATGTGTTTCTTCAAGGACGTTTAGATAGTTTGTTTTACCACCCTGATACTTTAATTATGAGAACAAGGACAAAGTCAAACTTTAAAATTTTTCCTTTAGAATTATAATTTGTATATAGAAATATAAATAAAGCAGCACTCAATACATTCAAAGTGAGAAAATTCAGACCAAGACATTATTTTATATTACAAAAGAAATGTCATTGCCAATCTCACTGTCAAGGAACACTCTTCTTCCCAGTTCTACACTATATATCCTCCTGCTTATTATATATAAGCAAGTCATGTTGCATCAGAAATGCAAATTTAAACTTCCTCTTCCTCAGGAGCAGACAAGGAACTGTCTGTAGTCCTGAACTGTGCAGTTCTGAATTTGCTACACTGAGAGACATTCTAAGCTCCTGTGGCCAAAGCATATTCAGAGAAATAATAATTATCAATACCATCCTATAAGACTTTAATATTAGAAAAGCATCATCTCGTCCAGAATGGGGAGAAATGGGGGACAAAGTATACTGGAATTCCAGGGGGAAAATCCAGTTCTTGAGAGGTAATTAAAATTTTGGTTTCTCTGAAGTACAAAGCAAAGGCTGACATGTTTTTGGCAACTGTCTAAACAGATACAACTTTTCTCCTTTCCTGAGATTTAAACATCAGTTTAACTAAAAAAAGATCAGGTGCTCCTGGCTACAAATATATTCAGGCACATCATATGTAACACTAAAAATCGAAGTGAGACAAAACAAATACAAATGAGGCACTTGTGGGTCAGTCGGTCTGTTTAAAATACTTTAAACACAAAAACCCTCAAAAACCAGTAGAGAACACCCCAAAGAGAGAGATTATTATGTAAACTAGTATGTTCACATCACATACCCTCCCAGTTTATCCCACATGTATCCCTAAGCTTTTAAAATTTTGCATTAGAAATTCTTTTAGCTCAAAGGAAGCACTTTTGCAACAGAGGCCAACAGCAGCTGGGTTCTCTCCCAGTTCCACAGCAAGGTCCCTCCCTGCTCCCTGGCCATGGCACCAGAAACACACATCCTGATAAAAGACATCCCACCTGTGCAGGAGCAGAGTGGGAGGTGGGGGAATCACCTCCCTTATGCAGTGCTCCTGCACAGGAATGGAATCTGCAGATATTCCTCTACACTGGCTCTCACTTGCCCTGTAAGATGCATCAGCCTCAAGCTCTGTTTTAAACACCCAGTCACAGCTTTATTAGCTTCACAGACTGAT
Organism: Poecile atricapillus; assembly: GCF_030490865.1. Classification (NCBI taxonomy): domain Eukaryota; kingdom Metazoa; phylum Chordata; class Aves; order Passeriformes; family Paridae; genus Poecile; species Poecile atricapillus. Next base: position 66,124,328 of record NC_081289.1, on the reverse strand, counting down.
CTACTATGGAAATAATAAACATGTATCTAGTTGTGCTGCTCCACTCCTCTGCTTTTTCCAGTTTTCAACTCCAGCCAACCCTGACAAGGTTGTGTGTTTGATAAAACAAATTTCCTAGGAACTGTGCAAGACTCAACAGCTGAGCAGGGCACAGACTCAAATTAATACCCAGCCAGGGAAAGGATGCAGTGTTTTTTTGTCAGTTTGTACTGCAGATGGGCAATCAGCACTCCTGACACCTGTGGAAGGGCAATGCAAAGCAGAGGCTGGAAGGAAGGAGGGAGGCAGTGGATAACCATGGATAATACAGAGACAGGGAAGGATGCACTCTGCAGAGGGGAGGCTTCAGATTGGTCATGTGCAGGGCAGCATCTATACAGGACAACATCCAAAATGTACAACAAAACCAGAGATTGAAACCACAGCTAGGTGTGCTCAGCCAGGCCCATCTGAACCTTTTCTTTCTCCTCCTGGTGCAGATATTGAAAAAGCAGTAACTTTGGCATCGGTCTCAAGGCTTCTGAGATCTGTTTCCCATCAGGAAACAAATTCTTTGTGGCTGTTGCAGACAAAGACACAAAGGTCACACTGTGCTGCAAAACTGGACCCTGAGAGCTGCCCTGCTGCCTTTCCTGCTAGAACCCCACTGCCTGACTGGGGACAGCAGGTTTCACCCACACAAAAATGCTCCAGGCCATCCATCCCCTTTTCTTCCACTCCACTTACAGACACCAAGTGAGAAAGGCACTCGATGGAACTTGGATCTCAGAGGTAAGATAACACTTCTGTAGCCCACAAATATGAAACTTCTGCAGAAAAACAACCTTCTTCATTCCCCCTAAAAAGTTCTGTTGTTAGTGACTGATACACTCTTATCTCATTATCTTTGTATACCCAGGTGAGTAAGTGAGGGCATTACACTCTTCTTGGTTAAACTTTTTTTTTTTTTTTTGCCATTTCTTTTTTTCCCAAATGTACACATCTTGTCTCTACATGTATTGCATCGCTGATGATTTAAAGAGTATCTTCAAGTTTGCCCAAATGAGTCTGTACACATTCCATCTTTATTCAACCTAATGTATGGTTTCTTCACAGGAAATTTAGTCATCATCCCAAGTGATTTAAAACTCTAAGGCATAAAGCAGTAATTACACCCTCTCACTTCTTGATACACCTACTCACTGACTGGAAAAGATGCAGTACAGAAGCCTTACTTCCTCTGAGAATGTCACTCCAGGAGGCTCAGGTGAATTACAATTACGGAATGTTCCCTGAGTGCATTTGTGTGCATTACTGGGAACAATACTGCCAGATGCCTGATGCACTAACTATGTAAAATTACAACTTGAGAGTCAGAAAGAGAGAAGTACACAGAGCAAAACAGCTTTTTTAGCTTCAAGTAGTACTGAGGAGCACCATCACCTCCAGCCATAGCAGCCTGAAAATGCCAAGCATCACTCTCCAGGAGAAGGAAGGAACAGAGGTGTAAGAGAAGCAAACTAAACTATGAACCTTTAAAGCTGGTTCTATACTGAGACAAGGGAGAACTTTTAAACTAAATATACTGGCTAACAAAGAGGGCCTGAAGTTCTGGGGAAGCAGTTTCAGGTAGTGCTGTGCCAGGTAGGAGCTCTATTTCCCTGTGGAGCGGTGTCTGAGCCGCTGCCCCACAGGTGTGGTCACTCGGTGTGGTCACTCGGTGTGGTCACTTGGGAGCCCGGGAGGAGCCCAGCCAGGTCCTGCCCGGGGCCATCCTCAGTGCTCTGGCTCCCTCCGCTGACAACTGCACAAACTGATTGATTTACATTTAAAAAGTGGCCTCCAAATTCCAGCCAAATGCTTCTCATGGCACAATGCCCTGATTAACTTTCGTGCAGTATGGGAGTTACATCAAAAGCCTCTGGAAGTGGGTAACATACATAAAAGCTACTAGCAGAATAATTTTTTTTTTTAAAAGGCCACTGAAATTAACTCATTAGAAAAAGGCTAACAAGAAAAGTAAGCAGTGATTCTACAGAAGCATAGTGCTTTAACATATCAGACTTGGTCAAGGAAAAAAAAATGCTCCTGAACAAACAGCTGTAAATTACCAGCAACAGCAAGATACTAAAACACTGGTATACCTCACTATTTGAACCTGACAGAAAATAATAAACATTAAAACTGCTCAATGTGTTTTCAAAAGTAAAACAGAGGAGAAAAAATACTGCAGATAACCAAGTCAAAGTTCTCTTTTATGGGAGAACTGGAGGGAACAAAGTGACAGCCTCAATAAACTCTGCCTTGACAATGCTCAGGAAACACATTTTCAAATGAATGGATCCAAAAACTCAAAATGTAGGCAAATGCAGCCCATGGACTCAATAGTGCTATTTACTACAAATTAAAGCACAACACTCAAATCAAGCCTGCAAAGAGAAACCACAAAAGATGGAGTCCATTTCAAAATTATGAAAACCAGCACAATACTGCTACAAAACACAGCATTTCTAAAGCACTGATAAATCAGGCACAGGTCAAAATACAGAAGTGGCCAAATAATCATCACATTTCAAGATTAACACAAAGGAACTCTCTCCTGTGCAGTACTCTGCATACAGGGATAACAAAAGCATCCACAGCTACTTTAGAAGAAATTAAACACATTAGGGATGTAAATACTTTCGAGGGATGAAAGACATCCAACATTAATTGGCAATTTTAGGAACAAAACAACCTCCAGCCCCAGGTGATCCAGATTCATTGTCTGAAAAGGGATATAGAAGTAGAACCCTGCCCATTCTGATTTCTGCAAAGGCATTTCTATCCTGGTCCAAACCCACTGCTATTCATCTGTGCCCCAAAGAGTGGTTTCACTCCTTCAAACCTAAATAACACCCACCACCTCTGTTGTGTCTTCTGCTGTGCAAACTCTGCTGTGGATCTCAGGTCTTCTGGACAAACAAAACCATTTGGCATATTCAAAATCACAACTAGAAAACAGAGGTTTAGCTCAGGATAAGGAACTATCTCACCTGAATTTCAGGAGGGGCTGGGTTACCCATTTTTTCAATCTTCGACGTCCAAACGAAGTTTTGGTATGATCCAAGACCCCGAGTAGGCTTCCTTTTGTTTTCATGTCAGTCTGAAATAATGAAAATAACTTAATTATTTCTAACTGAGCACTTAGCTTTGCAGTGGGAGGATCTTGACATTATTCAGAACATTGTGTTTGGGCTTTAAGAGATGGCAATTGTACTCTCATTATCAATTTCATTCTCAACAATGCCTTACATAAAGAACCTCCAGCAGTCGTAAGATACTTAAGTATGTTTTTCCTTTAGCTAGAAAATGGGTTTTAGGAAATGACCAGGATAAATTACACAATTAAAATAAGTCTGTACATACAGCTCTGAGCAGGAGCACAAAAACAAACTCTACTGCAAACATCACTCAAATGCAGTTGCTGAAGAAAATAAACTTAAGCAAAGTTCTTTGCTAGTCAAAGTGCAGCAAGGTCCCTAACTCATACTAGAAGCTAGTACTGAAGAATTTAATTTATGCTTCTGAAAATGTTATCTCCCTTCAGTCTGATGCCATTTAAAATAATTTAAGACTTTTATGGGTCAGATTGGCAAATTTGATTAACTTCACTTAAGTATGACAAAGTATGAAAAACACCTGTGAACATTTCAGCACTTACTAAAAAAAAAAAAATACATTTCTACTTACCTGATTCTGTAAAATTTCAAGATTTTTCATTGTTGTCCCATTAATTGTCATGAATTCAGTTTCACTGGACAACCGTTTGAAATTGCTGGGGAGAGGAATTTCAGATGTTGTATCTTAAACTTGGGCATGAGCAGGAAACTGAAACACTGTCAGGCTCCTCACATTAGAGAATTCAACATTTATGCAAATAAATTTTCAGAAGTCAAGCAAGAAATTAATACCTCTTCAAATAAATAAAAGAACTGAACACTAACTTTTAACCTTCTGCTTGGGAAAATAAAACTTCACAGTCATTTCCCTATTTCCTACAATGACTCTGACAAAGCTCAGAACAAAATTCAGCCCTTCTGTTATCTAACAGTTTTCCACTAAACGGTTAATTTATTCAATTTACAATTTAGCAATGACAGGACTGACAATTAATACTTCAAGAATGGAACAGATTTTTAACACAACTCATCATCAAAACATCATATCAAAACAAATATTAGTTTTTATTACTGCTGCAAATTTAAACAGCCTGCAGGTGCAATTATGCAGGAAAATAGAAATAGGGGACATTGAAACTATTTGCTTTTGTTTTAATATGAAACAACCATGACCAAAATTACTTGGCTTTTTGATATTCCTGAACAGAACTGGATGAGATCAACCCAAAGGCTGTGCTCCTTTAGAATCACCACTAATAAAATAATGGTATTAGGTGCGCAATCATATGAGATCTGAAAATCATTTCAGTCTCAAACGCACACGCAGTGGTCAGGACAGTGAAGTGCAATATCCTCACTAAATGGTTCTGACAAATGGAGTCATGATTGTCTGGGTTAATCATCCTGCTGACTGCCCTGTGCACAGAATCTAGGACACTCTTTGCTCTCTTACACTAAGCACAGCCACTTGCTGGGCAAGGCTTAAAACTGTTTTCTTGACTTTTCACAAAAAGTTTTTCAGTGCATTCACTTTTAAACCCTCTGGAAAAGTATCTGAATGCTCAACCTTTTCATGTTATGCACACACAGCTGCATTGCTGCTACACTAAAAACAAGAACAGCACCAAAACTTTCAGAAATATAAAATATTCAGAGACTAATCTTATATATTTATGTTGTATGCAGGTGCTTGGGCCTGTTACCAATTTTTTCCTAAATAATGGGTCAAATTAGAAGTATTTTCCACGGAATTGTAAAAAAAAGCAGATTTAACTGAGGGCCCTCAAGAAGTTTAATGACAGCTTGGAAGTACAGCTGACTCAGAACTGTACCCATGTGTGCTATTTCAGAAACCAAGGAAGCTGACCAGCAAAAGAAAACACTGGAGGCAAAACCAACAACATGTTCCAAATTACACAATATTGTAAGTAACAAAACAATACTTCTTTTTATTATCTTCAGTCACAACTGCTGATGCTGGCAAAAATTAATTAGGGAATGATTTCTGCTTGGCTCCCACTCACAAATCCCACCTGCTGCTCCAAAAGCACCTTTCTGCACCCAGGACCAGCTGTAGTCTCCCAATCTGCCACTGCTCCAGCCTCTGGTCTCTGACACCCAGCTGGGTGAGAACCAAGCCCTTCCACCCCCTCTCCAAAGCCAAGAGGATGCCCCTGGGTCTGTCTCCCTGTCACATCAGAGCCTCAGGATTGTGGATTTTTGTGGTGCTCCCACACTTCTCTTGGCTTTAGAGCACCTATCCCAGGACACACTCTGTTCCCAGCAGGGCTGCTCAGCAGAACCTGCAGACAGCTCACTCTGTTCCACTGCACAGTGGATTTACTCTTCTTTCACACTGTATTTACAGCTCTTTCAGATCAGACAAGCTGAAGTTGTTTTCACAGCATAAATTACGTGTGTCTTACATTACCCAGGTGTTTTCTTTATCTGAGTTACTTCACCCTACTATTAATCGTGGTAATTGAGAGTTTAGAGTACGTGAGTAACAGTCAAGATCAACTGCAGGATATGCCCAACCAACAATTCCACATGTCACAGCACAGAACATGTTTTGCTTCCACCCACTCATCTCCCTTCAGCTTGGGATCAGAAGTTGATAAAAATGTAAAAAAAACCCCGCATTCTTTACAAGGAATTTAGAGACCAAATGGCAGAAGAAGGTTGTAGGTAACTATTAAGCCAGGGCTGGTTTTGCAGCAAAGGTCTCAGCACAGCCCTTGTGTGAAATGCTAATGTGCTGCTACCAGCCCTCCCTGCCCCGCTGAAAGCCACCTTTCAGAAATCACATTTTGACAGGACCACAGGGCCATAACTCCTCCTGTAGGTGACACTGTGACCCCAGTTTCAAAGCACAGATTTGCAACAGTCTCAAGCACTCAAAGCAGCACAAAACCCAAGTAATGGAAACAGCTGGCAAGCCCGTAACAGAGGAACATGGCAAGGCAGGGTCAAGTCATCTCTGGGCTTAGAGAAAGGAAAAGAGTAAACAGACAGAAGCTTCTAGGGAGCTTTAGGGATTTTATAGGGAATACTCACGAGAAATGAGGTTCCTGCCCATAAAATTACTTTTTCAGAGCAGGACCACACGATGATGAGTGTGAAAAGGTTACTGTTCTGCTCTAGGACAGCCAAGTACATCCCCAGACTTCAGTTGTTATGTGTTACTGGAGAAACTGGATCATCTGTGCCATTTTTTCAGTACTTAAGGGGGGTTTATAAAAAAGAGTGAGAGCAACTTTCTACACAGGCAGTTAGGACAAGAGGGAACAGCTTTAAACTACGGTAGGAGAGATTTAGTTTTATGAAGGAATTGTTCCCTGGCAGGGTGGGCAGGTCCTGGCACAGGGTGCCCAGAGAAGCTGTTCCTGGATCTCTGGAAATGTCCAAGGCCAGGCTGGACAGGGCTGGGAGCTCCTGGGACAGTGGGAGGTGTCCCTGCCATGGCAGGGGGGGCACTGGAGAAACTTGGAAGTCCCTTCTGATCCAAACCTGTCTGGGATTCTGTGATATTGCCTCTCGAGAAGCTTGCAGTGAATGGTGGCTTTAATGCCGTGCTCATTATTTCCTCCACAGCAGATAATACGTATCATTTCATACTCGGTATCTCAGCCTAAGTGAATGCGTGTTATTTAGATCAGGAATTTTCAACTACTTTAATTGCCCACATCTCTGATGTTTCTGAGTGGAGCTGCACCCTGAAGCAATAGATTTTCTTTGCTCAGTTACCTTTTACAGTGCCCTAGAGTCCATGGCTTTGAGATCTCTAGGGGTGAATAAACCACAGAATGAACTTACACAGACAAGAAATGCAAGAATCTCTAAAAGAATCCCCTTTAAGAAATAAAAACAAGTCTCTCCATTTTTCAGAAGCACCAGTTTCCTTCATGCTCCATACCAAAGACATTTACCACAACCTGTGTAGTAAAGGATGTCAAGCCCAAGACTGTGTTTTGAATTTAATTAACCAGGTTTAAACTCATCAGTGAATACTTCAACAGGGCTAGAACTTTTGATCTGAACCCCTTTTTGTTTAATTCCTGCATTTCTTGAAGTTCTTCCATCACTGTTCAAAACCTACAAACTACTGTCTAAAGTCTCTCTCCTCCATATCCAACATGCTGGAAAACACTGAGGTAAAACTGAAATACACCAAGACACATTTGCTATGCAAATGATGATTTTTTCAAACAAAATTGGGTACTCAAATGTACTTAAAAACCTCTCCTGGATGTGTGCTAACTTCTTGACAAAAGCCTTTAATAAAAGGCTCTGTGCTAAAGGTATTAGAACACACCGATTCACAAAAACTTGTACCATTCATTATTAAATCTATTAAATGTATTTTTACTCTGAACTCTGAAGCAGCCTAGTCATAGTTTGGGGTCCAGCTGTGGTAGAAATCTTTATTTCTTTGCAATGTTTTGCTCTTTTAAGTATCTTAAAAGTAGATTTAAAAGCTTCATTGAAATATTAGGGCAAAACCCGCTTCCCTCCTACCAATGAGTATTCCTTGACTTATATGATATTTCATGACTCTTCCTAGTAAACTGAAATGGATTTTTTTTTTCAGCTGGGAGAAGAGTGTTTGTCCAAAGAAGGTACAGAGGTATAATGAATTTTTCTGTCATTCCTTCTATCAAACAGGTCTTCTTCATCCAGACCTGTGACACATTAACAAACTGAAAACTACCTCACAACTCCCACTTCATGCTTTCTGACTCATCTGTATATGCTCACTGACCTGAATTCTTCTAGGAATTTTTCTTGACACTCCAATGGAAGTTATTTCTCTTCTATTTCCTAATTCAAGACATTCACGAGCCTGACATCATTTGCTTAAAAGTCTTTCATTGTTCAGTATTTAGATAGCATTTCACTGGCATTAGGGAAAACACTGAAGTTGAGTTTACTCAATTTTGAGTATTTGGCTCACTTTGCTCATCCCCATGACACACTACAAGCAGCAAGTGGAACTCAGTATTGGACAGTTAGAGCATAAAGGCTTTAGAAACAAACACAGCAGAATCCAAGCTCCTGACCACAAAGTTATCACAAGAAATGCTATTTTATTTCTTCACAGAACATCAGCAAGATATTAAGTCTTTCTTTGCCTTTTCCCTCAGATGCTCATACATTCCCCAGAAATCCATTAGAGCAGCCTTCAGCAGGCAAATGTCAATGCTAAGATTTAGTGCTTTTCCTTCCCAGTCTATAATGTACTTGATTTTAGGATGCAGCTGTTACAAATGTGACTGACTGCTGCTACATAAGCCTCCACATAATTATATTTGTCCTCTGCTACTGAATTACTTCTACATAAAAGATGGATTTCACATTTTCTCCAGCTGAAAGAACATTGACCTCCTGTGTGATTGCACACAGGGCGCTGTGACAGCAGTGACCCACAAGCTGACCATGAAATGGCATTTCCATGGAATTCATTTGCTTCCTCAGAAGTTCTACAAGATTTCTCCACCTAAGCCAGCATGTTAAAAAAACAGTTGTTTAAAAAAAAAAGAAAAAAGGCAGCCCAAGAAGATAAGCAGGCACACCACAGTGCAGGAACACCACAGATCAGCACACCCCTCGATGGGTCAGCAGGGAAGATGCCCCAGGAATTCCTTCCCCATTAGGCCTATAAGCACATCAAACCTTTTGTTAACACTCAAAAACAACCTGGAGAGAAGCATAACTTAAGGAAAGAAATCCATCCCAAAATTCAGAACACATGGATAATTTCCAAATGTTTTGGTGGGCACCTGGAAAAGTGTTTAAGCAGTGTTTAAAGCTGGCACCTGCAGTGGATGTTTTAAATGCAGCTAGTAATCTAAACTGGTAATGGAGAGAGCCTTTCAAAATTAGGCTTCAAACTCCCAGAATCCCACACAACATGTGAATGATCCACAAGTGACATGACGTATTTCTAAGTTTCCAGTCTGCAGCCAGACTGACTTTATTAAATCCAGCATATTTAGGGACAGAGGAACAGTGAGATGACTGGGAGAGTATTTGGCAGTGGATGCACAGCAGATAAAGCTGTTTTATTTAACAAGCCTCAATGATATTTTCAAAGCTAAGCCAGGTAGGACAGCAATGTTTTATACCTGTGCAGGACAGGGTAAGAGAAGCTTTAGCATCTTTCCATTTTCACTTGATTCCACCTGCATAAGCCCATCACAAACCGTGAGCACTCAGCATATCTAATAAACCCAAGTGTTGGGACTGCTTAAGAGGTGACAAGGTTATATCTATGTCTGTGTGGTTTAGCAGTAACTTTGCACAAATTGAGGTGCTCCAGCAACAGCTTTTGCCATGATCCTTCTCCCCACTCCTACTTACCACTGAGTCCAGCCAAGGACTTTAGAGAAAGCCAAGATGTGTTAAACAGTTTTCTTTAAAACTGATAATTGGATTCAACAGCTCAAACAGACCTGCTGGGTACTGCCTGAACATTGCAACAAGAATTTGCAAACTGCAACAATATCAGCAAAGCTGAGTTGCAGCAGCAATTTTTTTAAAATTTTGGTTTTTTTAAAGCTGCCCAGAAAAGCCCTCTGTTTTGGTGACACAATAAAACTGAGGTTGAGACGTGACAGCTGATACAAACAAACCTTAAAATTTTCTCCCTAGTATCTAGCAAGTTTTGCACCTTGTTTGTTTTCAGTAACACCTGGCAGCAGTACATGCTCATTCACATCACTGACAGTAACATCTACACAAACATACTTCATTAAATACTGCTCAAAGAAACCCCTTGATTCTTTCAGTTCTGATTAGGAAATCAAATGTTAAGGTGTAATTTTTACAAAGACTATGTTTATCACTAGCAGGTTTTTCATTACAATCAGGGACACGGCTAAGACGTGCAAGGAGTGGTGCTTTGAATTGGAAATTTATATGACGCAACTTACCTTGGATTGTAAAGCATCTTTTCCAAATTAAATTCTTTGAGATATGCAATTACCGCTGCCAGAGAGCAAATAACAGGCTTATCCAAGCTCAATACTACAGACAGGTTTTGAGAACCTAAAAAAAATAATTTTTCTTGTTAAATGTTTATTTTCTGGTAACCTCATAGTCTACTACAAGGTATTGTAGAAAAAGCATAATCTGCTTTTCAATTTATTCTGCTAGAAACCTGTAATGTATGTACAGTTTTATGACATCTATAAATCAACATAAAGCAAGGCTCCAAAATAACACTTATGGTTCCAAATAATGCAGAACATTGCAACAGTGTAAACACATTAAGAAACAGAAAACATTTGACTCCATGGGTTTTTCTTCATTAAAAAAAAAACAAAAAAAACCACTAACTGTTGGCATAACAAACTTCTAAATATACAAACTAAAAATGCAGTTCTGAGATCCTCATTTTTGTGCACAGTGCTCTACTACAGAGCCAGTTCCAGCTGCAACAACAGGAAACTCACTCCACGATACCACAACATAAACTGGTCTTTTTAAAAAACCACGTAGTTCAGCTTCTTTCAGGGATGTTTTTAAAGCTGTTGTTCTGCTCCCAGATAACACCAACAAGAACTTGAGAACCCAGTAACAAGAATGATACTCCTGTCTTCCAAGAGGGCAAGAAGGAGGGCCCAGGACACTCTGGCCAGTCCCCTCCATCCCCAGGAAGGTGATGGGACAGATGGCTCTGGAGGTCATCACCAAGAATGCAGAAAGAAAGGTCAGGAGTGGCCAGCAGGGATTCACCAAGGGGACACTGTGCTTGAGAGAGCTGGGCAGAGAGAAACCTAAGGAGGTTCAACAAGGGCAGCTAGAGGTCCTGCACCTGGAGAGGAATAACCCCAAATACTAGAACAGATTGGAAGTGACCTATAAGAGACCAGCTCTGTGGAGAAGGTCCTAGGGGTGCTGCTGGATGACAAGTTGACCATGAGCTGACAGTGTCCTGGGGGCCAGGAGGGTCAGCGGGATCCTGGAGTGCATCAGGAGGAGTATGGCCAACAGGTCAGGGAAGGGATCCTGCCCCTCTGCCCTGCCCAGGTAAGGCCACATCCAGAATGCTGTGTTCAGTTCTGGGCTCCAGAGTTCAAGGAGGACAAGAAGTTGCTGTAGAGGGTCCAGCAGGGGCCATAAAGGTGATTAAGAGGCTGGTGCATCTCTCATGAGGAGAGACTGGGAGCTGAGCCTGTTTAGTCTCACGAGAAGACTGAGAGGGGAATATTGTCAATCCATATAAATACCTCAAATGGTGGTGCCAGACTCTCTTCAATGGTGCCCTGTGATTGGATGAGGAGCAGCAGCCATTCAAATAAACCACAAGTTCAACCTCAGCATGAGGAAGAACTTTACATTGAGGGTGGCAATGAAACAAGCTGCCCAAGGTGGTTACAAAATCTCCTTCTCTGAAGACATTCTAAACCCACCTGGATACATTCCTGTGTCACTGTTCCAGGGGACCCTTCCAACCCCAGATACTCTGGGATTCTGTGACCTTGAGAACCATTTCAGATGTTGAGTAATCCCCCTCAGCTGTTATGTGCATTGAAATTTAAATCTGCCTAAACACACACCTTCAAGCTTTGAAAAAAAGTAATGGTAGCCCTGTGTTCATTTCTGTTTAAATAATGTTCCTTTTCCTCTGAGCTCAACATAAGATCCCACTGTGCAGAAAATGAAGCAAAGGTGACCAAAAGCCTGCATGACTGTAAAGGCTAATAGGATGCATGCTTTAAATATATTTGGAATGAAAGACCTGTAATGTCAGGCACTTCTTTTGCGTAAAAAAACGAATTACATACCTGCAGTACCAGGCACCTCCTTTGCATAGAAGTCAGTAACCCTCTGGAAAGCATGGCTGTACTCAAAATTGAGGTTTTCCATCCTTTCTATCCTAATTCTGTCATACTGTAACCTGCAAAGAAATAAATATTTGACTTTCAGTTTTTACACTCCCATCATGAAGAGCGCTGAAGGATGTTACAAAGGTGCACTTTCTTTTGTCTTTGCTTTGTTAGGAGTTGATGGATAAAGAATGAAGAGATGAGCTACCAAAGTAGGTTGAAAACATTTCCAAGTGCGCTGTATGTTTTCAAATGTTTCCTCTAGCCTCTGTGAAAGTGCAAATAAAGCAAACCCAAATAGCAGCAAGCACAGTCTAAAGAGGGAATGCAAGAGGAATACCTGCAAGGTAGACACAAACATGTCATTACCAATCATAGCAAGTAATTTTGCCTTATCTCTTCTTACAGACTTCTGATGATCAAACACTTAAGCTATTATCTTATCCTATCACCATATTCAATTATCATTTGTCTTCGAAGACTTTGTTCCAAAGCTGTGGCACTAAAGGGCTGGATTTTTTTTAGTCTTATTGCGGCCCAGGCAGCCCCTGGTGATACTAGTGATAACCCTCTCCTGCCAGCAAACACAGCACACCTCACAAGGTGCAGCGTTTCCCCCTGGCTGTTTTTCCCAGCTGGTTGCTGAAATTACCACTGGATGGTGTTTGTCACTGTGATCTGCACAGCTGTTGATAAGCACTGAACAGATAAGCTGGTTAAAGAGACACAAAGAAGAACACATGGTGTTCCTGCCAGCCTCCAGCACAGCCACACAGGGAGCTCCAGGGAGAGCTTTTCACAAAACCTGTCTGGCCTCAGGGCTCCCACTCACCCCCACGGGATGTGAATCAACCAAGTGCTTTGGGCAGACTGGATCCATGCCAGAAAGAGGCACTGCGTAGGTATTGCTGTGTGGAAGTTAATCAATACCTTTTTAGCAGGGCTTTTCAACTTCATGGGAAAAAACAAACACATTTTCTGCATTCTTATATTCTACATACTCCCACCTGAAAGGATCAATGTATCTCTGAGGCCCAGCTCTTAAAAATGAGAGTTAATTTCCACAACATGTGTCCAGCTAACCAGACCTGTCCCAGCACGTGCTCAATCTGTGATCCTTTCCCTGCCTTGGCTTCAACTGACTGATCAAATTACATTTTCATTCATTATACTCTCTGGGAGTCCCCTCTCCCCAAACCTTCTCAGAATGAGCAAACATGCTTCAAGCAAAGGAAAATACCAACACCAGTCAGCTGTTCTCCTCCTTGCCTCTTTCCCCTTGCTCCAACCCCAGCAATCACACGCTCTACGTGTCTTTTGGTAAATCAGCACGAGGTCAATCAATCACTGCAGTGGTGCAAACACCCCTTCAACCCCTTCATGAGGTGATGGATGGTACCTGGAGAGCAGCACAGCACCTGTGAGTCACCTGAACAGACAGAAGGGCCTTTCTGCTGACCATGTGCCGGTAGGAACTGCAGAGATATTTTTCAACGAAGACTTTATTTTTCATTTCTACCTCTTCATGTCTTCATAGCAATGACTACAGAAAAGCAAGGCTTAACAAGAGCTAATTTGTAGAACAGGAGTCAAAAAGAAAGGCTTTGGGGTGTATTTAACTGGATGGTTCATGCCCCACCTCTTTGTTTTCTAGTGTTTAAACATTAATTGGTGTTATTTTCTTAAATGCATTTGTGATTTTCCTCCCATCTATAACCAAATGTATCCAAGCCCTTAGCATGAACTCTAACTTACAATCAATACACATTGAGTGACTTCTGACAGTATTTTTGTTTGTCAACTCTGTGAGGGGGAAACATTTAAAATTACTCTCTAATTTAAAATTATTAGCTCAGTGATCTGCAAAGATCTTCACCTATTTTATGTATTCTAGGTACAGCAACACCAAATATATGTATGGCATCCTGACTGAGGGCATGTACCTGGTGTTTTAGATAAAGTAAAAAAACCGGAAAGCTACAGATTCAATGTGTGAAAAAAACCTACATTTTTATCAAGATGTATGAAAACAAGGTTTGCTGCAGAAGGTTTTCATGTGTGTCCTTTGTGCAGGAAGATGATCACCAAAGGCCATTTTCCTGATTATAGGCAGGATGATATGGCGATGCTTATTTTATCTCTCCAGCCACCAGTGCCTATTTAAATCTGAAGTCAATTCACCATCAACTTTTGTAAACATCACTCTTGTCAGAAGCTCCAAATGAGCTGCAGTTCAACTCTTCCCAGCTCCCTGAAAACAAGCCATGCTCTCAGTCCTTGAGCTCCTCAGAGATCAACTCAACCCCTCAAAGCTCCCTCCTTCTGGGACTAGATAATGTACAATATATATATATATAGATATCTAATGTAAAATGTATATAATAATGGAATAATGTAATAATGTAACCTGTGCATCCTAACCTACGCTGTTCTGCCATTCTGTTACTGGAGGGACTGATTTATCTGTCACCCTGCTGGCAAAGTGAAAAAGGATCAACACTGCTGTGTTTCACTCCTCCATTTATCTGACAATTCAATGCATCCACTTAAAATTCATTGCTTAACAACTGCTGCAGGAAAAATATTTAAAAGAGAGCTCTCAGTTTGACAGAAAAGTCTCTTAAGAAAAACATCTGTAAAAATGCTAGAAGCTAAAAGGAAGCAACATAAATAAAACTAATTTTCAGAATCTGACTCAAGATATCTAAAGAATAATAAAATCTTTTATAAAGAACGAGCTTGCTTTAAGCACAATATTCATATTGGTGAATAAAGCAGGAATCACTTCATTGCTGCTCTACAATTCACAATTAAACAGACATAAAGTGAACAAAGACTTACTGCAAAACAGACACATCCAAACTGAGTATTTTTAAAGCTCACCAAGTCCTCCTAAGGAAAGCAAGTGCAAAATTTTACCATTCAGCTACTATCCTGCTGTGCTCATTCTGCTTTAGTACACTCAAAAGCAGGGGTGCATGGACCAAGATTTCCCTGCACAGCCCTGTATCACAGCACAAGGACACCAATGATGCAGAATTTGGGAAGGTGTCTGCTCCTAAAATTTAGTATGAATTTTTTACTTCTGATGCTAAGCACAGATCTGTAAAGCACAAATGATTTCCTTAGTTTTTCCTGTACAATTTATTCAAACTGCTCTTTTCTCTGCATTTCTCATAGTTCGTTCTGCTGGGATGACCAATCTATAACTGCAGAGATGAAATGCCAGCACTGCCCAGCAGGGCAAGGCAACCTGAATGCAATCAGATACCCAAGCACATCGTACCACCTTCCCTTATCAACAGCTTGGCAGAAACTGCATTTCCTTTACTTGTCACCACTGTGTCACCTCTGTTATCCAGCCACTCCAACCTCAGGGGGCTCGGGTCTGTGGGAATGGAGAACAACCACCCTTCATTTCTGGGTGAGCCTTGGCAGGGAGCTGCAGCAGCTTCTCTGGCAAAGCCACAGGGACATTTCCAAGCAGTTGTTCTTTTGGCACCGAGAACACACATTTTTGGAAGCACAGCTTTTCCTGCAGTCAGAGTCAAGCACTTCCCCACGTTTGCTCTGAGCAGCTTTCAGATGCCAGAGATGGAGACTGCTATCACAAGAGAACAGCAGCACAGTCACCTTCTCTGAATATCTGACACAAAGTGCTGCTGCCCATGAAAACCCAGCAGAAATCTCCACTGGGATGCTGTCAGTATGTTACATATAACATGTTACTCCACAGGACCTCCAGCTTCCAAAACACCCCATCTCAAGCCCCTCCTGAATGCCAGAAACAACTCTGACACACCTTAAATACACATTAACACATATATGTGTATCTGCTTGCTCACATGCATATATACATGCAAATATCTATACACACACAGGAAAATTTGAGGAAAACTCCTTGCTTGCCTTTCTCCATCCAAGCTACCAACATTCCTCAACACGTTTTCTGTTTTTCCCAGGAAAAGAACTCCAACCACACTGACAAGGCTGGAGCCTGAAACCAAGGAATTCTAAGAAAACACTCTTTTAGCTTCAGGAACTGAGAGGCAGGAGCTGCCAAAGAAATGGAGTAAGGAGGTTAGAGAACAGCAAAGGGCTGTGCAGGCTCTGCATGAACGCATCCCTTCTGTGACGGCAGAATTAGGTAGCACAGGACAAAACACAAGCACAGGTGTATTGCAGCAGCTTCTGCACCCACAAAAAGAAATCTTCTTCAGGCTTCTTCCATCTGCCTGTCTGAAGAACGGGATGAGACGCATTGCACTCATGTCTTGGAAAGTAGGAAGGATCAAGAACGGCTAGGAAACTGTTTATTAGCACCTAGGAATAGCCAGGATGAGCAATAGTCAACACTGAAATAAGACAATCCCACCACATCAATTTAATATCCCTCAATTGCAGAGGAGCTGATTCTGTGGACAGAGAAGACGCAGATCCTGTACCTGCTTGATCTCAGGAGGTTATTTCACAGCTTCACAGGTCCTCACAGCTGATGTGCAGAGCATGATTCACAGGGAAGTGCTCTTACGGAACGGTAGCTGGCAGGCTGGAGAGCAGCACTCAGGCTGGCAGCAGGGCTCCCTGAGAAATGAGGTGAGTGTTCTGCACAGCCCCACAGCTCAGCACTGCCCTGGGAGCCCTCTCTGCTCCAGCACCACTCACAGAGGCAGCCCCAGGCAGGACAACTCCAGCCCACTCAAACACCGCGTGAGGCCGAGGCGGCCGCAAAGAGCGTCAGAAAAACCCACTCGAAGCATGGCAGAGAAATTACCTAAAAGGCACCCATTTTCTCCACCCTGTATGGCTGTGAACAAACACACAGAGGGCTAAATGAAGCCCTAACCTCTGTAGGAGAAGTTCTTTCCATCCACCACCCCAGACATGTAGAGTTTACTGCCCAGTGACCAGCAGTGCTTACAGGGAACTGCAGTGCCTTGTGCAGCTATCGGACCCACAGCTCCCGAGGGCCAGCACAGCATCTTCCCACACCTCCAGCAATATTCACTTCCCTCTGTGTCCTGCAGGAGCCGTACAGATTAAAAGAAAGGGGGAGCACATAAACAGGAAAATATAGTTTTATTTCGAACAAACAACTTTTTTCAAAATAACCGCAATGACTGATTTCCACTTCCATGATGGAATGGGGATGAAAGAGTGATTTCATAGCAAGTAACTGCTGGGGTTTTTCCTTCAAAAATATTTAAACATATATCTATGAAATCTGTCTTGACCTTTCCCCTGAGGAACAGTTTGTCCCCAGCATTACAACTTTCTGCAAAAATGAAAGTTTCCATGATGCTGGGAGGATGCAGCTCACACTGGTTTGGTCTCATCAGAAGACCAAATCTTCCCTGTGATTGTCCCACTGCTCTCCTCCACCTGCACTCTGACAGAGATGTGCTACAGACAGCCTGCACACGTGTGTCCCCAAAATCAGCAGTTACTCCACTCAGGGTTATGCCAACCAACAAAAATCTCTGTCCTTGCAGGGTTTCAAACAAATTAAACAAAGCTGAAAAAAACCATACCAAACCAAATCGAAGACAAACCAACAACAACGAAAAAAACATCAAACAGTAACTCAAACAAACAATCAAAGGTAACAAGAACACCACGAAACAAAGCCCAGGAAAACCCTGCCTAATATCTGCCATACTACATGAGCACTGATGAAATAATGCTCTTTCTGTGACACCCCAAGATGGACAAATAGCTGTTTCTGAATTAAAGTGGGAGTGAGGAAGGAGTGAGGACACAGAGCCAATCATTTGCTCACGACATCTTGGGATTATTCCCATGGGTAAATGCAAGTAGTTCTACATATCCAGATCTATACACCAAAGATGAAAAATGCACTGGTGACAAAGGAATGACACTCCACATTTATGCTGTATATCCTAAAATGGGGTGTGGAAGGCTCCTCTGCGTCTCCTTTTCTTGTACCTCACTGACAGGTGATGAAACATGAGCCCTACACATTGTGCTTTTGAGGTCATTTCCAAATTCCAAACGCCCCTTTTTGCCCTCAAGGATGGAGCATTTCATACCCCTGTGTCGCCCAAGTTTTTTGCCAAGTCATAAATAAAAGGGTAATTATCTGTGCTCTTTCCCATCAGGGTCATTTTCTGTATTTTCTTTCAGTGTGGGTCTTAAACTTCACACAACAATGTACAGCTGGACAAGCAAACTACAAAAAGGGAGTGATTACTCATTTAATTCAACACTGGCTCTTGCTATTGTGTCTGGTCTCAGTTGCTCTGCAGCTGCAGCTCTGTGTGTTTACATCACTGCCCCTTCTGCCTACCACAGTACCCCTCTTTGATTTTCTCTTCTTCATGTTACCACTGCTGTTGTGCTTTGCAGTTCAATATTCAATCTGACATTTGCTCAAACCCTTGCTGGTGATTTTTTGAGCGAGCTCAAGCACACTCATTCGGGACACCACTCAATACTATTTTAGTTTGTTTTTGAATTACCAAACCCTTTAGAAGGCATTTTAACAAAAGGGGCCTTCTAAAAGCAAGTCTACAACACCAGACAATAGGTTGGCAGACAGAAAAGTTGAGTTCTGTATTACACATTATATAACTCAAGATTATTACCACTTTACCTTGCATCTTTTAGGAAAAAAAAAAACCACTTTGAAGTGCTTAAAAATATTACCAATAAATTAAATAATAAGAAGAGTGTGACTAAAAAAAACCAAAAAGTTCTGGACAGGCAGAGCAAAGGAAAAGATGACAGAATAGCCTTGAAAGAATTACTTTTCAGACTCTAATACAAAAGTGGGAATATCACCGTGTTCTAAACAGCAGCATTTCTACTGCCTCTTGAGAACCCCACAGCACCATCAGGATATCACACAGCCTCCCAAAGTGACTGCACAGCTCTTTGTTCCACAAGGACATGTGCTGTCTGATCATACTTGTCCCGACTGACAGGAGCACAAAACGCTCTCATTTTCAACAGCAAAAACTTATGAGCACAAAGCACTTTTCTCTGTCTCTCTTGTAATATTTTTGCAAAGGCTTCCCACCTACCAGATCTCTCAGTGAAGTCGTAACCATTGTGCTTCTGTCAAATCTCTACCTACTGTCATCAGCACTCACCATCACAACCCCTCTCCAGCATCAAGCTGATGGAGGAAATAGTCAGTAGAAAACATCTTATTCAAAGACATATCTTCTCTGGCAGCAGAAGTAACAGTCTAAATTCAGCTTGAACAAAGCCAAGCTCAGTGCTTAACGATATTTCCTAACTATTTTAATTATCTCCCCTTCCCTTACACTGTGTGTGAGAACAAAAATCTCCAAGACATTTTAATTTCAACGTATTTGAAATAGCACCAGCCCTCAAAACACTGGAAATTATGTGGGTCATACACATACATATGCAAAACACACAGTGCTCTGTCCAAAAAACAAAAGCGTTTCCTAGGTGAGGCTGTCGAATTAAAAATTAAAAGCAGATGGCTACAACACAACATACTTCTGGAAAGAATCTTAAACTCGAGTTAATTACTTCTTCACAGGATTAAAGAGAACCCCAAAACAAAGCTGAAAGCTGCAGGATGTATCAGCCACATGTTATAGTTACATATTATATTGTTGGCTTTTCGCAAATATTAAAATGAACGTTATGTGTATAAGAATGGGAAATTTTGTTGTATTAACATAGTTGCCTTAATTTCTGTTAGAAATAGTGGTATAATACATATATGTTAGGCTATGACATAGCATTAAAACAAAAACTACTTTTGTCTGTATAACCCAAAGACTGAAAAAGATAGCTGGAGACCCTTTTTTTCTTTTGTAAACTCTCTTATCCAGATGAAGACAGCAGTGACCAGAACTCTGGGGGAGGAATTTATTGCATTTCTGTTACCAGGGAATATAAATCTCGATGGTGCCAAGAGGATTGATCTATTGGGAAGGGGGCAAGAGAAAACTAAAAAGAAGAACACCAAAGATCCTAAGAAGAATGTCTGAATATGTATGAGAATTTATGGATATGTAGTAGGGTTCTGTTTTTAAGGGACAATCCTTTGTTAGTAAGGGATGCTCTCTTGGCTGAATGCAGAGACACCCAGCCATATCTGTGTACTTTATTTTTTTCTCCTAATTGCCTTTTTTATTAAACTTTTAAATTCTATAAAAATTATGTGAACCTCGTTTTTCACACACAGAAAATCCAGAATGGTGAGAAAGACATGGAGCTGGCAGACAGGGTCCAGGGGAGGCCACAGAGAGGATTTGGGCTCTGCAGCAGCTCCGGGCACAGCCTGGGCTGCGGGAGCTCCACAGGAACCTTCCAAACCTAATAATTCAGGGATTCTGTAACACAGGATTACTGCTGAAGTAGGAATCAGATTTGCCCAGGGAGTTGGTAAAAAGATGTTCAAGCATGGACTAACAACATCAGTAGGAAGTTGAATATAAGTAACCACCAGCTTACAAAATGTCATTTCCACGGATTACATAAGAAATAATGGAGATGGTGACAGACAGGGTCCGTCCATGTCTCTGTTTTAAATCTGTAACCTCCCACAGTGCTACCACTACTCTACCTGCCAAGAACTGTCAGAAACATCATTCCTGTTCTTTAATCAGCATAAGAATTGCTGTGGAAATTTACAGTGAGCACCGAACATCCCATACAGACCTCCCTGAGAAAGCACAATGCCTCTGCAAGCAGCAAGGCCACGCCTGGACTTTCCACCTATCACTGAAATGATTGATGTTCGGGGCACTGAGGCTCATACTCAGGATCCAGCTGCTGCTGAGGCTCTTACACAGCTTCCTCTGGGCTGCAGAGACACGGAGTGCCACTGCCTGATTTCCAGCCTCCTGTGAGAGGCTCAGCAGCTCGCATGATGAACACACAGACACTGACAAAGAGCTGCAGAACCCCACCAGCGCTGTCCTGCAGGCCAACAGAACACACAGAGTCCCAGGGATGGCCTGGAGGAGGGGGAGGCCAAGACAGATGTGCCCTGCACACACTGTCACATGGGGATGGAAGAGCTGAAAGGCCACAAAAAGAGAAAAAAACCTCAAAAACAAAACAAAATAACCAAAACAAAACAAACAAAACAAAAACAAAACACAAAAAATAAACAAAACAACTAAAGATAAAATCCACCCTGCTGAATCCTGTTGATAAATACTCAGGCATCACCTAAGATTACAGACCGACTTAATCAGAAAACATAAAATCAAAATTAGCCCACAATACCTCAGTTTAATTTAAACATGGAAGGAATGTATACACTTCACTGTGTTTTCAAGCTATGCTGGAAGCTTGTTACACATGATACTCAGGCAGAAGACCTGCAATTGTTGTTTAATTCTTTGTTTATTCTAAAAAGTTAAAATAAAAAGGAGAAAAAAATCCACAATATATCTTCAGGATTTTGACAATTTTATCCAGATATTTTTGCACAGATATTCTGAATTATTATCTTTGATGATTAACTATATTCACAGTAAGCACCTGATCTATATCTGAATCTGAAAACTCTGGATACCTGCTCCTCTGGGTATTGGCCATCATTAAAGAAAGATGTGGAAAATACATTCACTCAGGCTGCAGAGGAAAAGAACAACAGCATGGTGATCACATTCCATTATTGGGGGGCTAAGCCAAATGAGGACAGACTAAGGAAATCAAATTCATTTGGCATGGACAAAGTTAAGAGGGCATCTTCTAGCACCCAGGGGGCATTCAGGAAAGCCTGGAGCAGACTCTAGTGAGAGGTGCATGGACAAAACCAAGCAGCCATGAGTTGCACTCTCTCACACAAGATCAACTAAACACCCAAGCAGGTGATACAGCGAAGCTGGGGGCTTCCTTCCTTGAGCATTTCCCAAAGTGGACAAAAACACGCAACACCTGAGCCCCAGAAAGCTCATACAAGCCAAGTTATCCCAAGATTTTGAGTAAAAAAATTATTCTGAGAAACTGTGCAAGTCATCAGGTGTATTATAAACCAGCTGTAGACCAGCTGCACATACAAGAACAAGAACACAGGGACTGGCTGCTCCTGCACTGCTCTGTGCCACAGAAAAGAGCAGAGTACACAACATTTAATGCAGCTAACACAGGTCTGATGCCTGGTCAGTGCTCACACCACAGCCTCAGGGGACCTGCTTGCTCCTCACCTCAGGAGCCCAAGGTCTGTGCTCTGAGCAGGGGATGCTCTGTGCAAGACCATTTCTTCCATGCAGGAATTCCCTTAACACGTCCTCCTGCAGAGGACTTCACCCACCTACAAGGGGAGAGATTTGTTCCTCCCTTATCCGTGGGAAAGCTCCATCTGCAACAGGAACTGCAGGACCTACCTTTTGAGCCAAATATTTACCCATATTCTTCAGCAAAGACTGTAGCACAAAGTATCTTTTCTTTCAGTTCTTGGCAAGTGTAACTCCCTGTTCACATTTCCTTCTCCTCTCACACCACTAACAGGACCACTTGAACCAACCCCAACTGAAAGGATATGGTAGATTATGTAACTACTTCATCCTTCCCTTTTTCCTCCTCAATTTGGAGGCTCAACATTTGGGACGCCAGCAAATTCAAGTACCCTCTACGCTACCGAAATAAAAATTTTAAAGCCACAACAGGACCTTCCAGACGTCAGCATCAGTAATTACAGACGTCATCAGAGACCATAGAATAACCCCAAGTATTAAACAGCTCCATCCTAAAAATCAGGCCCACTGTTCTGAAGACATTTCAATAACCAATCCAAATTTGCCTTTGCACATGGCCTGGACCTTGCAAAGCCTTTTTACGCTTTTCCAGGAAGATCCAGTTGTGTGATGCTCCAGTGCATTGTCCCTGATGACCTCACAGCTGAATGAGGCTGGAAAATTGTATTACCCCTGATTTTCTTCCAGAAATGTCTCCATCTGAGCTGTCCAGCTATGATTAAAATAAAAAGACTCCCAATTCCAAGCTGACAAAGACACCCAGTGAGATGCTACCTTCAAATATAAACACAATAGGCCAAGTTCTGCTCTAACCCCACTCCTTTCTTCTTTGCTGTTACTGGAGTTATTCTCCCTCAGTGCTGTCAAACCATAGCAGTACCTGGAACAAAACCTTTCAGATGTGAGCAGGGAGCTGAATGTGAATCCAAGTCTGAAGAGAGCAAGAAACTCCTTAGGAAGTAATCTGAATGAAAGCAAGAGGAGACAGAAAAGAACAGGAACCTTTATGGTTACATGTGTTAATTTAGCAATTAATACTGCTTTCATTCTCCACTCAAAAACCAGAAGAGGCTCCAAGGTTTTGGTAATGTGTATTAATGGCACACTATTTTTAATAATTCTACCTCGAACACAATTGTGGCTCTTATAAGTCTAATAAAATGTTTTAAAAAGAGGCCTTTGAATGGTAGACAAATGTTGAAATAAGGTTTCAAACCCCAAGAGCTCTGTGCCAATTTCCAGGAAGGCCAGGCTCTGGTTTCTGAAATAAGGAA
This sequence comes from Poecile atricapillus, assembly GCF_030490865.1. Classification (NCBI taxonomy): domain Eukaryota; kingdom Metazoa; phylum Chordata; class Aves; order Passeriformes; family Paridae; genus Poecile; species Poecile atricapillus. The sequence goes on along the minus strand of NC_081289.1, from coordinate 66,100,869 downwards.
GAAGCTGCTGAGTTTGGCCATGACTTGCCTTGCACAATGAGAAGTGTGGCTCTGACACCAAGTGTGGCTCCCTCCCCAGGAGCACAGAGATTCCCCTGTTTTGGCAGCTCTGCAGCTCCCAAACACCTCACAGCTGGGAAACTGAAACGTGGGACGGGTCCAGGAGCCCTCCTGGCACCTGGGGACAACCCTGTCCAAGCCTGGGAACCAACACTGTAAAACCAAAGGACAAATCACTCTGCCCATGCAGGAAGAGCTGCTCAGCCCACACAACCCCATCGAGATCTCACTGCTGAAGCAGAATTTGGCACAGGGAACCTCTCATCTCCCTCAGATAAAGAGCTCTGCATGTTTTGTAAGGGTTTTAATAGAGGCTGCTGGACAGAAAATGGAATACATCTGGCTGGTCAATTACACTTGTAATTAATGTCTCCTTGGATAAGCCGATACAGATTTAAGAGTCCATTAAATGTGATGAATTGAACTTGTTAATTTTTCAACAAATCATGTCAGGCTTTCCTGGGAGATGTACAAAGATGCTTAAATACAGTCTCATCTCTAGAAGAATAAATACAAATAGAGTGTTAACAATTATACCCTCTATATGAAATATTTTCTTCTTACACAACATTCCTGTAATTCAGGAGTGGGATGTTTTCACCAGAAATTGTTATTTACCTTGATTTCGTGTTCTGTGGAAAGCTAATACAAGAGGAAAAAACAAGGCAGTTCTTCCTATGGGTTAATTTAGCATTTAACTTAACAGATGCTGTGCACTATTTATTGTTTCTTTCCAAGGATTTACCATTAAGGACCCAACTGCAAAAAGCCACTTAAATTATTTTACAAATGGAAAAAAAAAAAAAAAACATTTTGAGGAAAAAGGTGAAGGCAGCTTGGACCAAATGGTATGCTTTTAAGGAAAAAAAATGAAAAAGAATTCTAAATTGAAATTCAATTTCTCATGTTTACACTTTGGGGGCTGGCAGTGGTTCAGCTCAAAACACAGTTTTAAGTAGCACAAAGCTGCACATTATCCCTGAAGAAGTGAGCTGAAAACAGAGGTGGCAGCGTTTTGTCTCTGTTCTGCCTGGGGTTTTTCAAATAAGTCAAAAATTGAAGAAAAAAAATAGTATCTTAATTCTACAGACAATGGATACTTACTCCAACTTACTAGATTTTGTAACTGAAGACCTAAGGAAACTGAGTTATAAATCTTCTATTATTACCAACCAATTAAATAGTTACAATATTAGAAAGAGTAGAGGAATAAAACTCCTAAGTGAAACTGAGTTTTTCTGTCAGATAAAGGATTTTTGTTCACAAGGCACAGGGCCTTCTTTTTGCTCAGTACCCATCTTTTAAAATGCAAGAAGTTGCTGCCATAATCTGTCTGTAAACAATGTTCCCAATAAAATCCCAAAAATTCCTTTCACCCAACTTAACATGAAGGGTACTGGTCTAGATTCTGCTCATGGTCTGTGACGAGCCAGAAGTATCTGAAAACACATCCCTATTAATACACATTAATTCCTTCACATTTTTGAAATCCTTCCTGTGTCTGGGCTGCAGCAGAGGGACTTCAGTTCCTGCTGAGTCCCCTCTCAACAGCCAGCTCCAAACGTGCCACTCTCAACACAGCCACAGCACAAGTTCTCTTTCTTTTAAAAACTAACAAAAAAAAGGATCATGTTACAAGAAAGAGGTTTCTTGGTGTTTGTGGGTTTCTATCTCCTGCTGCAGCCCTCCAAAGCTGCTGGTGAAACTCCACTCTGGGACTCCTTTCCTCAGTACGTTAAAAACCAAATGTGCTACTCTGCAATTAATAACACCTGATAGTATGCTAATTACATACCACGGGATGGTTAATTGATAGAGTGGGTAGCTTCCCCTCTGCCACGGCTCACAAAATTACATCATGGCTTTGAGTATTGAACAGCAGATGCCAAAATAAGCACTCCAAAATGTAACTTAATTGAAGTTAATTACAAGTGCATTTGATGATGATACGTGTGTGAAAGCATTTCTTTGCCTAGGCAGCCCAAGGGCACTGGCATTCAGGTTCTGGTGCCAGGTCAGGTTTGTGCTGGGTCCAAAATCTGGGCCACGTGTAATTTCTCACACCCAGACTGCTTTTCACCTATTATTAGGTGAAATTAGGGCTATTTTCACCCAGATTAACTCAAAGCACCAGTGTTGGTCAGAGGCAAACCAAGCTGGTTTCTGTACTGAAAGCCATGAGGAAGAACAAGTGCACTGTGTGTTGGCAATATACACAGGATGCTTTATGGTAAGGCTTAACTTCCCCACTTCAAGATGCAAATTCATGTGCTATCTTTTCAGACAATTAAAACAGCTTAACAAATCAATTAACGCTCTAAGTAAGGATTTTTGACAGCTACACAACTGTTTCCCATAAAGGCTCTTTTTCCTCTCTTCCTTGCTCACTTTCTCTCAAAAGAGCAAGTTTTTTGGTTTTGGTTGTTTTGGGTATTTTTTGTATAGCAAATACAGCACTGCCCTGGGACTGGATTTGATGGATGGACTGTTCAGGAATCAGTTGGTTGTGCACATCCAGAGGGCAGTGGTCAAGGGCTGAGTGCCACTGGATTCTATGATTATATGAACACCACCACCTTGCTCATCACAGGGCTCTCCTGGGTCCTCCTCAAGCCCTGACAAGACCTGCTCAGTAAAAAGGAAGATGCACAGCCACAAAGCAATAGAAGGCACGCAGTGAGATGGCAGGTGGCTGCCCAGGAAGCTGTCCAGGGAAGTTATCCTTCCCTTCCACACCTCTGCACTGCCCAGGGCTGACAGATGGAGCAGCTTGGAGGGTGTCACTTGTACCCTCCCCTGGGTTGTACCTGCTGTTTCTCTCTCCACCTGAAGGTCCCCTCAGCCAGGGCTCTGCAGAGGGGGCTGCAGGACCAGGACAGTGCCAGGCTGCCAGGAATGCCTGGAATCTGACTGGAAACAGGGACAAGGACACCCAAGACACATAAACAGAAGGACAGGGACAAGAGGAGGTGGCAAAGACTCCAGAAAGCAGAAAGTAAAACAACAGGCAGGAGGGATGGAGGGGAAAACAGTTATCTTCCACCTGACAGAAAACAGCCAGACAGGCACAGTGAAAAGCAGGAATACACTCAAATATATTTGCTAGAAAATGTTCTTAAGTACATCCATCTCCCTCTGTAGAAAGTCTTTCACATAAACTGAAAGCAAGTATCTTACATAAAATCTTTTTGCTTTAAAAAATACTGTGCTGTTAAGTAATACAGAGTTAATTACTACACTAGTGATTTCCAATTCTCTATTAAGAATCCAGAAAATATTCACGTAAATTCTGAACATCTAACAGTCATTTGTACTATTCCAAATTCCCAGAGGAAGAGTCCATGCCTAAAGCACACTCCTCAGGAGTCTAATTTACCAAAAGCCTCTTACCTCTGCCATACATAGAAAAGAACATCTGTTAAAAGAGACAAACGTTGTCAGTCGAGCACAAAATTAAACTGTTGAAGACAGCCCAAAAGATAAATCTTGCTCCTTTCTGCAGTTTAGCAGATTGATGGCACATAAAAACCCACTTCAGTTTCATTTTCTTCAAAATTAAGAAAACAATTACATTCTGGGTTTATGAAAAATAAATAAATTCATGGCCTTTCTTTCTTCCCCAGCTCAGGAAGGGCTGGGAACCATGACTACAGGAGCATTACTCTCCTCACTCCACTGTTACCTGCATGTCAAACAGGCACAAAGCCTCAGTCCTCCTCTCTCCCACATTTTCTCATTGGCATCACTGCCTGGATTAAATCTGCTGGATTTCTAACTCCTGGCACTAACAACAAGGGCAGGAAATGGGGGAAGTAATGCCTGAGAAGTTATCACAACCAAGGTATCCTCAATGCTACTTTTTCACAGGGAAAGAGGTATGTCCCAAGTCAGCTTCAAAGCTGAGTAACTTATGAAAAAGAAGTCCTCATTAAAACAAAACACTAGGACTTTAAGAAATGTACCAACATTCATCTGTTAAAAAATATTTAAACTTCCACGCCAGTTTTAAGAGCTTAAGAATCATTCTCTATTTGAATATGTGAAAAATCACAACATATACATATATACAGAGAGAAAAAACAAGCAACATCACAACTAAAGGGGACCAAAAAAAGTACCATAACTTATATGTCACCTCCTACAGTTTCTGATTTGTCCTGTAATAATAAATCAAACAGTTGCCAAAACATGCAAACAAAGGTTTTAAAGTTTTACTTTTCCTGCTTCTGTTTATAAGGTAGGGGTTTTTTCCCTATGTAAAAAGTTAACTTTTTGATACCAAGAAACTGAACAAGCATCAAGCTCGAGACTTAATTGTTCTTCATTTAATAATTTCTATCTCAAATGGAGGGGAGGCAAAAAAAATCCAAACCCATGAATACTACTTATCAGTGCAATATTGCCACAAATACAGCTACAGCATGTTTTCCCTGATTTGCAGTCACATGAGAAAAACTGCACCTTCAAACCAGGTGTGAATCTGGGGAAGCTTATCAGAGCTTTGGCCTGGGGGGAAATTTACAAAAACACAAGGGCTGGGCAAGGCAAGGCCTACAAGTGCCAGCTGTTGCTGTAAAAAGCAATGCTAACGTTTTTATCTAATTCACCATCCAGGGTAAGAACAGTGTGCTGCACTACATTTGGACACAGGGCTTTGCAAGTGCCTCTTCATGCCCCTGCAGCAACAACTCCATGTGCCTGGGAGGACAGTAATTCCACCCAGAGGATGTCCCAGACGGTGTGCCAAATAAATACACTTGACTGAGACAGGATTGAACTGCCAAAAAACACCATCCAGCAACTCTCCCAGGTTACTGCATGAGGTGGTCATAGTGTGGTGGAATTTTCTCCCCTGAACACTCAAAAGGAGAGAGCTCTGACATGGCCACTCCAAGCAGCTGGCTGCACAGACCATGGGCTGGATTCTCAGCAGTGCAAAACACCTCTTTGGTCATTAAACATCTGTCCCCTGATGCATTTGGGGTTTGTATTTACAGAAAACAGCTCACGTGCTGGTTTTGTACTTCAGCTGCTTTTTTCTTCCCTGCTGCAAATTTAACTGCTTGTAGCTTCCATTGTCACAAAACATTCTCAAGATGTTTGTCACAGCTTGCCTTTCACTTAAAAACCCATGGGAACATTACAAGCTACACAAACCATGAAACCGCTGCTTTTTATGATCACCAGCCCTTCAGACACTCTTCACTCCTCTGTTCTACCACTTAATGTGCAATGCTGTTTACTCTCACTGTAACCCTTTGGGGTCTTGTTTTTGCCACTACAAGCCCTCCCGTCCCTGCTCACCTAGAGACCTCAGGAGCTGAGCTGTGTAAATAAATGCACATGCCCTTCATAGTAAAAACAAATTCCTCAACACTAACTACATGAATGCATCCTCTGATCTGAGCAACCAGCATATAAAGACCCACAAAATTAAAAGCATTTTCTACAGGGTTACAAGTCAGAGTTCATTCCAGCTGAGTTTCTACTTGACTGATACCATAAATCCATAACTCTGTCCATGAGAGCAATTAGCACTGAACAGCACCATTGACCAAATGTAATAAATCCACTACAGCTCACTCTAAGAGACCATGACAGAGACTGGAGAGGAACAAACCTGCAGAGACCTCACCCAATACAGTCAAAAGCAGGGGCCACTGCTAAACCAGAGGGCTATTAGCACTGCACTTAACAGAAGGAGCTCGAAATTATATTTGCAGAGGTCCTGAAACACAAATTAAAAAGGCTTGTGTTGAACGATGAAGGTTCAGCTACTTGATGGATTCCATAGTGCCTGGAGAGGGAGGATGGGCTTATCTCTCAATGTGTCAGAAAGAGAAGGGAATTCCAGGGAACCAACTCCAAGGCAAAGACTACTGGAGCACTCAGGAGGGAGCAGAAACCTGAACCCCATATTCAGAACCGTGGGGTTATCACAGGGCAACGAGCTGCAGCCTAAACCAAGCAGTGCAGACCTGGGTGAACCACTTTGGGTCAGAAGTTAGGTGCGATCAGCCTGTTTTCACAGGGTGCACAAGAATGCTACAGGATGAAACGCTGCAAAAAGAGGGCAAATGGAAAAAAGAGGAACAACAGAGCACTCCAGAGATGCACTGAACTTTACAACGAAACAAGGAAAAAACGTGGGAAGAGCAAAAATATCCCAAAGGAACCTCAAAGACAATGTCAAGAGAGCAATACCAGCCAAGTTTTAAAGCAGCCAACATGTGAAGGAGGGTGGGTGCTGTCCCTCCACTAGAAAGAACTTGGAGTACAAAACTCTGTTCTTCAGGAAAAATACAAGTAATTTCTGAAGGCAAGACCTTTTCTTTGTTTTCTAGAAAGAAGAAAACTAAAACCATGGAAAGATTTTGCTCCAGGTGGGTCAGCACTTGCAAACAGATGTTACTAACAGCTTGGGAACAACACAGTACCCACCAGAACAGTTTGTCCTGAGCCAGTTTTTGTAACCTACTTTTAATATAAGCTTTGCTTTTGAGGGAAGGCTCTTCACTGGCCTCCAGCTCAGTTTGCTTGAATACTATTTTCTAGTCATTAAATCTGACCTAGAATAGTGAAGAATATAACAAAACTCTCACAGAAATTCAAGGGAAGCACAGAGACTTTCACCTCTAGTCAGTGTTAACAGAGCACTGAACCAACCTAGGGCTGCTCTCACAAAGCTGCAGTGCTTTACCTTACCTCAACATTTTATTTCACTCTTTTGGTAATCATAAGCATAGTTTTTGTGCTGGGCACATCACCTTGCTCACTCAGTGCCAAGTTCTAGTAAGCAACATTTAACACCAAATTACCCCTGCTGCAATTCTTACACTACACAGGAGGACTAGAAAGACTTGACTTCTCTCTTCCCCTCTTCTCTCCTCCCTTCCCTTCTCTCTTCTCTTCTCTCCTCTCTTCTCTCTCCCCTCTCTTCTTTCAAACCTCTCCAAGCTCTAATCTCCTGGACTCTTTTTCTCTCCAATTTTTACCCTGTTTTCATAATTTCAGTGTTTTTCTGCTGCATCCCTAACACACAAAGAGATGAAGAGCCTTGAGCCACAAGATCTAGTTCCCATTTAATTAGAAAGGTCTTCAAAGAACTATAGAAATTAAACTTCTTACAGCTCATGGGAGATTCTCAACAAGTGGTTTTAGAAAAGAGCTGGTAAAGGATGAAATCACTGGGTACTGGGCCAATAACCAAACCTGAATACTACAGATATCTCAATACGCACTAAAATGAAATTAGTGCTGTACAAAAGGAACTGTACAAAAAACAAACCTAATTAAAAGAACAAGAAAGCAGCATATTGAAATCACTTAAATTACTATGAAATACTTCAGAGCCCCCTAGTGGCTTAATCTCTGGTAAGAGAAAAAAAAAATCCATGAAGAATTGTTTTTAAAATAAAGCTAGTGAGGTGTATTACAGTAATATGTTCTATTTTTGTCACTTTCATGTAATTAGAGGCATTTGGGCTGGAAAGCTGCCTAGCAAATTACCAGAGAAGTGAAAAAACTACAAACTAATCCCTGTTCACAAAATCAGCTAATGGGTAGCATTTTTTGTCTTCATAAAAACCAGAAGTCACTCATTAACATTCTCAACTGTGCACAACCAAAAAAACACAAAGGAAAAGGAAAAATCAATCACAACCACTCTCCAAAATTCACACCAGAATGACACATTCAAAACTGAAATGTCAAGCTCTAAACTAGCTCTCTACTGTATGGTTAAAAAGAAAAAAGTGAAAAACTGAAGTTTTCTCAAAGAATTGCATCTGTAAGATTTCATCCCCTCTGTTCAGAAAACATGCTTCATCCTTCATCCATCACCCTAAAAATTACATCCTACTCTGGCTCTGCTACACAGAAAACAGGTAACAAATTTCCTCTTGAAATATGCCAAGAGAACTCAAAGCAAAGAGATGATCAGTCACAACACTTCCAGGTCTGTACCCAAGTCCAAGATGGTGTAACAGGATAAACAGGATGAAACACCAGTTACAAAGGCTTTCTACAACTATCTACTTTAATAGAAAAGGAAATCTTGCATCTTTTACAGACCTCAAAACTATGACAACCAGGGAATAAAAGGCCACATAACACCTCTTTTAGTTCTGAACAGTAAGTGTGTGAGCTTGGAAATTATTCCAGCGGATGCTGTAACCAGGAGTGTGGTGGCAGGACCATGACAACGTTTAAGTGCACAAATCTTCCACAGGCCAGAGACAGAAGCCATGAACCTCTGTCTAAACACAACTTAGGAGCAAGTGCCCAGGACTCAGTGGGATTTGGGAAGATCTGAACCCAGCAGCAAACCGCAGCCGCTCTGAAAAGGGCTGTGACAGAACTACACGTCCATACCTGCTTCTGGATCTCAGCTCCACCAGGGCTCTGGGAAAGAGAACCCCAAACAACAGCCCCCCCACAGAACTCACCTCATGGAGGTTATACTGTGGATGAGCTTTTCAGATTGATCTGACAGCCTGGGTGGAAGAATTATCTCAACTGGCTGCAGGCGCAGAACCCGACTCTCCAGCTCCGAGCGGGAAGCACAGTCCCGAAAACTGTCAAAAATTACTTCTCCTGTCGTTGGCTGGATTGCCTGCCAAACAAAAATATACACATATATCCATTGAATATTCACGTTTTCAGGGAGTGCTTCAGTGGCTCAAACTGTTAACCAGAAAGAAAATCTGTGGTGTAAAATTATACAGCACCCCTACACACTGTCAAAGTGGCAAATCAAAAACCCTGAATGTGCTTTTTTTCAAACCCATGATACAACAAGAACTTCAAAATACTAACACAACTTTGTCTCAGTGAGTGGCAACAATACCTCACAAATGCGAATGTGCTCTTGTTACCAGTCCATCGCTGTTCAGTTTTTAATAGCAGACAAATCTATTAACTGAAGTCTGTGAAATGCACATGTAATTTGAACTGGAATTTGAACACTTGCTTTTGTTGCTCTCTCCCAGCAGCAGCATGACATTCAAACAGAGACACAATCAAGATACTTTTTAATTAATTCATTACCAGCTGACTGGGCTTCAGTCATCACTATGTTTTGCTGGTTAAACAGGACTGGGTTTAATCTTCACCATAAAAGACAATACAACTCTGAAATGTACATGGTAAAAAATCCTAAGTCTCTTTCTCTAAAGAATCGTATTTTGTAGAGGCAAAAAGTGCTCACAAGACTTAAAATATTGACTGTAAAAATGTTTAAACATTGAAATTTGTAAAGAATCTGAACTAGTGATTTCCCTAATGTATTTGGTTAAAATACTAATATGTTTTCAAGTGAAACAGCAGCAAAACCAGTTTGATAAATGTTCAGCTATCAACTCTGTATCTTTTCTGCAGTTTTCAAATATAAAACCATCATAGTTCACACACAGATATCTTACCTAAAGTGCCTCTTTTGTAAAAAAAAACAAACAAAACAAAACAAAAAAATCAATTCCTACTCCCCCGCAAAATAAAATCTGAAAGACAGAACAGTCATGAATTTAACAAGGCAGCCACCCACCTCCCCAGGAAGAAAACCAAAACGCATAACAAAACAACCCCACGCACACCCTAAAATACTGACTCCTGAGAAACCAACTTACCACGATGCCTGTAACTGTGTCACCTTTCTTCCTGTCTTTCAGGTTGTCTCCATTTTCACAGATGCAGAGGAGGTAGTTATCAGGGACATCTGCTGCTACCTCTTCAACATCTACAGAATCATCCAGCTTCAACAAAGGGTTCACATGTAACAAATGTTAAAAAAACAGTACACAGGTTTGGGTGGACTATTCACTATTAGGTCTTTTCCAGACCTAAGTGTTGTACTCTCAGATATTAATCTAGCAATCCTTTCAGCTCCTGGTATCTATTAAGTGTGTCTGAGAAACTAAATTCAAAACGTGAGGTAGATAAGACGGGATAAAGGAAAACAAAAAAAAAATCAAAGAAAAGAAATTAAATTCATTGGTTAAAAGATGTTTCTCTCTCATTTTAACATTTGCTAGGCAAGACCTGCAGGACACTGCAGATTTGGTAAGTCCCCACTTGGGGATGACTTCAGAAAACAACTACACAACAAAGCTACAGCCCTGAGGAGATTACATTGTTTGTAAAGACAGCAAGATGTTTTACCACAACATAAAATTAAAGGAACTTTATTTCCTGCTGCCACTCATGTCAGCCACTAGCTGCTCATGTTCCATCCTGGTGATAACACTAGAATCAAGACATCCCAAAGGTTAGTCTGAAACCAAGTTTATTTGAAAAGGATATCTTCTCCAATAAGTGTAGACTTAGTGTAGAGGGCAGTCAGCTTACGGCTGAAGAGAGAGCTTTTATTTTCTCCAGCAGCTTTCAGTGCTGCAGTTTCCATTTGTTTTATTACTCCAACCTACAGGCAAACAAACAAGAAACAAAGTTAGATCTCTGGTAATCAATTATTATTTTTATTATTCTATATATCTGGTAATCTTTTAAGATGTGTAAACAACAAATGCATAATTCAAGCTGGAATATATCATCAACAGAAAGGGCTCTCACATCAATCCCACTAATGAGATTATATGGCACTGCTTTTCCTGACCCTTTTCCCACTCCTGACTGCCCTCTCAACTTCTGTACCTGTGCTTCTCGTCCTATTTTGAAACAATTTAGCTGGACGTCACTGCTTATTAGAGAATGGCTGTTTGCATCCAATTTAGAATCAACAAGTCCTTTTCTTAGAAAAGGAAGCAGAAAAAGAAGTTATCACCAGAAAGCCACAGAATTACAGGGATTCAGAACAGGAAGGAACAGAGTAAAAAAAAATGGGCTGGGATAAGAAAAACAAGGATGCGAGGAATAATAAAACAGAGAGCAGATATGTACATTTCTCCTTATTAAATGCAAAAACTTGATACAGAAACACTGAGAAAAAAAACTGTTCTGGAACTGTTCCTGAAAAAATGAAGACACTTCTAGGAATCTGCTAGTGGCTCATGACACCCCCAGCACAGAGAAACTGAAACAAAGAGAAGTTGGCCATTTCTCCTGCAGGAACCAGTGATAACGAGCTGCCCACTTCTCAGACGAAACCAGGTTGTGGTACAAGCAGTGCAAGTTCTCTCAGCACAGGTCTGTACTCAATTAGCAGGAGTCAGGGGTAACCTTGTGTCCCTTGGCTACGAGGCGGCGCACGTGGACGAAGAGGCGGTGGCTTGGGATGCTGGCAGTCATGAAGTTGTGATCCAGGTGACAGTAGATGTTCAGCTCTTTAGCTGCAATCTGCAACAAGAGCCAGACAACGGGTCACAAAGTAATTTAAGAAGGTAAGGAGCTTATCTCTAAGACAACAGTGATGCACAACTACAATTAAAAGCTCGGTGACAAAGGGAAAACATTCCAGGAGAAAGCCTGTCCCAGCATTGCCATAAACAGGGGATTCACTATCACAGGCTGCAGGTGTCAGGTTTTAAGGTTGCACCTTGATCTTTACCACTGTGAGGTAAACCACCCACACTGCAAACACAGGGTCTGGAACACAGCTCAGCAAAAGGTCAAATGATTTTCACGCCACTAAAAACACAGCAGGAATGGAAGTACTTAGTTTGTGGTCATAAAGATGGGATTACCCTGGCCAATCAACTAAAATTCTGAAAAATCAATATTGAACAGCAGTGGAAACCGAATACTTGATAAAAAAGAGTAACAACACTTACTAAAACAACACTTACTAAATTATCATGTGTGATTTTTATTGTCTTCTTGCCCCCTATCAAAAAGGCAGGTGTTCACTGACCAGAGAATGTGGTGTTAGGTAGGACCTGCAGGCAAGCACTGACCCGTCTATCTGAACAGCATATTTCTATTTCTGGGCTGTAAGTACACCAGCAAATGAGCAGACAAATTACACAGCACAAAAATGATGGGGAAAATGAATTCCCAGTAACCAGGCAACATTTCTCACTGGTCTCAAGTGTGGAAATAGCACCAAACAAAGGTTGGTAGCAACGACTTTTGGGATAGATCATAAGAAAAAGCATTATGAAACATTTATGAACCATCACTTTAAACTTAGGTTTGTTATCCAGTCCTTTCCAGTTCCTACAGATCTGCCATGCCTACCCACCTGTCCCATGTCTATACATGTGCCCCATCCAGGCATGACTCAGGATGCTCTCTGCACCCAGGGTACACCTGATATGTCCTTTTTAACACCATTTGCTCCACTGCCTTTAAACCTGAGAGATTCCCAATGTCAAACATTAGAATTATATATTGGATATATATTAGAATTCTGAACCACGATACACAATTCACCTCTGAAAGTTTTTCAACTTTAGCTCTGACAAAAAATTATTCTAGGAGCTCCCCTTAAATTCTCAATATACAGGATAGCAAGCACTACCATGTGATTACAAAATAATAAATACCATTTTGGCAAAAAAATGTGTGCGTAATGGATAGACTTGAATTTCCAGCATGCCGAGATTTTTCATCCTGATTTCCAGTAACAAAACAAAACAAAATTTGTGCCCCCAAAGAAGTCTCCCTTCCAGAACTGACCACATATCTAGGATGATATCAGCTTAATGCAAGTATCTTTCCATAACCTCGGAAAAAAATTACCTCTGCATCTTGTCCAAAGAACCGGTATTTGTATCCACATTCCACACACAAAATAGCATCTTTATACTTCTTCTTCATTTCTATGAATTGGAGTTCTAGTGGAGTGTAAATGCTTTTGGTTCTTCTATTAAGATTTGTATCTGAAGAATTTTGAGAATTTTCATAGGACTTAAGAGAGGCAGAAAACTGACTGAGATTACATTGTAACCCCTCCTGTAAATAAAGGATGGAAAAGTATAATTAGGAATCATCAAACAAGTCAATTGCCCCCTCCTTGGCTTGCACTGACCACAGAGCTAAAGACTGTTCTGGCACTGAAGAGCCCCGAAGCTGCAGCACAACTCCTGAAGCAGGATATACAGACTACAGTATGTTTGAAATGAAAAGGAATTAAAAAGTCATGAAAGCCGAAGTTGGTTTGTCCTCAGATACCTGAGGGGAAATCAGAACCCTATTGTATCATAAGCTCTCAAAGCACAGACCAAGGCTATGAAGGCTGCAAAGACTGGGCAGTCTAAACCGGCCAGATATACATTGAAATAAGGATGAATTACTGCTCTACAGGTGAGAAACTTCAGCACAAAGAGACTAATGATGTTCCAAAAACCCACAGTAAATCAAGAAATAAAACAATTTGAGTCTCACTTCCCCGTCTCAGCCACCAAAACTGTACTCCTTCTCCAGTCTGCACCTCCTCTCTAAGTTCAGCAAATATCCCAGAATAACTCAAACACAGCAAATCTACACTACAGTTTCTAAAACCTTAAATGTGGAAGGCTTTGAGCCCACTCTGTCTGCAGTTTATCATTTACAATGACATTATATAGCCTATTCTTGCCAAGCAACTTCAGCTCTACCACTCTGTATTGTTCTATATTGTCAGCAGAGTGATGGGTTCAGAAGTGCAGAGAAGAACACTGAAAAGAGCTTCACTTACAGCAAAGTTCCTCCTCACTTATGAAAAGATCAAGTACAGGTAATATGGTTTAAAGAAAGATACAAAGACAACACCCTCCAGAATTTCTTAAAGCATGTGGCTATTGAAGACACAATTGATCAGGTTGTGCTATAAGTTCTCTATCTGCAAATAAATCCAATAAACTTCCATTTCTACCAAGGGCCCCATTCAGACTATGAGAAACAAAGTGAACAGACTGTTTATCAGCAATGGTAATTCAGATAAAACAGAGAGATAGCTTAAATCATATACTTTGGGTCATGGAAATGTACAAGGAGTGCAGTCAGAGAACAACAGGGGGAAACAGCACTTAGCTGTAACTCCAAAATCCCCACAACTGCACACAATTAAGCAAGAGAACCCAGCCCAGCACAAATAAAGCTGCACTGCACCCAGAACCTGGGTGGCCTCAGGAGCTCAGATGTCTCTGCTGCACAATCCTCAGCCCACAGACACGGCGGTCTTGAGTCCAAGGTCTGTGCCAGCCAAACAGGATGACCTTGTCTCATTTTACAGGAAATTGTAGTGGCAAAGCATGTGAAACAAGGGCACAAAACAAGGCAAAAAGGAGCAAAAATAAACACAAAAGCTGACTCGTTGAGATGGTTGTACGTTAGCAGCTGGAGGAAGGTTACTGAGTAAAAAGCAAGACACAAACAGCAAAAAGGACCTCTTCCAAGGAAGGTAGGCCAGACCTGGAATCAGTTTTCTGGGCTCTCCCCACACATCTTCATAACCTCAATCGCCCACCACAACAGAATTCTCTTGCCACGAGCGGCTCACTTCAGCATTTGGACCCCACATTCACACAAAGCAGACACCCCCAGCTGAAGGCCACAGCCCTCAGACAGGGAAGGTTAAAATCAGCTGCACAGCTTTGGATACAAGCTCCTTCCCTCGGAAAGCCAGACACAGAACTCCATTAAAGAGCAGCTACCACAGAAAGCCATGAGGACGTGAAATTGAGCAGGCTGACCCCCACACCCCCATTAGTTAACAGTAACTAATGTTAACTAGACCCGTAAGTAAAGGGGAAACAAAATACTGTGACTCCACTCAAGTCTCTTGACTTGCACCATACATACCATAATGTCAATTCTTCCTGTGAGCTACCCCTATCTTCTGCAGATAAAAAAGCAGTGATACCTTTACTAGTTAGATTTACCAGCAACTAGATTAATCCACATCTCAGTGATAACCCTACACAGAATTTTTGCGAAGAAAGCCTGCTAGAAGTTTGAAAGCCCCCATGAAAACTGGTGGGACTGAAAGCACACTGAAATGAAAGCAAAGTGCCACTCTGAACATGTGTTATTAGGGAGTTACAGCTTCCCTCACACGCACAGGTGGCACCAATAGGGTTTCTGTTCCCTTGTGGTGCTGCTGCTCACTGGTATCACTGAGGAGCCAGAACAGCCACTCTGCTCACCCTGCAAAGAGCTTCAGGAAAACATCTGTACATGAGCACAGGTCTGTGGGGCTCTGCTGCCCCATTCCATGTCACAAAAGGAAGCTTGTGCCAAAGCCTGCTGGTTTAACTCAAAACAAGCAACCTGCACACACCACAGGGCCAGCAGAGCTCTGCGTACCTTCTGTGCCACCTTTGGGCTGGTGTCCCGAGATGGAAGATTGGTGTTCCTCAATTCTGAGCTCCTCCCAGTAACACTGGGACATTTTTCCAAACTCAGAGATCCTTTCTCCTGAAAGCCATCCTCCCGGACTCTGGTACACTGCTGGTTTGAATCACTGCAGAACTCTTTCAGCCTGTCCAGAGTTTGCAAACAGATACGGGACTTCTCACACTTCTGAGAGTCTTCTTTGATGAAAATTCAAAACAAAAACATATTAGCAACTTATTTTCTAAAAGAGAATGTCTATTAGAGGAACATCAGTGAGCACAGAACATAAGCATTTTGCTCCATGTCCCTCTCCCCTGTGTTCCCTCTCCTCTCCCACCGCAGTTTTCTGCCAGCCTGACAGAATTGTGCATTTAAGCAGCTTGGTTAACTTCCCTGGGAAACCAATATTCCTCACTTGTCTGCTTCTTTCTATGTGGGAAGAGATGCTTCATTATTTTTTGGACTGAAAATACAGAGCCATAAAGTTAGCTAAGAATACTGGGAACCAAGCAGATTTACTTTCAGTACATTCTTTTAAGCAGGCAATATTGCTTCTTGAGGGTGTCCAAGTGATACTTCAAAGCATCACACCAACAAATTTAATACCGTTCCCACTTTGAAACTTAAGAGGCTAATTCTTTCTATTGAAATGTAATGAACTTTATATTCACTGGTTTTCATACCAGCATTATTAAATTCTCTGTTCAAAGCCAAATGGAACTCAGGCATTTCCAAGGCAATGGAGCAGCCGACAATTAAAAACTTATTTACTGGCTGCCAAAGCTTAAAGGTTTGCTAACAGTCAACTCACTTTTATCCTGAGTCTTCAGTGGGTTACAGATCTCTTCCAGAGTAATTTGTCGTGCCTTGGTCTTCTTTTCACAGGGTTCATTGCTTTCAGTAGATGAGCTCCTTTTAGTGCCAAATTCAGAAGCCTGAAACGTAAATTAAACTAATAAGTTCAGTTACCTTTTCTGTTTCCTGTCCTCTGAAAGAGAATAATGCAACCAACAACTTCACAGGAAATTAATGCAAAATAATCCAACCTCCCATCCCTGGTATTGTTCAAGGCTGGGCTGGGAGAGCTTGGGGCATCCTGCTCCTTAGATGTCTTTTGAAACATGCAGTTAGAACACTATGTAAACAGGAAATTCATCCATTTTACTGTTTCATCACTGAACTTTTGCAAGAAGCTTGACTAAATACGAAGAAGTAACTTGTAGGTCCAACAAAACATAAACACTTTGCACAGAAGCACACCACAGGTGCTTGCAGCAGCTTGCATCCACACTTCATATTGTAACCTCAGATGGCTTAACCATAGAATTTCAATTTCCTTAGAACTAAGCAGGAACTCCAGCCTCACCAACTAAACCCAAAACCTCCACATAAGTACATGAGTAGCAGTTTTCAAGCCCACTGTTAAATACCACCAAATTAACACTAATTAGGAAGCTTTTCCTACAAGGGCAGAAAGCTGTAATAACGCCTTTCAAAATATATTTGGACCAAAGGCAACCAAAATAGCTGACTTGAGTCAGAGGTAAAAAAAGCAAACACCGTGCCAGGGCCAGAAGAGGCTGGAAACAGTAACTACAGGGAGACTGGAAAACACAAAGTCAGAATGAAATCCAGCTGCTGAGACACAGCCACTTTTTCCCAGGGGTGCAAAGGGAGGATGTGCATCACTGCAGGCTCTTTTGGCCTTGCACCTACCAGCACTCAGACCTCAAGACACCTGAGCTCCAGCACCATGCATGCCAGAGCTGCCCAAAAATGGGATTCATTCCTCTGCCTGCCACAAGCCGACAGTGACACCATGCAGAGAGAGGCTGGGTGTTCCATCAGTGCTGGGCAGGCCGGCTGCTGGGGCTGTTCCAGCACACCCCACTGCCCTTTCCCTGCGCTTGTTTCCATTCTTTACAGGCAGCCAGAGCCGCTCCTCGGCCAGGAGGGGTTAAATTGCCGTGGGGCTCTGTGCCCCCAGCCCGGCTCTGCAGCTGCTCCGGGCCAGGGGCTGTCGGAGCCGCAGGGTGATTTGGGGCTGTCCCCAAAAGCGGGGTTCAGCTGTGCACCCTGAGCATCCTGGCAAGAGTGCAAGGCGTGCATGGACACACACCCACAGCTGGATTTACATCCTTAAAATTAGTTAACTCCTTGACTACGGGATGCTGCTGCTGCCTGTCCCACTGATCAGGTCTCACCTCCTGCTGATCAGGCTTCAAAGTACACAAAGATCACATCTCAGAGAACATCCTGGCTCATGATAACCTTAACATATTCCACATTCTGCAAACCTAGAAGGCACAGGGGTTCAACACTGGACAGTGTTATTGGAAGTGATATTGGAAGCCCCAACAACATGGACCAACGTGCTGCCCTTGACCAACCCGCTGCCAAGCTCCAGCTCCTCCGAAACAGACATAACCTGTGTTACAGAATCTCTGAATTATTAGGTTTGGAAGGTTCCTGTGGAGCTCCCTCAGCCCAGGCCGTGCCCAGCTGGGGCTGCCATGGCTCCACACAGGGACACTCCAGGCCCTCCCTGGGCAGCTCTTCCAGGCCTCTGCCCCTCCATGGACACAAGTTCTTCCTCCTGCCGGGCTGCCGCTCGCTGGGGTTTATTTTATTATGGGCAGCGCCCAGCAGAGCCCGGCCCCATCCTCTGGCAGCCCTTGGAGATGTTGGTGTGGATCCACGGGATCCCCTCTGGGCCTTCCCTTCTCCGGCCTGGCCGGGCCCGGCTCCCGCAGCCTCTGGAGCTGCTGCAGAGCCCAAATGCTGTGTGCGGCCTCCCCTGGGCCCTGTGCGGCAGCTCCGTGTCCTTCCTGCCGGGTTGTCCCCGAGCTCCCGGGTACCAGGGCCCTGCGTCTCACAGGTGCCACAGCCGGCACCGCGCACCGGGCTGCGGCGGCCCCGGGACCGCGTCCTGCAGTGTCTGCACGCCGGACAGGGACACCGGGAGGGACACCGGGATGGACACGAGGATGGACACGAGGATGGACACCTGGATAGCGGGCCTTGCCCGCCCCGCCCCGCCCCGCGCACCGTGTTGCGGGGGCCGCGCTCGCCGCCGCTCGCCGCCGCCCCGAAGAACCTGCTCAGCACCGGCTGCCGCGCGGCGCCGCCGCCCCGCCGGCCCCGCGGCATGGCCGGGCCCCGCGGCATGGCCGGGCCCCGCGCCGCGGCACCGCCTCCCGCCGGATGCGCCCGCTCGGCCCGCCCCGGCACGGCCCCAGCGCGGCGCGGGGGGCGCGGAGCGGCCATGGCGCGCTCGCTCAACTCCATCGTGGCCGTCAGCCAGAACATGGGCATCGGCAAGGACGGGCGGCTGCCCTGGCCGCCGCTCAGGTACCGCGGCCTGCCGCCGCCGCGCCCCGCGCCCGCACTACAGCCCCCAGCGTGCCCCGCGCCGTGCGGCAGCAGGAGAGCGCGGCGGAGCCGCGCGGGGCGCGCTGGGAGCTGCAGTGCTCGAGGGGATGCTTTGTGAGGCGGGAAAGCGGCGGGAGCGGGGATGTGGGGTTGTTTTTTGGGTGGGTTCTCCCTCGTGCCGTGGCCGCAGGTGGCCTCGGGCAAGCACAGCTGAGGGGACAAAGGTCCCACCTCGGCCATGGCACCGGCCCAGCCCCCTCCAACCGCCTCCCCGCCACGCTCTGGCGACACTCCCATCATGAGTGGGGTTTTTTGTGGAAATTAGAGAACTTGCAAAAAAAAAAAATAGGAATTAGAGAATTTATTCTTAAGGCAGGTTGTAACGCAGTTCGTGCTTCCCCGGCAGGAATGAGTACAAGTACTTCCAGAGAATGACGAGCACGTCCCGTGTGGAAGGTAACGTGAGGCGCCGCACTCCCAAAACTCGGGATTCTGCATTTCCCTGCCTGCCCTCACAAGTCTCACCTGTATTCCAGCCCTTGGTAATCGCTCAGGTTAGATGAGGAAAGTAGACGAATCAGGTATTTCAGAGGAGATGCAGGAAACAAACTCTTAGGAAACAATTGTCAAGTCCTTCTTTCACCAGAAGAATAGAAAACTTCCAAAGTTTACATAACAAGCCTTTACACGAAACTCCAAGTTAACATGGGGAGGTTTTCACAAGCTGCCTAATTAGCAGAGGTAGTTTGGGTTTTTCAGTCTGCATTAGCTTATCTACCTTGTTTGCTGTAGCTCAGCCGTGACCATTCCATCCACCCCTCTGACCCTTGTGACAGTAATTTTGCTGAGTTTTCTGAGTGCTGAGTCAAATCCACGCACCAGAAAATCCAGACGATGCTGATAGCATAGAGCAGAAATACTGCAGTTATTTGTCAACTCGGCCACTTTTTCATGGTTTGCATATGGTTTTTTTGTGCTGTTAAAACTCACTTGTTTGGTAAAAACTCACTTCTGGTCAGCCAGATGCATTCCTTTGTTTTGATAAGGTGCCTTAATTTCCTGCCTTGAATGTCTGTTTTGGTTAGGTGACTTACTCAGTTTTCTGATTTGAATATCTGTTCCATAATCCACAAGGAATGTCTAATCTCATTTTGAAGCCGCTCTAAGTGAAAGACTTTGCATGTGTTTTGGAGACCTGATCCAGCCCTTGGCAACCCTGTATGTATAAAAAAAGGACAGAACACAATTGACAGTTGTAAGTCTTTTTAGATGTCTGCAGGTTGCATCTTACCTGGCACAAATAACCTGTGATCAAGAAAAAAGATGTTTGAAATATAATTACAAAGAAACATTTTGCTCTACCCTGCCCGCAGATCCTTTGATAAGCTGTGATCTTGGATGCTGGGCAGGTGAAGTGCTCCATAACCAGACTTCTTAATGGATTATGCTGCCATAAATCTTCACACCAGGGATGTCACCTTTGCCTCTGTTGTGTCCCAGCCTGGAAACAACATGGAAAGAGTGACCATGTTGGCATTGTGGTTTTTTTTCTCTGATAATTCCTTTTTCTCATAAGGAGAAACATTCCTTTCCTTAGCAAATTTACATATGAAAGGTAATCAGGTTATGAATGCTTGGGCTTGGTCAGAAATTATATGTGTGTGTGAAGGTTGGAGTGTGATTGAGCTCCTGTAGCACTTCAGTTTTAGATTTAATTTGACTGCTTCTTCTCCTAGAAATTATTGTGGGTTTATAAATCTGTGTGTGACTCATTTGAGAGCTGAGGCCTGAGCTCCTGTGTTTGCTAGCTGCTGGAGGGGGGTTTGGAAGGGCAGGGGAGGTCCACCAGTGTCTCTAAACATTTCAAATCAATTCTCTCCTGCTCAGGTAAACAGAATGCAGTGATAATGGGTAAAAAAACGTGGTTCTCCATTCCTGAGAAGAACCGTCCTTTAAAAGACAGAATTAATATTGTGCTCAGCAGGGAGCTCAAGTAAGTATGATAAATAAGGGCCCTGTGAAACAAATAAAAACCTGCACCAAAAAATGTCTGCAGTGTTACAACATACAGTTGTTCCAAATGTAGCATTTTTGCTATCTTGTTAGAAAGCATCTCTGCTGTTGGTTCTGAGTGTTGTAACTACTTTACTCTTAATTTTGTTTTTTTTTTTTTAATTCATTCACAGGGTAATTGTCATTACTTTGCATCATGAGTAGTACTTCTAGCCCTACTCACAAACCATTTGACAGTTTTCAATAGTGCTTCTGACTCATGTATTTAACTGTATTTCTCTAGTTCCAGCTTAGATTGGTAGCCCTTAATCCGTTTTTTGAAGTTTATTTTCATTAGGATTCGTGGATGAGCTGTCCTTTTTCAGAACTCTCTTCTTGAATGCATCACCCACAGTCAGACAAATATTTTTAAATACAAATGTCCACTTGTAGTGCTTTATTGCTTTGGAGGATGTTGGTGGATTTGCAGGTGAATATGTGGGTGGACAGGGACTAGTGGCTTTTCAACTAGTTTTATTGAATGAAATATTAAAATTCTGGAATTCAAGTAAAAATCTACATTTAATTTCTTGATTATCTGTATTTGATGATCTATGTTTAATTTAGAGATTGTGTATTTATCTTATAGATACGTAAATTTCCCAGTCACACTTTTTCAAAACCATGTTGTGAAATTCCAGATTTTTAATTTATAATGCCTCCTAAATTGTGGTTAAGATGTGATTTGCTGAACAATCCTACAGTCAGATGAGACTTCTAACATAATTTGGCAATAACAGGCACTTGACAATAATTAACTGACGTGAGGCATGTAGTTATTTGTTAATTCAACAAAGTACATTTTGTGTCTAGTTTGTGCTGATGATCTTGATGAATTTTATTTATTTGGTAATAGAACTTTTTAATTTGATAATAGAACTTTGCTTTTTCTAGGGAAACCCCGAAAGGAGCACATTATCTTTCGAAAAGTCTGGATGATGCTTTAGCTCTTTTGGATTCACCAGAGTTAAAAAGTAAAGTAGACATGGTTTGGATCGTGGGAGGCACTTCAGTGTACAAGGTACATTTAGCCTCCTCCTAAATCACTCATTTTCCGTGATGGGATGAGGATGAAGTTCCTATTACTGCTGCTTTAGGAGGTGCTTTTCCTCCACATTGCCAGCAAACTGCAGTGATTGCGACAGAGAGTAGGATCTCAACTCTCAGGTTGAGAACACCCGTCCAGAAACTGAACATTGCTCTTGCCAACAGGCCAGTGTCACACTGTTGCTGTGCTTTTGAGAGCTGTTCATAAATACCTAAATTGCTTGGTCCTCAGAGAAAGCCCATATTGTTATGTTTATTTTACTAAGCCCATGTCGTTATGTTTATTTTACCGAGATTGCTGACTGACCCTGCAAAGCATGTGAAAAGAAAAAAAAGGAAAAATGCTCCAGCGTTTTTAGTCAGAGTATGACACTTTATACATGTAAATGGGGGAGAAAATAGGATTTAGAGAGAGCTGACAGGTCATGATGTCAGCAATAACAGGAGATAATCATGCAACAAAAGGTCGCACTAACTCTGCTTTCCCATCCAGCAGTGCTCCTACTGCTCCCACTCCCTAGGTCAAGAATTGTAAAGCAAATTCTTTTTAACAATAGAAGAAACAGTGCTGCTGTCCTTTAGTCATTGCAAGCATGCTGGGAGATACACTCCAGTTGTTGTTCTGATGTGTGATGACGGTGCCATAACGCACCTGTGGGAAATTAGGGCAGATACTGTGCCCTTTGTGCAGGGTAGGAAAATGCGTTCTTCTGGTACTTGTTGCCTTTACTCTTCGTGCTTTTCATGAACCTCTTCTCTGGGTCTGAGGAAATGCATCTTTTACAGTAGAAACAGAGAAAGAGAGATTGCTAAGGTTGTCAGAAGATGAGGTGCGTATGTAATAACCACATTCCTTGTGGTGAAGTCCACCATATATTCGATGTGCAAATGCATTCAGCCTCTAATCAGATACCATCCTACAGAGGAAATGTCCTTGGCTGTCAGCCACGACGGTGCCTGTGCCATGCAGAGGGTTTCTGGAGAGGGCTTCTCCAGAAGCTCCGAGGGGCAGGGCTGCCCAGCAGGAGCCAGAGCCAGCTGTGAGCAGCAGTGTTTGCCCCTTCCCTGCCACAGCCATGGGCTCAGCTGTAAAGAGTTATTGCTTCTGCTGCTTCTTCCAAGAGCATCTGTCTTGGAGGCTTTTATTTTAACTATTTTTACAGCATCTGGCTGATATTTGGAAGAAAATAATGCCTTTTCTTAGACCATTACTCACCAATACGCACAATATAAATTGGCAGTTTTGATCAAGAATAAATTGGAATGTACTATTCGTGCTGATCAGTACAAGGGAATGTTTAAAGTAATAGGAGACCTGGTTACCCAGGACTTGGAAAAGCATTGAGAGAGATGGGAATGTCCAGTGTGGAGAAGAGAAGGCTCCAGGGAGAGCTCAGAGCCCCTTCCAGGGCCTGAAGGGGCTCCAGGAGAGCTGGAGAGGAACTGCGGACAAGGCCTGGAGGGCCAGGAGCCAGGGAATGCCTGCCAGTGGCAAAGGGCAGGGCTGGATGGGGTCTTGGGCAGGAATTGTTCCCTGGCAGGGTGGGCAGGCCCTGGCACAGGGTGCCCAGAGCAGCTGGGGCTGCCCCTGGATCCCTGGCAGTGCCCAAGGCCAGGTTGGAGCAACCTGGGACAGAGGAAGGTGTCCCTGCCCATGGAACAGGATGAGCTTTTTCTGTCCAACCCAAATCCTTTCGTGGTTCTAAAATTTCAGCTGTTCCCTGCCTTTCAAGCATCTGCTCAAGACATTTCAAAGGAAAGTTTAATTACATTAGGGAGAAATCTAACAGAATCTAACAGATTCCTGCACTCAAGCTACCTTTGTGATGTTAATTGAAAGGGTTTTATGGGGACCATACATGTCTACCAAAACTGCAAGCAATATTTTTAGTGTCTGTATTAAGGTAGCATGAAGGATTTTACAGGAATATTTCCATTATATCATGTAGAAATGTGTAGGAAGTAAAATAGTAATTGGTAATTGAAGTGAATAATTTTATTCAGTATTTTAGTTATTTGGTTTTAAAGCATTACTTTGATCTCACTAGTTTGCATGGCTCAAAGGTTGAGAACTGATTTTGTGCATTAATACAGGTCTGTGCATGTCTGTAGAAAGGCCTACCCCATTTTGATTATTCAGGCTGTTACAGCCTGAAAACCAAGTCAGTTTATACTTTCTGCTGTCAAACAGAGAGGATGTTCACGTGAGAGTGTCTTGCTGCCCTTCTGCATCAAGGGAAGCACTTGCAGGTTCCCAGTGGGGTCTGCCTCCAGCTTCTCTGTTATGGTTTTCTGTCTGACCCTGTCATCCTGTGGGCAAGGAACATGGTCTGTGCAGGGTTATTGTTCTGTGGGTTGCCAGCTCCTTGAGGCACAGTGGTTTTCCATTGGGATTGCTGCAAAGTGGAAGCACCCTGGGGTGCTCTGACAGCCTGTCAGGGGCTGCTGTGGCTGCCAGAGAAGGAGGAAGGTGTGGGGATTCTCAGGACAGCACTGCAGCTGCTCTGCCCAGGTTGGTCTGTGGTCCTGGGCAGTGAGCTCAGTCTGGTGACATTCCACTGGAGT
This sequence comes from Poecile atricapillus, assembly GCF_030490865.1. Lineage (NCBI taxonomy): Eukaryota > Metazoa > Chordata > Aves > Passeriformes > Paridae > Poecile > Poecile atricapillus. The sequence continues at coordinate 66,076,563 of NC_081289.1, read as the reverse complement.
GGGATTCTGGGAGTAGGAAGCAGACACAGAATGTACTGGATGTGAGGGTGCTCAGCTGAGGGCATCTGTCAGAAGCTGCAGCAGCAGCTTTGCCGTTGCCAGATGCCTCCAAGGTCCACATTGTTATTTGAGACAGTGGTTTGTCCTGTGGAGCCTTTTAACACAGCTCCTAACCTTAGCACCATCAGATCACTTAATAGTTTGGTTTGGGGAGGTCCACCCTGATCAGGGCTGTTGTCACTAAGCTCTGGGAACAGTCCTGCAAGCCTGTTTCTATAAGATGGTGTTAACAGGGAGTGTGCCATGACCTTCCAGGCCTTTGCTGGTTTTTGTTTCCCACACCCCTGGTGGGTGCCCTGGGCTATTCAGGATGTCTGAGCACTGTCCTGCTGTGCCTTTTGCTTGTCCCAGGGCCATGCTGGAGCACCAGCCAGACTTGCTGTCACCCAGGGAGCTGGGCCAAGCTGCAGTGCCCTGTCCAGCCTTTATGAGCAAGGTACTACAGCATGGGCTCCAGGATGGCATTTTGGCACAGGATGCTGCCTGCCAGGAGTGGGATGGAGGCAGAGGATTGCTGCTGTTCACATCCTTTTCCTCCTCAGACTGCAGGAGAGGGAGACCCAAATCTGTGAGCATTTATAAGGACACAGAGCATCCCTCTGTTGGTTATGGCCATCTCTCCCACTGCCCCTTGGATCTCAAGGACACAGTTCTCTCCAGGGGGTGAGAGGATTGGCATCAGCTGCCTCAGGACCTCTGTGAGCTGTGGTGGCCATCCAAGTCCCCGTGTAGGTCACACTGACGCTGGGCTCACGCACTCTGGGAAACTGTGACCTGACCTCTGCAACAGGGAAAGGGAGGAGCAGTGGGTGGGGTGTTGGTATTGGCAAATGGGAGCAGGAAAGATTGAAAAGAGCTCCATCAGTTCAGTGAGGGTTCAGAAAAACACGTGTGGGTGTCATCATCTTGAATGTGACTGGACACTGATCCCCTCATCAGGTTTATTACCTCCTAAGGTAGCCACAGAGCAGTAGTGATGCCCCCAGGGAAGCTTTTGGACTTCTGACAGCACAGGTTAATTTGATTGGATCTTAGTGCAGTGCCATCTGGATCCCCTGAGCACTGTTGTGGATCTCCTGAGTTCCAGAAGGAGCTGGGGTTGCTGTTGGGATGAGGAAGGAGGAGCCTGGCAGTGTTCAGCACGTTACAACAATTACAAAGCTGTTACACATGATGGCAGGCACTGTGTGATTCTGTGTGACCACTTCACCTTTTGAGGGCTGTCTGCTGGCTTGTGAGTGTTTCTTGTGTGCTGGGGCTTGTGGTGCTGGCTCACTCATTGGCTCTGGCCCTGGGGACCCTCGTGGCTGTTGGAGCTCATCAGATGTCCTGGAGCAGTTTCTGGCTCAGTTTCATACCCAAGAAATTTCATTCATGGGTATCAAACCTGCTCCCACATACAACTCAAGCATGCTGGGTGAGGACAGTTGGAAGGTCCATTAACAGTCAGACTCAATGGTCTTGGAAGTGTTTTCCAACCTTAGAGATTCTACAATTCTGTGATCTCAAAACCAGGTTTCTATTCCAAGTGAAGACACAGCTGCACCTGTGTGAAGGTGCTGTCTCTTGAGAGGTTCAGGTCTTGGCCTTAACTTTGAAAAATTTCTCTCTGGACATCTTAGGGGGGGGTTAGAGGCCCACAGAATGGTTTAGACTGGAAGGGACTTAAAGGCTCAAGTCATTCCAAGCCTCTTGTCATGGACTGGGAGGCCTTCCACTGGACCAGGTTACTCTGAGTCCACTCTGTATAAATTGTATCAGTCTCTTTTAACTACGTTTAAACTGTGTGGTCAAAAACAACATTGAGGTTTTACTAGGAATAGGATTTGTGAGTCCATCACATCCTTAAATAGGGTGTTAAAAAACCAAACAAAACCAACAACAACAAAAACACACACATACAAATCCACTAAAATCATCAGACCCAGGTGTCAACTTCTTTATATGTATTATATGGTTTTATGATGTGTAGAGTGAGTATGTCAGCATCCCACCAGCTCAGCTCTGTGCCTCCTCCAATTTCTTTTCAGTTCCAAAAAAATGGTGAAACCAATGGTGTGGGCTGGATGGGCAAGACTGACTTGAATATCAATGAGAACCTACTTTATTGCTAGTGGAAATGACAGCATTATGACGAAACTTCTTTGCCACCCTGCCATGTCCTCAGCAGTATTTCACTGGTGCAATGTCAGACAGAGTCCAGGCATTGCTGAATGGAGCTCCTTTGGGGGCTCCACCTGTGGAAGTTTCCATGTTTGATACCAAATTTCCTTCTCTGAAGTTTTCCAACATTGCCTTGGGAGAGCAGGAGGCACCAGATGTTCCCAAGGGAGCAGGAACTGGACCCCATGGGCAGTAGTTGGAGGGCAGGGGCCCGGCCTGGTGGGACAGGTCCATTATGGCCCCATGACCATAACCAGGTCAGGCACGGCCTGGGGGTGACGAGGCAGGGCTGTGGGCACAGGCTGATTTAACTCTGCCTGAATCCCAAAGCAGAGGAAGGTTGCCCTGAACAGAAAAGAGCAAGTGAAATGGAAAAGCATGTTGGTCACTGCCAGGCACTGGGCACTCCCAGCTGCTGAGGAGGAATGTGAGGCTGAAACCTGCCTGAACCTTTTTCTCTTCCCCAAGCTCTTTTCTGTTTGCTGTTTACTGGTCATGGGCCACCTACACACACAGGCCTCCAGAGCTGCTCTGACAAACTGAGGGAGCATTTGTGCTTCTTTTATGAATGTGGGGACAGTGACACAGCTGGTTGGTTCGTTCAGCTAATGAAACTATTTCCCTAGAACAGAGGTCACCATCTGGTCTCCCTGGGGTTAAATTCAACTTTCTCTGCAACACCTGTGGTCACTCCCTCCCTGTGCTCTTCTCTGGCCTATTGGGGTGGTACAGAGTTCTTGACAAAGCTGAATTCCAAAGTGTCTCTGTTTTACAGAACACATGTTTTGATTTTTGAAGCATTTTATTCTGTCATTTTGCAGGTGTGACTCTTCTTATCTCCCTGTCCTTAAACAAAGAAAAATACTAGTATTTGTGTACAAACTGGATGGACACCAGTTCAGTGCTGTTCGATGCTTGTGTGCTGTTACTTACCCCTGTCATTTTTAACTGTTCTCTAGTAGAGCAGCTTTTCCACAAATTAGCCTCTCAGCAGTGGTTAATTAATTTTATTGGATTCCATTTGTTATTGCTTGGTTCCTGTGCTTGTTCAAGTAGTACGTAATAGCCTTTTGCATGGTGAGTCATCTTCCACAAAGAGCATTGCTCGTTGCCAGTTTAAGCAGGAGAGAGGAACAGCTAAAGCTTTTCAAAAATGTATTGTAACCAACCCTAGTGTAGCTTTTCATGGGTTATTTTAATGCCTGCAAAGTCTGGAAGAGTTGTCTTTTTTTGATCTCAAGACAAAATGTATATTCCTAAATATTCCTAACTCCTGAATTTATTAGTGAAAAACTCACCTAACAAACATTACCTTACAGTATTTTCATCCAAGGAGCTTGGAAATGTAAAATCTTTCAGCACATGTTACCAATTTGCCACAATCCAGAGCTCCAACTTTGCAGTTAAACTAAGGTGTAGATTGATATCTGGAATTCCAAAAAATACAGCACAAATCCCTAGCAGTGATATTAAGAATCAGAACAAATTACCTTGAAGTGTGGGCATCTCTCACCACTCAAACCTTCCTGTCTCCCAAAGAGGTGTGATTCAGAAATTGCTTGTTGCTACCAGGCCCACTGTTCCTTTCTTCTCACAGGGCTATTCAAATTTTGTTCTTAACTTCTGTCAGATACCCCAGGCTCTGAGAATAGGTATTGCTGCCACTTACCAGGTGGAGCTGACACAGGGTGAAATTATCCCTTTAGAAACTGCTCTTCAGCAGAGTCTAAAAGAGGAGATTCAGAGTGTAATTTCCATGGCTTTGCTAAAAGCCTGTGATACATACAATTGTGACTGAGTTTGTGTTGTTTCTAAAGGCAGCAATGGAGAAGCCAATTCATCATCGATTGTTTGTGACAAGAATCTTGAAAGAATTTGAAAGTGACACATTTTTTCCAGAAATTGACCATAAAGTCTACAAGCTTCTAGCAGAGTAAGTACCAAAATGTGTATCAGGCTTGTCTTCAGAATAATCTGATTTGAATGTTTTAACAGTTCTATGGAGGCCGTGATGGTTTGAATTTGAGGTGAAATTTTCCCCAGAGTCACGCTTTACTTACAGCCTGGAATGGCACCACGCTCTGCACGGGTTTTCTTGGAACTTGGTGTGTTCCTCAACTTTCCTATGACCTCCACAGTAAAGAATTGTCAGTGTCAGTTTTCTTCAAAAGTAGGTTTTCCTTATAGTTTCCTGGTTTAGAATTACTCAAATATTTACTAAACTTTGTAACTCTCAGCATGGTGTTAGTAAATAGTATTTGGCCTCTGAATGTCTTTGATAAATTGCCAGGGACAAATTAAATGGATTTGACTGGAGAGGCTTGAGCTTTATAGATTTCTAAGGTTATTCCTTCCCATTGAGAAAATTACTTCTTCCTAACAAATGTAGTAGGAGAAGGTGTACAAAAAGTTACGGTTTCTGTCATTCACTGTGGTTTCTTCTGTATTATCCTTCTCATATTCCAGTTGTGCTTTTATGTCCTGTCCAACAAGATTACATCCCACAGGCAGTAAGGAGGCAGCAGAAATTCAGACACCTGCCTCAAGAACTGTTGGAAGATCTTCGACAGAATCTAGAATCTTTGATAGAATCAGGCTTTGAGAATCCTCTACAATTCCATTTCTCACAAAGAACCAGGGAGGACTGGACCTGTTGCTCTTCCTGCTGCTCCTGTTTTGGCTCTCAGCTGGTTGCAGACCAGCAATGGAAGAAATAGAAAGTCTGAGTAGTGGAACTCTCCTCAGGGGACACAGGAATGGATTAGCACAGCTCTGGGGGAGGATAGGCAGGGGCAGGGAAGAGGGATGCGGGACAGACGAGGTGGGTGGGGAGGATGAGTCACCCTCTCCAACTCCAATATATTCTGAACTACTCTGTGCTCATTTGAGTGTCCTGAGATCTGACCCAAAGCTCCCTCTCTCTCTCGGCTGTTCCTAGCTATACGTTGTTTTTGGCCAATGTACTAAATTGAACATTGGTGTTAGAACATGATTTTGTAAAATAACAGGTAATTTCCTCACTGAAGTGGAAACCTGACGATGCCAAACCTTACCAAATAAATTTAAAATGTATCTCTCCCTCAAAGTCCGTATTACTCATACAAAATCCTTGTTCTTTCACGGGAAGATGAAAAGATTTTTGAAAGCGTCTATTAATAAGAAGTGGTTTAGAAAACCTGGAATATAGAAGAACCCTTTCTATGGTAGCAGTCACCTGCTTTAGTAATCTCTTGCACACTTATAAAGTCTTGTCCTTAGCATTTCCTCTAAACCAACTTAGGAAAAGCAAGATGAGAAAAAAAACAAAGCATTCCATAATCTCTTCTTCCTTGGCAGACATTTTGAATAATATATTGGAGGCTTTAATAAAAATGTTGGGTATTTCTTTATTAACCAAAGATAGGGGTGTTGTTTTGTGTCAGAGTATTCTTTCTTGATCTAAAAGATGTGCATTTAGATCATGGATAGAAGTTATTATATTTCCTAAAAAAGTACCTGTTCTAAAGACAGTGTTTTCATTTTTTTTTTTCCAAACTACTTGCTTTTCTAGTTGATTGGATAAATTACAGGTGAATCATAATGATATTCTTACCTGCTTGTTGCCTTTTGCTTTTTCTTGTCCTCTCTCCCTAGGTACCCAGGTGTCCCTGCTGATATCCAAGAAGAGAATGGGATTCAATACAAATTTGAGGTGTATGAGAAAACTGTCGTGGCACAATAAGGGAGGCATTTTGTACTTCTGTGTAAGGGCAGGTATTTTAAATCATGAAGTTTTACTGAATGTAAAGATACATTAAATTTTTGAAGAAAATCATGCCTGATGGTGAAATACCTCAGTAGTGAATGGTTCCAAAAACCACACCCCACACTTTGAAGAAGAGGGTCTGAGGAATTCCACAGCAAAGGTTGCATGAGACCTTGCAGTGATCATACAATCCATGGCGGCATCCCTGACAATTCCACAGGTAATGAAAGGCATTAGGCTATGTCAGGGCTTTTCTACTGAAACAAAGGGGTTTAGTATCTATCTCCTTGTCCAAAACCTCCGGGGCTGAGAAAGCACCAAGCCTCCCAGGTCTGATGGGATGTAAATGTTATAAATGTGTCCAAATTGTATACATTGGTAACAGCCTTTAAAATGTACCCGTGTATAGGTAAAGCCAGCCCAGCAGGAGAGGGGGAATCAGGAAGTGTCCCGTAGCAGTTGAGGGATGCACCTGTCACTCCAGGGTGGGTCCCCACAGGATCACCAGTCCTGCTGCAAAACCTGCTCCAGGGGGGCTCCTCTCCCTGCGGGTCCTGCCAGGCCCCTGCTCCAGCAGGGGCTCCCCACGGGATCACAGCCTCCTTCCTGCCTCTGCTGCTCCAGCGTGGGCTCCTCAGGGCTGCGGGTGGGACTGTGGGGCTGAGGGGAGTCTGTGCTGCACCTGCTGCGCTCCTGCCTCACCTGCGCCTGCAGGGCTCTTCTCCTCTCCCCTCCCAGCTCCTCTCGCCCCAGCTGTGGTTCTCCACAGGTGTCTCTGCACCTTATTAACTCTGTCATCCCAAAGGTGCCGCTGCTCGGCTCAGCCCTGGCCAGCAGTGGCTCTGCCCTGGAGCCCGTGGGACACGGGGGAAGCTTCCAGCAGCTTCTCACAGAAGCCACCCCTGCAGCCCCCCCTGCTCGCCAAACCTGGCCACGCAAGCCCAGCAAAATCTAGTAAAGAAGCTTTAATATTTCCCTAGGTTCACAGCTGTCTGAAAGCTTGGCTGCTCTCATAAAAAGTCACTGTGTCAGTTTGACCGCAGCCACATCAAAGTGGAAGAAAATATACATTGATTTCTTAGAAAAGTCTGTGTTCCTGCCAAGCATTATCAGTAAAGATGCAGTTCGTTTGTCATGTGAGTTTGAATAATCTATGTGACAAATATGGATTATAAGCAATATTGGAGTAGTTCTGTTTCATCTTTATTAAATATAGTTAAATACAAAAATACTAAAAATCTTAAATAAACTGGTATAATTTACAATGATGTTCCCTTAGAATATCAGCAATGAGCACCCCTTGAATTTTCCATCACACTTTCCTACAACATCTAGCTGATAAAAAACATATTTATTGCAGCACCTGTTCTGAGTTGTCTCAGTTTTCTCTGTTTCCTTTGAAACTGTAAGCACTTCCCTGTATTGATCTTCTTGTTCCGTGTACACTGATGTTGCATTGATCGATAAAAACAAGTTTATGCTTACATAATGGAGCAAGAAGTCTCCAGAGTTTTAAATTGACAGCACATTGTTGAAGGGGAGGAAAGAGACTGTTACCAGGGAGATGTCATGGGTTTTTTTTAAATACAAGTCACCGTGACCCTGGCAAGAGAATAACCTCCCCAAAGTGTTTAAAACATACCTGTTATAGGTCAGTGTTGAAAGCTCTGACACTTTGCAAAGTACTGTGTTTAGGACAACTGGCATTTATTAAAAATGGGAGAAAAGACTTCATGCAATGCTGAGGCCAACATACATTAGAAACTTTGTGCCTAAGTATAGAGATATGTCTAACTGAGGCCAGGATGTTTTGTGGCATCATTTCAGTTTCAAAGAACTTTTAACTTGGGTGCAAAACCAAGCCTGCTGAGAACATAAGTGGTTATTCTTGATTCTTTGTGGACTCACTCAGTCCTCTCCAGATTTAACTATGTCCTTTGTCAGATAGAACAACAAATTAAGTTAATTTGTGTTTCGTGGAAATGCGAACTTCTGTCTCCTACTTGAAACTTTTCAGAACATAACGCTGTTCCTTCAGTGTGGACCTCTGCCTCAAAGATGCATTTCTGTTTGGTGTGGTTTTTAGGAGAAGCACTGCATTTGGGGCACAGCACCTTTTGTTCCACAGCTTTCCAATACACAGAGCCCTGTCAAGAACTAGGAGAATGTGTTTGGTGCAGTGAAGCTGAACCCAAAATGGTGTTCACCCCATGGACAGACACCCCAACCACCACTCTTTACCCACACCAGGTTAAAGGCTTGCTGTCTCAGGATGGGTAGGCAGAAGGGAGTGAGCCTGTGTGCTCAGCAGGCACATGCAGACTATTTGCTGTCGGGTGTGTTGTGAGCGTGGTTACCTGGCCCCGCTGATGTCCCCAGGGTAAAAATAAGCCTCTTGTACTGTGGAACCTGTGTTCCAAATGCATCTTCCCCATGTTTTGTTTACTCTTGTACCTCATTGATGAATGATTCCTTGAAAAGCCATAGATTCTCATTATGTCCAGTACAGGGGAAAATGTCATGTTTTTACCCAGTTCATGCAGCTAAGTGCAATGAATAGCATCATGAGTGACAGTGTAATTACCAATCACCAAGAAAAGTCTATACAGGTATAATTTAATCCCCCTCTTTCATGCTTTCCTGAGAACAAACTGTTCCAAACAAATTAAAATATTAATTTTCAAGGATGATACTACATTTAACAAATAGCTAAAACCAGAGAGTTTGCATAAAAAAGCAAAAAACAAACACAAATGTTTTTATTGCTTGTCTATTACTCATTATCTCTTATCTAACAGTGGACAGTGATTTCCATTTGGCAGTAGAAAGCTGATGTTTTCAGTAGTGTTAAAGCCACGGTGTATTCAAGGTCAGAGCTGGGAACATTCCAACAACAAATCTCTATCGTGGACAGCAATCCATAGAAAAGAAAGGTACACTCTGAAAAATAAGTTAGCTAATTTAGCAAATAAAATACTATTAGTATTTGTACTGAAGAGCAGGGGGGAAACAGGAAGGGGAGAATGGCAATAATTATCTTATTCAGGTTATCTGGGGAGAGCAGTGGTAGCACTTGACATCTTAATGGGGAACAGACAATTGTGCTGTCTTCATCAGACAACAGCTAATTTGCTAAGGACTTAAACCTAAACCAAAAGTTATAAAAAAAAATTACTTTTAAGTAGTTAAAAAGGTACGCTAACAGAAGAAGGTAGGAGCAGGCAGAGGCAGCAGCTGACTTGCAGGGAAGGATTGTTCCTTAATCAGGACAGAAAATTAGGTGAGCAGAGGTGACAGATGAGGCGACAAAGCCTGGTTAAGTACAAAACTGGGAGATGCCTCCCTTGTTACTCAGGTGTGCATTATTTGTCTGTGCTTGCCCTGGAGGGCTGTAGGAATGAAGCCAACCAAGTTAGGGTAAGGCTGGCTGGAAAACCTGAAGAGCCAGGTCTTAAAACAGAAGACTGGAAGAGGAGAAAGAGAGCTGGGAAGAGGAAATTGATGTTTCTTAGAAGGATACATGGTCTACCGTGTTAGTTTGCCCTGTAGCTTTAATTACTAAGAGGACACTAAGAGTGCTGCAGGGTTTAGCACCTTTAAGATGCTGTGACAAAGAATGTCCTTAGTGAGGGGTTTTCAGGATTGAGGCGTTTATGTGCCTGCCTTTGTCAGCTCCAAGGAAAGCCTCCACTGGAGCTGCTGTCTGGAGGTGGCTGCTCCACACCCGGGGTCGAGAGTCCCACCCCAGAGCCCGGGGGTTGTCGCTGTGCCCGGTGCTCTTCTGCTCCCCTCGGTGCACAGCTTCTGCTTCTGGGACTTCTGCATGTGGGAAACCTGCTCTTTTCCCTGTCTTCACTTGTTTTCAGCTGGCTCTGGGGTGATCCTGGGTTATTCTACCCTCTGTTCTCTGCAGATCATTCTGTCTCCTTTCTGCAACATCAAAGCAAAATTCATACAAGAGGGCTTTTGTTAGATTAATTTACATGGTTGGAAAAAGAATAGATGAGCTCTCAAGCAGAGTTCTATTCTGACTACATTTTCAGGACTTTTTTTCAAGTGACTTGGACAAGAGCTTACAAAACTTGCCTGTTCATCTCCAATTAAGTTGGGTGGGTTAAAGGAGATTAAGTTTTCTCATAATCTTGTTTTCCTCTTTTTATTATTTAATGGTTTAGCTACAGCATTTGTATATCATCTTCAGTCCTTGAGCTGTGGTCCTCACCATTTTGTCCCTTATATCTTCAGCTGTCCCATTGGATTGAAAATTTACAGGAGTTCAGAGAATTGGGCTGATCAAGAGAAGTAGGTATTTCGAATAGATGTTTCCTAAGTATGTGCTTACTTCTGATTAAGTGGTGGTGAAGTGTTTTTTCTTGAAACTGGGCCATATATTTGCCTAAGTAAGCAAAGCTGTGGGTATGAAAATAAATATTTTGTTAAATATTGTGGAAAATATGTGCTGTGGAATGTGCGCTGTGGAAAAAAAGAAAGATGGTGGGGAGAAAGTAAAAAGTAAATACAAGCTGAGAATAAACAGAACCTGAGAGGACAGGAAATGAATGATACCCCATTACCTATGGAGCCCTAAATCAATGTCTTTTCCTTCCTTGAGCAGTTCAGTTTAACAAGTTCCTAATACCAAGCAGAGGCCTTTATTCAGAAGCCATAAAATCGTTTATAAATTATGTAATTGGTTTAATTGAGATGGACACTTGGATGAAAACAGAACCTGTTGATGTTCATCCTTCCTCCAAATGCAGTTTTCCACACAAAACCCTGCTGGGAACACTCACGTTGGTTTCGGACAGCTGTCCCAGTGGATGGATTACCAGCCCTTCACTGGAGATCCCTGCTTCACCTCAATAATTTAAAATGGATTTGGCCTCTGAATTGCACTAAAGCTTGTTGAGTTGTACTAAGGAGCACTTTAGAAGTGTTTAGTCTTTTTAGTTCTGCATCAGTAGCTCATTGAACATGTCCAAAGAAGCTCCTGGAAACGATTTCTTGTGAAAACAGCTTGGAAAAGAGCTTCATTTTCACGAGAGCAAGAAGGAACTTTTAATCACTATGCCTCCTCTTGTTAGGTTTTGCTCAAAAATATTAAAATTTAGATCTGGTCCCATCAGCAGTCCTAGGTGGAAAACCTCATTAATGTAACATATCTAAGTTTAGAAAGACATTTTTTTTCTAATTAATTTTAAGTCCTTCTTTTCTCATGCCAGTTCAGTTGTTTATCATGGTAGAAGGCAGCCCATTTGACTGGAGTTCTATACTCACTGGGTGTTTTTGTGCATATTGCTATTTCAGTCAGTCAAAATTGATTTCTTTAGTGTTGACTCTCAGTGTCTCTCATGAAATTACGGTTATCTTTCCAACAGAATCATGTAAATTCTATTCCTTTTGTTGCAGACCAGTTTTACTTTTTTTCTGCACAATTCACTATATTTTTTCCTAGTATGTAATTCAGATTCTTTTGGAAACTGCTCCAGACATAAAAGTACAGACAACGTTCTGCTGCAATCTAAACAACAATGTATAAACGTGTGTATGAGAAAGATTCAGCTCTAAGGATGCTCACAGACTGTGGGAACTGGCGAAAGAGAGTTATCCCCTGAGCCTGCTGATTTATAGCACCCAGGAAAGCAGCACTTGAATTGCGCAGCGTTGCAAAGGCTTGTGCCCATGGAACAAGACATTTATTGCAATATATTCTCTAAAACTGTTAGAGGGAGCCCTGCTTCCGTCACCAGCCACAATTATTCCTGCAAGTGTCACAAGTGCAGTTCCCACACACGCTCGGTTTTTTAATCGAAGTACTTGGCAAAAAACCACCAAACACTTGAGAGAGATTATTTATCCGGGCAGAAAGCTCCATGTCATCAACAGCTAATCAAAACACGCGTGACGGAAACCGGGAGATACCTGGGCCCTGGCATGATCTGCCTGGAGGCAGAGGGTCACACCAGAGCCTGACGAGCCCACAGAGCCCGTTGGCAGGGACAGTGCAGGGCCACGTGCGCCTCCAAATTGCCTGGTAAACAAACCAATAACATAACAAGGTACTTCTCTAGGTTTTACACCGCACGCATGGGGATTTTGTGAGACACTTCATAGGCTCCTAATTCCTTCTGTTTGGTTTTGGTCATTATTTTTGAAGCACAAAACATAGCACTCCACTTCTCTCTTAGACCTCTCAACTGATGTCTCTACATCACTACCATAATCCCCTTTCAAGATTTTGAACAAGCAAGCAGCTGTGCCTGTTACATTTAAGAGATATATTTTTAAGAACACTGTTGTTTACAACATGAGTGCATTCCTCTCAGCAAACAGTTCTAGTACAGTAAACATCTGCCTCTGGACCTAATGGTTTAGAATGTATTTAAGGTACCAAATTAGTATAGAATAAAAATAGTTTCAGGGTTTGGGGTTTTTTTTTCATCCCAACATAACCAAGTTAATTAGGCTTCTATATTTTCGCATTCATTCACCAATTTGAAAGGAATTCTATGCACTAATATGTTATAAAGTTACTGGATTACTAGAATGACTTACATCATGTACAACAATTCACATGGCAATGCATTAATATATAAGTAATTACATATGTAATCACTGTCAATCACCATCACATATCAGTCATGGCTCCTTCCCTTGGATGAGTTCTTGCTGGTGTAGGCTAAGGCTGGCCAGTACCAAACAGACACCACAGAGTGTTTACAATTTCTCATGGGAAGCCAAATCCAAAGCTAGGACAGGGGCTGGGGATGCCAGATCAAATGTAACTGTTACATTCCTTTTCTTTCTTTGGCTTTCCTATAAACAAAGTGGAGCAGCTGACTTAGTTGATGCCCAGGATCCCCAAGGACACAGGAAGGGCCCGTCCGTGGCTGATGACACTTGGACCCCACAGTCCCTCAGGTGTGCCTGGACTGCCAGGTGCCAAGCCAGGGCTTTCAGCTCTGAGACCACCTGCCCAAAATAGGGCTCCTGGGCTCCAGGCCTGCAGCCCAGTGCTGGGCTTCCTGCAACCTGCTGGCAACTGCCATCCAGAAAACTGAATATGTCCTTTTCCTGCCTGCCTGCCTGCCCATCCTAGAGCACAGTTTGTCAAGGATCACCCGGCTGGGGCCACACTGTGGTCTCAGAAATGCTCATTAGGTCGTGTGGCCTTGACGAGCAGCAGCTGGGCTGAGCTCTTCCTGAGTTACCAGAGACATTGTCTGCTCCCAGATCTGCTGCTGGCCCACGAGCAAGTCCAGGCAGACAAACATTTTCATTACTGAGCATTCAAAACTGCCAAGCAGAACTGCAATCTGGACTAATGTTGTGATCCTACAAACATTGTTCCAAAGTGAGACCTTCCCCGAGCTCAGGGCTTTCCCACAGGGATGGACCTGAGCAGGCTCTGGGGCCCTGAGCGTGTCACTACAGCACATGCACTAGGAATGCTGCTCTCCAATTCCTCAGTGCATTAGATTCTATGAGTTACTGTCATGCTTCCAGGAAATTCTACAGGGTCCTTTGTTAAATTATTTAAATCAGGCTGTCGATTCAGTGCCATTAAGTGTAAGTACTGTTAAAATCTCTAGGCCTAAAGCTTTGGTCAAGTCCAAGGCTACATTTTGTGGGGAGGTCCACTCTGAACCCCGTAACTCAGTGGCTGGGTCTCCCCCCACTCTTCCTCCTGTCCTCAGCCTCCACATATATCACTTCTGTTTGATTTTAATGTCAGATTGATTGAGTCTACATTTTGGTCTGTGTGCTTGGACTATGTAGTGAGTAGTAGAGTGAAGCATGCCAGTGAACTTTGTTGCACTTTCTATTAAACCTGGTTTGGAAATACCTTTTCCAGTGATCCTTTGAGCAACCTTAAACATTCATTTGTGACAAACACTTTTAATCAATTAAAATTAATACTAGAAATCTCCGACCATGAAACTTTCCTAGTACATATCCAGGTAGCCCAACTGTCAATGAAATAAAGGAGAGGTATATCAAGAAGTGCGATAAACAAATAGGCCATGTGCATATGCAAACATCTTCTCTGTTTTATGGTAAAATTTGTGCTACATGGATGTGTTCCCTCCTCTGGCTTTCCACTCTCCTCACTTTTAGCAGGAACTTTGTGATACCAATAGTTGTTTTTCTATCCAACCAAGAGTATCCATGGTGATGTTTATAAGAAAAAAATCTAATTATCTTCATAAAAGTGTTCTTCCAAGAGCTGGTTTGATACATGTTTTTGGGGTTTTTTTTATTTTTTTTGTCAATGATTCATGTTGGCTATCAAGCTCAACAGCACAATGCAGGCAAGGATGGAAGGAGGAATAAGAAAAGGGACATTTAGAGCTGCAAGAACTACAGAAGTGGTACTGTTTCAGCAGCAGGAGTGCTGGTATATACACAAGTGTACACTGCCTCTCCATCTCACAGAATTAGCCCAACAGCAGGACTATGAAGAGCAGTAAACTGAAGAGTGGGTGCTCAGTACACATGCCTTTCTGAGGCTGCATGGCAAAGACTGAGTATTAAGAATGTGGATGAGGTAGAGAGGGAAAGGAAACAAAGATAATTAGAATCCTACTGCAGGCAAAAAAACCCCAAAACATCTGTGGACATTCTCTCAACTTAGTTTTTGAAAGAGGAGGTTAAAGAGTAACTGAGGAACCTGCCCTTGGAATGTTGTTTGTCTTAGTGGCTTATTCATACCATTTATCCAGCTCTTAGTCATGAAGGCTTTTCATTGATCCTGACGTGCACTTTTAAAAAATAGCAAGGCACAAATCCCCTTCACATTGCTCCTGGAACCTTCTCTCTCCTGTGATGCTGAAACCAGTCCTGTGCAGCTGGATGCTGTGCTGTGACTCGCTGCTCATTGCAGGACTGTGGTGGCTTGTTTGGCTGTCAGTTTACCCTCAGCTGCCGTGCTGGTGTGCTCCACTCACCTGGTGAGTGTCACTGTGTGCTGACATGGGGTCAGTGGGGCAGCCTGACCCTCGTGCAGGGTCTCACACAGCCCCTGTGCCAAGCGTCTGCAAGGACACCCTGAGGAAATACCCTTGGAGTCTGGGGACCATCAGGGAGTCCTGTCGCTCACAGATGTGAGAATGCTCCATAAGCACCACCATGGGCACCCAGCAACAGAAGAAGTGCCCAGCTCAGTGATGGGAAGTGCCAGGCTGGCTGCTCCGAGGGGACGCGGTGCTTGAGCAGCCCACAGCCCTCCTGCGATGACCCGAGTGGCCCAAGGCAAGGCTGTGGACAATGCCCACCTGGATTTCAGCAGAGCCTCTGGCACTGTCTCCCAGAAGATGCCCACAGGACCTTTGTCAGAAGTGAGGAGGCTCAGACAGCTGCTCCTGGTTAGCCTGGAACAGAGAATGCCCAGAAGGGGTCTCACTGCTGCACACCAGTACCTGAGAGCAGAACAAGCAGGACAGAGCTGCACCCTTCCCAGCAGCTTCGGTGACCGGGACAGAGCCAACAGGCACAAACTCAGTTAAGGCTCTCCCTCTGAATCCCAGGAAACTCTTTTTCTCTGTGAGGATGACCAAGCATGGGCACAGGCTGCCCAGAAATGTTATGGAGTCTCTATCCTTAGAGACATTCAAGAAATGGTGGCAGGTGACTTCTAGCTGCTCCTGGGCGATCAGGAGGCTTGGACTGCATGAGCTCCAGAGATCCTTTCCAGCCTCAAGCAAACTATGTTTGTGTGAAGGTGTCCTAAGCTTGCATGGAAACCAAGTGTCTTTGTGCTTTGAAATTTCACAGGCTTTTAGCCTGTGAAAATAACCAGGAATTATTGCAAAGTCAAACTTGGTCACACCTGAGGGAAGCATCTCCTTGGGCTTAGCTTCCTCTCAACCCCATTAGTGTGTGAAGCAGTGTGGTGATGAAGAGGGTGTTTGGTGGGTTGTTTCTCCACTCGCTGCACCTACAGGAGATCACAAAGTGCAGTCAGAGACACCTCGGTGCTGTCTCTGTCCAGGGTGGCTGCTCCATGCCGCAGGAACCCACCGGAGGTGCTGCTCGGCGGGCTGTGAGAGGGGACAGGTGGGGGGGCGACGGGGTGTGGGGACTGTGAGGATGTGGGACCGGGTGAGAGGAGGGGGTGCAGGTGTGAGGATATGTGGGGTGACAGGAGGGGTGAAGGGTGGTGTGGGACCTGAGAGGTCTCAGGGATGTGAGGGATCTGAGGGGCCTGAGGGGTCTGAGGGATCTGAGGGGTCTGAGGGGTCTGAGGGATCTGAGGGGTGTGAGGGATCTGAGGGGTCTGAGGGGTCTGAGGGATCTGAGGGGTGTGAGGGGTCTGAGGGGTCTGAGGGATCTGAGGGGTGTGAGGGGTGTGAGGGGTCTGAGGGGTGTGAGGGGTGTGAGGGATCTGAGGGGTGTGAGGGATCTGAGGGGTGTGAGGGGTCTGAGGGGTGTGAGGGATCTGAGGGGTGTGAGGGGTGTGAGGGATCTGAGGGTTATGAGGGGTGTGAGGGGTGCTTGGGTGTGGATGCGGGGTGTGAGAGGGAGCAGCTGTGGGCACCTGTGGGGTGCAGAGGCTGTGAGGGGACACTGGGACGTGAGGGGGCTGCGGGGCTGGCTGTGGGGCTGTGGGGTTGCAGGGCTGTCTGTGGGGCTGCGGGGCTGTCTGTGGGGCTGCGGGGCTGTGGGGCTGTCTGTGGGGCTGTGGGGTTGCAGGGCTGTCTGCGGGGCTGCGGGGCTGTCTGTGGGGCTGTCTGTGGGGCTGTGGGGCTGTGGGGTTGTGGGGCTGTCTGTGGGGCTGCAGGGCTGCGGGGCCGGCGGAGCAGCCGTGGGGCGCTCGGCGGGGCGGTGGGAGCGGGGGTGGGCTCGGGGGTGGGGGCTGAAGGGGCAGCGGCTGAGCCGAGGCCGAGGGCGGTGCCGGGGGCGGTGCTCGGTGTCCCGGCGTTGCCGTGTCCCGGTGTCGCTCGGCGCCGCCGGGAGCGCCGGGAGCCGCGGCTCCGTCCCGTCCGCCGGGAGCAGAGCGCGCAGGGAACGGCGCTGCCGCCTCGGGTAAAGTATCCAAACTAATTCTCACAGCCTTGACTTAGCGTTCGTGGTGTTTGTTACTGCGTGCGCGGAGAAGTTTGCGCTTTTTCCCAGCTCCTCGCAGGGAGCCCTTCAGAGCTGTCAGGTTGCAAGTTGTGGTGGAAACTTTGGGGTGGTGGTGGAGTAGTTCTGGCAGAGTTGGAGCGGTAATTTTTTAAAATCAAAAGTAACTCGTATCTGGCAAATTTAAACTAGCAAAACAAGTTTTTACTGCCCTGGCTGAATTTGCCAGGTTTAATGTGTATATGAAGAATAATAAAAATACCTAAATGCTCATGCTCTTTTAGTGTGCAAGCACGGCTCTTTTTTTCCGAGATGACAATCAATGACAATTTTACTGGAATGATTCTAGACTCTCTAAACACAACTGTGAGAGCTTGTTTAACTGTGAGGGTGCTGAGGCACGGAGGGCAGGAAATCTGGCTCTCACATTAAATAGATGAGGAATACTTTGCAAGAACTCCTTCATTTGTATCATGTATTCATGACACTGTTGCCTGTGCTTATTTGTTATAACATCGATGGGCTCTTTCCCCCTCAGTGCTGTGATTAGACTATTAGACTCAAAACCAGGTTTTCATACTGTGAGGTGCCTGCTGCTATTTTGTCTCAGAGTTTTCCAGGATAATATTATTTTTTGAAAACAAAAGTAAGCACTTTCTAGGCAGAAAGCACAGTAGAGGAATATTATTTGTACAAGAATTAGAGGAATTTGTGGGTGATTTGACAGACCAGTCCATGATTCAGTGTCACACACTGGGTTCCATAAGTTCCTCGTTTCACAAACTGCTTTAAAGCTGGAAACTGCTTTCAAAGTTTACCTTTACCAAAGTTTACAGGTAAAGGCAGAGAGGCAACTGTGCCAATCCTGATAACTTAGGAACTCATGGAGTACTTCTGACATAGCAGTTAATTACATTTAGAATGTTGTATCATCTCAAGCTGTTCAGCACCGACCTGTGATGATTTTTCCAACAAATTACTATTTTAGGGAATCTGCTTGACCTGTGCTATTTCACTTCAGAGAGGGCAGTTGTGGGTTTTTTGGAGTAGGTTGTACCCAGTCCAGGTATGATTAACAGATGAAGTTGTGGCTATCATCCAGCACTCGGGAGTGTGTTCTACATTATGTTGTTCAGTTGTGAATCTGTAACACTTTCTTTTCATTGTACAATATCTGTTTCTGAAGTATTTGTGGGCTTCTCTTCCCCATTTCATGTATCGTTTCTTCACTTTTCTCTGCACAGAAACATCTCAGGCTTTCTCCAGGCATACCTGCCAACACCATTTACTCCTAACTTTTAAACTTCAACTATTGTCTTAGGTCAGCCTCTCACCCCCCTCGGATCAACAGTCCTGCTGAAGTCGGAGGAAACAGCAAATTTAAGCAACAGGAGGGGTTAGATGAGATGTCAGAAAAGTAGCCTCACCTTTAGCCTGACCTGCTGCACAACTGCAGGTAGCATTTTCTTTGCATGCCTATTTCATATTAAATGTTCTTTTGGCCATAAAAGGTTGAAAGATGAAAAGGCTGATGTAATAAGAGCTATGTGCCATCCCTTAAGTAAAGTGAGCAGTTAAGTATCAGAAGAGCTTTAGATAAATAGGAAAGAAATATAAAATCACCAACAGCTTCCAGGTAAGTCAAAACCAGGGGAAAACACAATCAAAATTCCAGCATGTGTGTTGTCTACCAGATATTTCTCTACAGTTTCCTTCTGGAAACCTAAATGCACAAATTGATCAGATACTTTTACAAAAGACTTTACAATAATCTTGAATACATTACTTGTCAAAAGTATGCATAAAAATAATAATAATGATTTGCACTTCAGTGAAAGCTCAGATAGACAGTACTGAGTCCTGTATTTTCAGTATAATGGAGTGAATCCTTAAGGTAATTTTAATGCAATTACCTTTTAAAAATGTTTTATCAAGATAGAGGGGTGAAAAAAACAAGCTACCAGTCAAAGTCAGATTTCCTCCCCAGATTTCCAGAGAGGAAATCTGACTTTTTTTTTTTTTTTTTTTTTTTGCTTGTTGGACTTTTGGAACAAAGTATATTAAGATTTGGTATTCACAGTAAAACAGAACGAAATTACTACTTTTCAGTTACTCACCAGAACATTACTAGAGTTTTCAGTGATTAATAAAAATTATTAATTAATTTCCTATACAGTTAAACCAGTTAAACATTTTTATTTCTCTATAAATATATTGTAAATAAATGAATGTAATCCCTTAATCCATATCTAATCTTGCAATGAAATGATGTTACTCTGCCGATTAATAAAGACTGATTTTTTTTTTTTCTCCCAAGGTTTTCCCTACACACAGGTAAGCAAGCACATACAAGACAGAAGTTTTAGTTGCATGTCTGCAGGTATGCAGTCATATAAGGACTTTTGTTATTTATGCCACATTAAGCTCTTAATTTTTTGTGTGAAACCTCCTGATTCTCTCTGATGCTGTCAAATGTTTCTTTTGTTCTAGAGCTGATACTGTCTGCTCAGGCAGAGGACTGTGTAAAGGTCAGTCAAAAAGCAAGAAGGTGACAGTCATGCGTTAATTTTATATAACTGTTATAATTGTATTGAAGTTTTGGGGGTTTTTAAGTGTGTAATACATTCGTTGTGAGTCTAAAGGGTGGGAAAACTATTCTTCTTCCCTTCATAGTTTTTCCCAAAATATGAGGGTGTTTGCAGCAGTTTTTTACAGTTTTTTTTACAGTTTTTTTGTTTGTTTTGTTTTGTTTTTCCCTTTCTCTGGGGGACCTGTGTGGTTTCTGGGGCAGCCAGGTGTGTCTGTGAGCGCTAGGAAGGTGCAGGTGGGCAGAGCAGGATGATGGAGGCGGTGGACGTGCCACCCGAGGGCTACTCCCTGATCAAAGCCGTGTACCAGCGGCGCCTGCGCCTGACCCGGCTGCTGATCGACGGCGGGGCCTACGTCAACGAGAGCAACAGCCGGGGCGAGACCCCGCTCATGATCGCCTGCATGACCAAACACAGCGACCTGCAGAGCGCCAGCAAGGCCAAGATGGTGAAGTACCTGCTGGACAACAAGGCTGACCCCAACATCCAGGACAAGTCCGGCAAGACGGCCTTGATGCACGCCTGCCTGGAGAAAGCAGGCCCTGAAGTGGTGTCCCTGCTGCTGCTGAGCGGGGCTGACCCCAGCCTGCCAGACCACTCCAACTGCTCTGCTCTGGTGTACGCCATCAACGCTGCAGACAGGGACACCCTGGAGCTGCTGCTCAAGGCCTGCAAGGCGCGAGGGAAGGAAGTGATCATCATCACCACAGACAAGTCCGCATCAGGGAGGCAGAAAACAAAGCAGTACCTGAACGTGCCTCCTCCAGACCTCGAGGAATGCGCTTCCCCAGCTGACTGCACCTCCCCATCGGAAATAGAAGCGAACGAGGGTCCAGAAGACCCATTCAGCTACAAAGAGCTGTATGGTGGACAGCAGGGGGACAACTCATCTGAAAGAGTGCCACTGATGACCAAATCCAGCTCAACACCAGCACGGTTCAAGCTGACACAGGTGCTGCAGTGTGATCCCTGGCTAAAGTGCTGTCCAGCAGTGTTTCAGCAGAGGAAAATCACTTCTTCTCAAGAACTTCAGGGTATCAGTCCCACAGAAGAGCTCTCCTGTAAAGTGACTGGCCTTGACTTATGCAGGAGTGTCACCACCAGTCATGGAAGTAGAGACAGGAAGGACACCGCTCAGGTACTGAAAACCTCTGATCAAACCATGTCAAGGAAAGCATTACGCGATGCAATAAACTATCAGACTCCTTTTGTTGAAGAGAAGCATAACCCCAGTGAGATTCCCATGGGCATGGATGCCAGTTTGGGACAAATCAGCTTACTTTCAAACCTTGGCAGTATTATCAAGAAAGGAAGCGGAGAATCGAATTACAACATCTCCAGTTCTCAGTTAACTAACAGTTTAATCCCTCTTGATACAAAAGGCAGTAAGTCACCAAAAGGAAATCAAGAGATTCTTTCTACCTACCAGACTTTGTTACCAAGCCCGAGAAGAGGTCTGGAGAGGATGTCTCCTGTTTCTCCAAGAGGCAGAAATCAGGCTCCTCTAGAGGAAGAGGGTGCAGGAGCCTTAGCGCTGGATCAGACAAGGCCGGCTTCAGGTTTTCTGCCACCACTGAATGTGAACTCCCGCCCCCCTGTCCCAGAGCTCACTGTCATAAACACAGTTTCTGGAATGATTTCTTATGGACAAACTCACTTAGTACCACCAGGATCTGCGTTCCCCAAAGGGACCAAAGATACCAATCTGCTGCGGAGGAAGCCATATGAGCAGATTACTGTCTGAGCAGATTCAGCAGTTACTGAATCTTTAACAGGAGAGCAAAGGGGATCTTTATGATATGTAAATATTCACTGCAGTCTTTGACTGTAATGGTATGTATCACAAAATAGAGCAGGTCTGTGATGTAAAGTAGTGTCTGCCTCAGGATGACTGGAATAGCTCAGAAACTAAGTGAGAATACTTACCTAGTGGGGCTGTCTTCTGCAAAGTAAGGAGCGTTTATTTTGCTGGTTTTGTAAAGTTTCCAACTTGCCTGTGTCAGACTGAACCCACGATGGTCCTTAAGCCTTGTAGTTCTCATTGTAGGTTGTAAATACTACCCCTCCTAGATTTCCCCAAACACGCACACCCTTTCAGCACCCAGAGAGGTGGAGCACGTGGAATTCGGGAACCTGAGGCATTTGACTGCGATGCTGGACATCAGACTGCCTCTGTCCAGGTTGTACATACGCAGAAACCCCGGAGACATCAGCGTGCAGTGGGGTGGGTGGCAGCAGGCGCACACCGGCAGCGTCTACTGCCCTCAGCAGCCTCACTGCCAGCGAGCAGACAGCTCCGAGTTGGTAACTCGTGTTGGGAGCTGTGCTGCTCAGGGCTGGCAGCGAGCTCCAGCCGCCCGGCTGGCTCTGGGAGCTCTCCGCAGCAGCCCCAGCAGGGCGAGCGGCGAGCGCCGCAAGCCAGCCCCGCTCACTCTGCCGCCGGGCGCGGCACAGCTCGGGCTGCTCCAGCTCCAGCCTCCGCGATCGGCTCCTTTCAGAAGAGCAGGGAGCCACAGCCGAGACCTGAAACGGGCTCTGTCACTTTCTGCAGTCCTGGGGTCCTCAGAAGGACACCCCCAGGTCAGGCTGCAGCAATTCGCCCCCAGTCGCAGCCCTTTCCACCAGGGTGCGGACGCTGGGACACACCCAGATTGTCTTCGTGAGCAGGGGCACTGCACACAGACAGACACACAGACAGACACAGGCACAGACAGACAGACAGACACACACACAGGCACAGACAGACACACACACACAGACACAGACACACAGACACAGACACAGGCACAGACAGACATACACACACAGACACAGACAGACACACAGACACAGATACACAGACACACAGACACACAGACACACACACAGACACACACACACACACAGACACACACACACACAGACAGACACACACACACAGACACAGACAGATAGACACACAGACACAGATACACAGACACAGACACACACACACAGACACACACAGACACACACAGACACAGACAGACAGACAGACAGATACACAGACACACAGACACACAGACACACAGACACCCCGACACACACACACAGACACACACAGAGACACACAGACACACACACACAGACAGACACACAGACACAGACAGACACACATTTAGGAGCAGGGAAGAGCTCTGTCCTCCTGCTCAGACAGAACTAAAACAGACAACACAACAGCTTAAGGGAAGGTGAGGCACTGTCACGGTTTTCCCAGAGAAGCTGTGACTGCCTCATCCCTGCAAGTGTTCCAGACCAGGCTGGACAGGGCTTGGAGCCACCTGGTCTACTGGAAGGTGTCCCTGCCCATGGCAGAGGGCTTGGAACGAGATAAGCTTTTATTTCAGATGGTTTCCAACCCAAACCATTCTGTGATTCTGTGAGTCTTCTTATGAAGCTCACCTGGGAGATGGAAACCCACATTTTGCCTAATTTGAAACAGAGGACAGAATTTCCCACAAGTGGAGAGAAGTCCTCTGCAGCCTCCAAGCTACTGCGTATTTTTAAGTATCTCAATCTAAAAAATCTTTCTTTCCTTTCCTTTAGTGTCTTGTGATCTCCCTTGCCTTTGTGTGCATCCCATAGATGCTGGATTTCTGGTATTGCATTTAGCATTTAAATCTCATCTTCTAAATTTTGAGAAAAAGTGAATGTGTTCTGTTTTGTTGTAATTTACAGGAATTAGTTGTGTTGAAATTGTGCCTGTGTAATGTGAATTTCAGTATACTGAAGTTAGTTATTTTTTTTCCTGAAAATACTCAGTGGGTACTACCTGTCTTGTTGCAGCTTCAGTCAAAGTTCACCAAATCTGACGTTGCCTAACAAAAGCCTGTAATGCTATTCAGCTTTGCACTTAGTAGGAGACAATTTAACGGGGATCTTAAGCATAAAACAGTGCTACGGGGATCTTAAACATAAACCAATTCAAAGAAGATACAGACATCAAACAATTTGAAGGGGATCACAACCATACAAATATTTAATGGGGATCATCACCATAAAACAATTTAATGGGGATTCTAAACATTAAACCACTTAAAGGGGATTATAAACATATACTCTCTGTAAATAACTATTTGGGAGTATTTGTTTCCATTCAGGTTCTGCCTTTTCCTTCAGATTTTCCTGGATCAGCCCCTGTGTACACCAGGTACAAAAAAGGATTACGTGGACATACTTTTATGATACAGAAATTATGTGGAACAACATATGTCAGTATTAACCGAATACAAATTAGTCCCTGCACAGAATACACTTTCCAAATGTTTTCATGATAATATAAAAGGAAATGGCAAGTTCTCGTCTGTTCATCTCATAGTGAAGTTAAATATTTGAAGGGGAAAATAGAACTTTAAAAAAATACAAATTATTTTTTAGAAGAAATTGACTATCACCAGGTGTTTGAACTAGTATCTTTGCTGAGGGTATAAGGCCCAATTTATGCTCTTCTGATTTTAAAATTAATTATGCATATGGGACTATGGCTCCCTTAAACGAAACCATAATTTTTCTACAAAATGCTCAGACAACAGAGGGAAGTGGCCAGTGTCTTGAAAAGGGAAGATTTTCAGTAGTGTTACCAGTATTTTGTGATTAATTGTGATGCAAAGTAGCGTGAAGTGTTTATATTATTGTTTGTGTTACTGTTACAAGTGACCTTCAAAGGAAAAAGCTTTGTTCTCTTGCTGCTGTTACGCTGAATAAATAAAAGTTATTTTTTCCCCCTCAGA
This sequence comes from Poecile atricapillus, assembly GCF_030490865.1. Classification (NCBI taxonomy): domain Eukaryota; kingdom Metazoa; phylum Chordata; class Aves; order Passeriformes; family Paridae; genus Poecile; species Poecile atricapillus. The sequence goes on along the minus strand of NC_081289.1, from coordinate 66,052,195 downwards.
GGGAACATGGAAATAAGCACATGCTTTTATTCACTACTCAGGAAATGATGAGTCATTGCAAAAGGTACTCACTCAGAAGTGTTTCTCAGGCTGCCTCCGTACAAGAAAATGGGAACAGTTACTTCGATTTAATCCAATACAGCTAAATTTGTCCAAAGGACGGTGTGAGAGAGGCTCTTTCCACCTGCCGGAAGCTTCCTGTGGTTCCACTTGTGCAGCAGAGATGCACTTGTGTTATCTTTAAAGCCTCAATCCATGACATTTCCCAGCCACCCCGATGTTCTTTTCAGCAAAGCACGGTCAGCCCGACCCCAGTTCCAGATGTTAACTCCTGGGTTGGCAACAAGCCCTTGCAGGGGTCCCTGGTGGCCCAGGAGGCTCCACGGGCTGGTGCTCAGGGCTGTTCCACAGCTGCAGAGGGCTCCCAGCCCCGAGGCACTGCGGTGACACAGCCACACTGGGCTGAGCTGTCACCCTGCTGCCACCAGCGACAGCCACACACCCGCAGCAGAGCGGCTTTGAAACGCACCTGCTTACTTTGGAAAGATGAAAAACAATTCCAGGGTTTTTTCAGGTTTTTTTTTTACTTCTGCTCTTCATTTTCTCTGCAAAATGCTGTGAAACCGTACAATGAAAGTAACTTCAAATCAAAGACTGGCGGCTTCACAAAAAGCAGTGATTTTGTAAGAACTCCCATTATTTTGGTTTAAGATATTTAAGAACAGCAAGTCACTACACAAAAATGTCGTAAACGAGCAGTTTTCAAGGTTGTGTTTAAGGTGCAATGTTCAAAATACAGGCTTCAAAATATCTTTCCCCACACATTTAATTTGGTTTTGCTTTTAAGGAGTAATTGCTTTGTTTTGATCTTTGTCTTTTAGAATTACTCAGCACTTCCAAAAGAATATTGCTGTATTTTGGAGCAGCTATACAGGAAAAACAGTAAACTGAGTAGGCACTACTTTCTTTTTTTTCCTCATCAATCCCATGTAAGATCTTTATCTCTCTGCATGTGATACACAGCAGAACTATTTACTTTCGCAGCTAAAGCAAGGTATTTATAAATAAATAAAGATTCTTACACTTTCACTGTAAAGTATTACTGGCACTGCACTAACCTCAAAATCAGGTGTCATAATGAAACACCTCAAGAAAGCTCAGGGGGGGCCAGTTTCAGAGTCAAAGGGATAAAATTCCATTTGTCATCACTAAATATTCCAATAAAAAACCCAGCTGTTAATCCCCTTGGACAGACAACAGGTCTTTTACTCCTGTACACAAGTTCACCTTTCTTGCAAAATAACCCAACATAGATATATATATATATATATATATATATATAGATATAGATATAGATATATATATATATGTTCAAAATTCCTGTTCTCAGCAGCACCTGTTACCTGAGCCAGGCATTTCCTGGACTGCTGATGCAGGCAGCTGCAAATCTCATGTCAGTCCAGGGGTTTTGCCCCAAGTTTCTGTCCAGCTGTTTGAAAATGACGCTGATATCTTATGCTGAACACCAGAGATGTCCTCTAGAAATGTACATAGGGCTATTTATTCCCAAGCTCCTGAAACCCAGACACAGAGGCACGCTGAGGAACTGCAGTAAGTTCCTGTCTTTTTTCCCCGAAAGCATCAGCAGTTTTGAACACCTCCATGCGTGTTTCACAGACGGAGTGAGTTACAGCCTGCTTTCTCTCAAGAATGTCTCCATTTCAAAATATAAATCTGTACATCTGTTTTAAAAACACATTAATGGGAGCACCTCTTAAAGACACACCAATTCTGCTTGGGCAGATCCCCACTGAGATTATGAATCTGTGACTGTTTTTTCCCTACAACGAGGGGAGAAAACACGACCAGGCACTGGAACCAACAATGACAGAAGGGATCACTGGAAAACTCCAGGGAATCAGGCCAAGGCAGTTAGGCCAAAAAACCTGTAAAACCCTGTAGTATTTCAAGGGAATTCAAAGAAATTAAGCCCAAGCATCATGATATTGAAAATTACCATGGAATTACCCCAAAAATATGTAATTTCAAACTTCCGAAGATGATATAGTACAATACTTTTAATTTCACTGGAAGCAAACAGATATTCCTGCCAAAAAAAAAGAGCAAACTGAAAAACAGGTGTCTGGGAGAATCAAAATACAACAACAAATTGAAAACACAATCGGCATTCAATTAAAATTCCAAGAAATTAAATATTTTGGCTAGAAAAAGAGCTCAAGATCATGGATCAATAATTCACTCTTTAAACAACTGTCCAAACACTTCCTCTTATTGTAAGGTCTCTTACTACCTTAGAACCCTTACCCTTTTTAAAAGACATAGTCTGAGAATTGAAAGACATTTTTAATCAAAAAACTTCAGATGAAAACTGAAATCTATGGAAAAGCCCCCCCCCCCATTTCTTGGATATAATGTAGGTAATAATAATTCATGTATTCCAATAGGCTCTCCCTAAACTTTTAAAAACTAATGAATCCAAATATTTTTAATTCCCAACACTCTTAATTTCTGTATTTTTTCCTTGAAGAAAACGATGGGTCCATTTAATCACCAAGTCATTAAATGAGTTTTAAAATCCTTCAGCATAACTTCAGCTTTAATTTGAAGGTATGAATTGAAAAAAACACCTTGTGTTGAGTTTTATTTCAGTGAGAGCAGGTTAAGAAATGTGTCACACTTTGAATGAAAGCTGAAGATGGAGAAGGGGAGAACATCAGGTGGAGAACCACGTTTGGAAAATGTGTCTTTGGGGGCATTTCCTTGGATTCCAGAGCACATTTAGACAACAGAAACCTTGGAGAGTACCTGGTGCTTTGCTCCCACTGGGATGCTTCCCTGTCATGGCAGAACACAATGACAACTCTCTGATGCACCACATCATCTATTTACCAATATCCTTCAAATTCACAGGGAAATACAAGGCTTGAAAGTGCAGTAAATTACAAATGTTTTTGTAGTATGAGACACAGATCCCTGAAAGAAGGTAAAAGAAAAAATATTAAAATACAAGACAGCTACAGCTGAACAGCAGAGACATGCTCTTCCCACCAGAATAAATACCTGACTTCATCTGTCCTTTATTGTCTCACTGCCAGCCCCACAGCAACACGTTTTATTTTAGGAGAGCATTTGAATAAACACAGAGAAACAAAATCAAATTAATTTATTTATGTGCTAGTCAGACTAGACTGACATAAACAACTTCACCAGGGACTGGCAAAGACCCATAGGTAAAACTTACATACAGAAATTCATATACAAAGGCTAATCCATACAGCATAATCAAATTCACCACACAGCCATTTCCTGGTAATCCACATGATTTCTTCTTTTGATTTTATTTGATTATCCCTGTTTACTGACACCCACAGATATCGCTCAGATGTTCTTCTTCCTTAAAAATATTTCTGGCAGGTTGTTGATAGATTTTACTGAATAGTTTAATGAGTTTTAACAAATCTCAGTACTTCAGGTGGGAACTGCTCACTGGGAGGATTTCTAAATAGCCAAAAAAATGTGTCCCTGTGGTCCCAAAGAGGCCTACCACTGAGAGATGAAATCCTGCAAATCAATGAATGCAACTGCCTGCAACAAACCTCAACTGAAAAATGGATCATTTCTCCAAACTCACTATAGAAACCACACAGCCAAGCCTGACCCTTTGGTATTTACTGGCACTCACTTCATCTGGACCTGCAAATTAAATCAAGTACTCTGTTTAGCTATCCCAAGTATCATCAATCCTAATTGTAGCCAAGCACACCTTAGCAGATGACCAAAACGAAGAAAGCTCTACCCTTCAAAAACAGAAAACAATTATTAGATAAATCTCTCAAAGGAGCTATAGGAAACAAAAGGGAGACTTGAAATTTAATGTGAAATCACCATAATTTAAGATTTAGAATTGAGAAATGTAACTGATTTTTCTATCACACCATTACCAATGCCACATAAGAACCAAAAATTACTGTAATTTACTTCAGTACTCACAGCCTGTAAAATGTTGTGTACAGTATCTCAGTTAACAAAATTTCCACAGGAGTCATGTGAGAGGAATGGGAAAAGGAGGACAAGAAGTTGACAAAGCAGTGCTTCTCAGGGCATCTCAGGGCATTAGCTTTTATTCAGAAGCTAAAATGTCTTCTGTCATTCTGAAAAGATCTTTGGTTTTTCTTGTATCATTTGTGGTGTTTGGCAGGAGCCAATCCCACAGAGCTGGTGTCTCAGTCTGTGTGAATTCTGGGGAATTGCAGCAGCAAAAGAGGCAATAAATGGCTTCAATTAACCAGGTCAGGCTCTTCCTGAGGTGCTTATCAGGGGTTTAGCTTTAATCAGAGGAAATTTCCACTTTGGGAAGTTCTGAGAGTCGAAGAGCCAGCACTGCCAAGTGGGGCCCATGGGCAGCTCGGAGCACTGGGGAACGTCCGGCAGCCCTGGGACCAAGCAGGGGCTGGGACAGCCCTGCCACCACGGCCACCGAGCCCAGGTGTGGGGCCAGGCTGAGCACAGGTGTGGGGTCACACCCAGCCCAGCTCTGGGGTCACTCTCAGCCCAGCTCTGGGGTCACTCTCAGCCCAGCTCTGGGGTCACACTGAGCCCAGCTCTGGGGTCACACCGAGCCCAGCTCTGGGGTCACACTGAGCCCAGCTCATGGCACCAGCCAGGGCTGCTCCCCAGCCATGGTGTGGCTCTGACAGTGCCTGGGCAGGGTCACCAGGGGCATGGGGACCCTGGGCAGGGTGAGCCCAGGCCTGGGCAGCACAGGGCACAGCCCCTGAGCAGGGCCAGAGCAGTACCAGCAGCTGCTCTCCCCTCCTGGAGTGTGTGGCACCACGGATCCCACACTGCAAGCAGGGAACAATGAGGAGGGCACTACATTTCCATCTGAGAGGTCTTCCTATAGAGCTGAACAAAAACTCCTCCAGCAGCCACAGGCGTGCCCAACACAGTCCTTCTGGCAAGGAAAATGCATTGCTTTGAACAAAAAATCCTCACATTTAAAGGGGGTTACAATATAAAGCACTGTAAGGTCAGGCATTTCCTGCTTTGCATTTACCACTCTAATCCAATGGCTTTCTTGAATTCAGAATTCTGTGGCTCAAAAATGTCATAATAAACCCTACTTTTATCAAAGTTTTCTCGGATGAGAAGCAAGTCTTCTACAGAATACATGTCTTCTTTTCCTGTCCAAACAGTGAGGCTGTATCTATGTCCAGGAAAAGCGGGAAGAGAAACAAAACAAAGAGAAAAAGAGTATGTCAAGATAAAGCATGTAAACCAGAAAGACACTGCGCTAACAACCTCCTAAAAATACTCAGGATTACAGCATTTTAATTTTAGAAATGTAATTAAATACAAACAACTGCACCCCCAGACCAATTTATCTGTGGTTCTTCTACCAAACCTCGGAAGAAGTTAAATAAACAACTTGAGGCAAATATCCAGCAAAGAAATTTACCAGACTGAGCATTTCAGGTTTGATAAAGTAATCGATAGCCACAAGCTGAGCCTCAAAACAGGAAATATGATGCAATCCCAGACGCAGGTGATTGTTGTGCTCTGTGCTTTGTCACGTCACTGATGTGTAGAGATGCCACCTAACCCAACTCTCATTAATGGCACAGAACTTCTCAAAAAACACTGAAATCTCCAATTATTCAGTTAAAGCATTACTTCCACACCCTCCACACGACAACATATACTTAGTTTTCCCCTTTGTTTATAAAACTGTATTAATTTTAAAAATGGGTTTATCAGAACTCGGTTGTATGTGAGCAAAACTGGCTCAGGAATTTCTGTCTTCTAATCATGCCACTGAGAAATCCCCCTGAGTTTTATGCTGAGGTAAAAGAGGGAATCCTAGTATTTCAGTGGGAATAATGTTTGTATCCAATGATATATGAGACTGGCACAATTCATAAGACATACTCCTAGTGCAGTAATATTCTAAAATTAATTTCCCAGCTTAATTCTAATTTCTGTCTTGAGTCTTCACCATAAAAAGACAGTATCAGCACTTTGTTTGTTCACCCTGTTTCTAAGTAATTAGAAACTTTTCAGAGACTGTCTTAAGTTTTCTGTCTTGGGCTTTGACCTTGGTTGGAACCAGAGTTTATTAAACTCTGGGTAGGCAGAGCAGGTGAAAAAGATGAGTAAATAGCAATTTGTAGGAAACTGGTTTTATTTTCATTCTATTACATGTGAATAAATTTTATAATGGAATGGTTAGGGGTTTGCAAGAACAATTTTTAAAGGAAAATGTAAGTTGGTGTATGAAAACCACTGAATACATTTCAAGTGCCTCAGCAAAATTAATTAGCTCGGAAGGAAACACCTGACTTCCAATCTCAAAATCATCTCTGACATTTTTCAGGAGACATTGCTAAAGAAATATAAATAGTGAATCCAATACAAAGTCTTTGGATTGGATGAATTCCCCATTGCAACATCAAACTATCCAGTCTATTTAACTATGCTCATCTCAGGAAATGTTTGCAGCAGAACTGGATTACACACCTACACACCATTTAAAAGTCCTTATAGTACGTAATGAAAAAGAAGACCCTGGAATTTCACTACTTAAAAGAAATTAATAGTGACCACTTCTGTCTGAGGAACTAAAGGCTTTGAGACCTGAGGGAAATAAAGAACTGAGGGAAGAAGTATTTCCAATGCCATTGGGATGAGCATGGGCACAGGTGCTGTGTTGGCCACAAGGTGCGGGCCCTGGGGCACTGCTGCAGCACCACTGCAGCTGAACAGAGCAGCACTGACCTGGGGCACTGCTGGAGCAGCCAGTGGAGCTGTGGGATGGAGCTGGGCACCAGTGCAGCCCTGACTGCGAAGGTCACGGGCTGGGACAGGGGCTGGCACAGCTGGGACATCTCCTGCACCATGGGCCACTCGTAGCCTGGGGACAGACACAGCACTCAGAGCCCCACACAGCATCCCTCGTGCCCTTTTGGAGACACAAAAACAGTTCCTGAAAACTGAAATTCCTGAAATTCCGCAGTCAGACTGCTGCATGGCTCTGAAATGCAGTGAGGAAAAATGCAATAAATGCAGTAACAGCATTGAAAATGAACTTACTGTGAAAACCTTTATTTCCCATACATTACCTATATACTTACTTCACACATAGCTACAGAATGTGGCATTTTTAATGTATCTTTGCCCTTTCACTAAAAAACTCTCCTGCCACTGCCTTCAATACGGCCTAGTTTAACACTGTCAGGAACCCTTTAAAAATAAAAATACAAAGGAAAAATTAGGACAACAAGTTAAATTAATCCACCAGGAATGAAGTTACACACAAATCAAACACACACAGGCAAAAACATTCTGTGCCTAAAAACGCTAAAATCAAGCAATGTAAAATACTGCAAGTTCCTTTGCTGAGATTTTTACAAAGACTGGAGCAGGTTATATTTTCAGGTTATACTTAACTGTTCTTTTGTTTCTACTGGCTATGAAAATCCTGTAACAACAGTTAGTAACTTTTTTCTCAATTACTCATATGGAATGTAGTGACTAGAAATAGTAAAAAAACACTAAATATTAAAAAAAAAATTGGGGGGGGCAAGCAGCAACTTCTAGGTGAAATCATTCAAATGAGTAGGTTTTGTCAGGTTTTATAGTAGAACCTTACTTAGTATTTCCATAAACTGAAATTTAGAATGGAGTGACACTGAAATCCGTTTTCACAGGTTACCTGGTATTTCTAATGCATCCTGCACTGAAAATACCTGGGAGAAAGCACTTCAAAACAGTTTAATGTAAGAGTTTAAACTGTTTACATAAATGCTGAAAACAATTCAATAAAATTCAGTATATCATATAGCAAAACAGTAAATCTGGCTAATGAATAAGCAGCAATGGGAATGGTGTATAATCCTGCCATGGATCCAGACAATACTGGAGGGGACCCTGCTTCTCATAATGAGAACTGCAAGAGGAAGCTTGTGAAAAAGACCCTGTAACAATGAAAACTGGAAAGTTTACTGCAAAAATTCAAGTATCCAAGAGGAATGAAATGTTAGGGATAAGGCAGACCCACAATTTGATTTCAGTGATCAGAAAGAGCAGATGTAAAGTCTCACATTTTCAGCTGATCTGTTTTCCCTCAGGATGCGTGCCAGAATTCCAATCACCAAACCCATGGTCCTAGGATTCAGGGAGAGCTCTCCCTGAAACAGAGGCTAAGGGGTTTGTCCCTCAGAAGTGTTCAGCAGGTGAGAAAGAGCTGAAGTATAAACCAGCTTATTTTAAGAAGAAAAAGATGGTGTTTTCACCCAGCTGTCCCACTGGACTGGGTGCTGTACAGGCTCTGTCGAACACCTCAGCACAGTGCTCCACTGAGAACCACTGCAATCCCCAGCCTGCCAACTGGACACACAGGGGAAGCTATCGAGCCCTGCCCTTACCTTGCCCTTGGTGGCAGCCTGTGGTCCAGCCCAGGGAGAGGGTGGCCTCGGGGCAGGACGAGGTGACAGCATCCAGGAAGGCGCGGGCATCCAGCGGCGCGCGGCTCCCGCGGGGCCCGGGCAGGATGTCCCCGTTCAGCCACACGGGTCTGTCCAGGGGCTGCCCCACCTGCCCCAGCAGCTCCAGAGAGGGTCCCACGGCGGCCAGGCTGTGCCAGGACACAGGGCAGGGTCAGGGTGGGAGTGTCACCGCAGTGTCACCGCAGTGTCACTGTGCCCTCCATGCCGGGCCATCCGCTGACCTCCCCTGCAGGAGTGAAACCCCCAGACTCCCAGCCCCTGCTCCCAGCACTTGCTGGCCTCCTTCAGCACCCCCAACTTGTCACCTCTTCATCTCAGGCCTCAGAAGGGTTTTAACAAAAGAAGCCACTCGTGTTTCACCAGACCTGAAAGCCACAAATGCTGTCAATTCAGTCCACAGAGTGAAAGTCATCTGTCCCCACCTTAACCACGCTCAAAGTGGCAAAGATTTTATCACTGTGCCAGATCCAGACTCAGATTTACCTCCACACCTGTGCAAGGTGATGCACCTGTACTAGGAGAATAAAAAGCCTGACACAGACCAAGTTCAGGCAACTAAAAGAGAGAAAAGGCACCCACTTGAATATTTAATGGCTGGTTGTGGTTCTTCCCACAGTTCCAAAGTGTGGCAGCAGACAGAAGCCTGCCTGTCCAATGATCATCTGACAGCTAATTATTGAATTGTTAAAAGTGAGCTGGCAGCACCTGAGGAACCAGTGCAGACATCCTGTGTGCATTTAACAAAATCTTCTGTCACATACTCTTACTGTACTGTCAAGCCAAAAGAAAAAGCACAACTAGCTTTTTTCTAACTCTAGCCTGCAGAAACCTCCAAAGTACTGTGGAAGGAAAAGAGATGGGGAACAATGGGGAAAAGAAATGAACACCAAGAAAATCTTTCTGACACAGCACATTAATTAATACACTACGTAACACTGAGGAATTTAAAATCACTATGGTCAGAGTTTTGGAATTAGGTTAGTTCTGAAGCCAACAATTAGTCCCCTGGGCTGCCGGTCTTGTTTTCTCTGTAAAGTCACTTTGTGTATTTTGTCTTTTGTGCTGTTGGGAAAGCTGCACAGAGGCAGGAATTCCACTCACTCAAGATGAGCTCAAGTTCTCTAGGAGAAAAGCCAGTGATGGCTTGTGTTAACTTGAGGGCTTCAGCATTTCTTACACTGTCTGGGGCCAGAAAAGTTTAAATCCTCACATAAGAAAGGAACCATCGGGGTCAGTGGAAAGTCTTCCCTTGTACTGCAAAATATAAAGTAATGTAGTGAGAAAGAAGCCCCAAGCAAAATGGCAACACAGAAAAAACAAAAATAAATTTTTAAAAACCCAAAACAATAAACTCCCCCCCCCCCCCAAAAAAGGAGGAAAAACACAAAGCAAAAGAACAACAACAACAAAAAAAAAACAACCACAAACCCCAGAGAGCACTGGTTTCACTGCATAGCATTTAGAAAATCCAGATTTACTGCTGACTTCATGTGAAATGACTATGGCATTTCTGAAGTGGGACACTAAAGATCTTTTGCAGAACACATTAATTTCAGTAGCCAAAGCCAGTAGGAAATGTAACTATGTGGTCAGTTGAGCTGATAGAGCAGAGATGTAAAAAGTAGATTTTTAAGGCACTATTGAAACAATCTCTAAAACTTCAGCAATGACATCCAAATAAATATTATCCAAAGGAACATCAAATTCTGTTATCACTTATTTGATCTATCTGCACTGTGTGATGTATTTTTGAATGCTTTTATATAATCAGACTTTCATAATGCAATGCACTTTTAGAAGCTTTCTCTGAATCACTGCACTTCGCTGTAAATTCCCTGTGGAAAAATTAAAGGTAAAAAATTAAAGGTATTAAGGTAAAAAATTAAATAAAATTAAAGGTAGTTTAAAATTAATCTAAACAATAATTAAAATGGAGGAAAAACACTACCAAAAATCACAATAAATAAGCCCAAACTAATGCCTACTGCGCTTTTTCCCCTTTTCTGCCCAGAACCACACACACAGATCCTGTAACGACAAAAGGATTTAGCCTGTCCACGTTTTTTACTTTCATGAACTTTCACATGAAAATCAGGACTGTGTTACACAGAACCACAGGCATAAATCACATTTCACAACTATCTTGTGAGGGGTTTTTGCTTTTCTATAAAGTACTTCAGCTTTGTAATTTGCTACCAAAACAGACTGAGCACATGGAAACCAAGACAAAGCCAGAGTCAGGAGCTGAAGGGGTGCATGTCTGGAAATCACAGCTCATTTCTAACTCCTTCTAGGCAATCTCAGGTAGTTTTCAGGTGTGTTTTCCATCCCAGAAATGAAACAGCTAATGGTTCAAACTGTGAATGAACTTCTCAACATTTAGTTAGTAAGGACAGAGAAAGGAGCCTTCCAGAGAGGCACCAACATATCCCAATGGGAAAGTTCTGCTCACAGTACCTAATTCACTGAATTAAAAAAAAAAATTATTTGTAGTTCAAAACACTTTTAAAGGCTTTTTTCTTGCCATACTTTGAGAATTATGGGCTATATTGCCATATGGATTATGCTTCTGAATGCACCACGTTGAACTGCACAATAAGGAGGAGTTTGGTTGACAGTCACCTGTAGAACATTAACAGGTAAGAATGCAAACAATCTTTTTGTTGAGATACCTCTTAAAATCCAGCTTGATGCCTTTTTTGGTGCTGACCATCTGTGCCAGCCACTCCTGCAGGGTGATGTCGCTGTCGGTGTCTGGGGGGTGAGCCAGGATGGGGTCCCCGTCCCCTCCACGAAGGAGAACATCCACCTCCACCATGTGCACATCACCTGGGGATGGAGAAATTCAACCTCAGCTCTCAGTGCCTCAGGGCAACAATTACCCAGCAAGTCTGTCTACACCAGCCTGTGCACCCTTACTCCAAGGGGAACTGCTGTCTGTGACACAAAGGATGCAGCTCTGGGGGGTTCTCAGCCACCACTTTGTAAGCCTACAACCATGTCAGAATTGATCTTTGAGGATGTATTTGGCTAAACAACCATGTGGGTTTTTTTCCTTTTTTTTGTTTTGTTTTGTTTTGTTTTGTTCATGGGAACAGAAAAACGGGCATCCAACATGTGAACCCACTCTTGTTAAATTTCAGATCTTTTCCTCTGAAAATAGGGTTCCTGACAGAGGAATGATGAGCACAGTATTTAATACTGGCAGAGACTGAGCATTCCCCATGACTCATTGCCAAAACTGACCAGGAAAATGTTAGCTCACACACGAGACAGGCAAAGAGGGGTCTTAGGAGTGCTCAGGCTCTTGAAAAGAGCTTTATATAATGAATCTGGGCAGTGCTACCAGCTTTGCAGAGAATCCAACACATACAGTGAAGACTGAAATACGAAGAAAAGAGCTAGTGACAGTATTCAACACAAAGGATATGATATATAAATTTACACAAATACCTATTTGTCAGATAGTTCCATAAATTTACATACAATTCACTGCTGCCCAGGCTGGAGGACCAGGGCCCTTGTGGCTCTGCACAAGTCCCTGGCAGGAGGGGACAGCCGGGGGGGTCGGGCTCTGCTCCCAGGAACAGGGACAGGAGGAGAGGGAACGGCCTCAGGCTGGGCCAGGGGAGGCTCAGGGGGGACAGAGCAGGAATTTCCCCATGGAAAGGGCGCTCAGGCCTTGGAACTGCCCAGAGAGGTTTGCAGTGCCCATCCCTGGAGAGATTCAACAGCCGTGGGGATCCTGGAGGAGGGAGAAGGAAGAGGAAGAGGAGGAGGAGGAGGAGGAAGGGGCCTGTGCCACACTCACTTCGCGCGGCCTCCGCCGCCCGGGCCCTGCTGTTGGCGGCGTGGAACCAGCGCACGGCGGCCCCGTCCCTGGCCCCGATTAGCCCGGAGCGCAGGAAGTGATCCACGGGCCACTCGCTCCAGGCGCCTGCGGGAACACGGCGGGAACCCCTCAGCGCGGCCCGGCCGCCGGGGAGCCCGGCACAGCCCCGGCACAGCCCCGGGAGAGCCCTCACACAGGGAAAGCCCTCACACAGCCCCGGGAGAGCCCCCACACAGCCCGGGGAGAGCCCCCACACGGCCCCCACACAGGGAAAGCCCTCACACAGCCCCCACACAGGGAATGCCCTCACACAGCCCCCACACAGGGAATGCCCTCACACAGCCCCCAGACGGCCCCCACACAGGGAAAGCCCTCACACAGCCCTCACACAGCCCCCACACGGCCCCGCCGAGCGCTGCTCACCCCGCGCCCCGGCCGCCATGTCCCGTGCCCGGGCCGGGCCCGCCCCGCCGGGGGCCGGGTCCCTGCTCCCACCGCCTTCTATCCGGGCGGGGCACCATGGGGAACATGTCAGAATTATCCCGAATCGGGATGAGCTATCTCTGTGTCCTTTGGAGCCTAATCAGCAAGGAATGACCTGATCCGTGGGACAGGCAGTGGCTGCAGCCCGCGGTCACGACACTCCGAGCTCCGAACCGTGTAGCACGGGATGTGGACAAGAGCAGGGGACGCAGTCCTCAGCCGGGCCAGGGCAGCTCAGGGTGGACAGAGCAGGAATTTCCCCATGGAAAGGGCGCTCAGGCCATGGAACTGCCCAGGGAGGTTTGCAGTGCCCATCCCTGGAGGTGTCCCAGGAATTCCTGGAGGTGGCACTCAGGGCTCTGGGCTGGGGATGAGGTGGAGATGGGGCACAGCTGGGACTCATGGGCCGGGAGGGATTTTCCAACTTGATTAATTCCGTGATTGTGTGTGAAATCCAGCTGTGGGTGTGTGTCCATGCACGCCTTGCACTCTTGCCAGGATGCTCAGGGTGCACAGCTGAACCCCGCTTTTGGGGACAGCCCCAAATCACCCTGCGGCTCCGACAGCCCCTGGCCCGGAGCAGCTGCAGAGCCGGGCTGGGGGCACAGAGCCCCACGGCAATTTAACCCCTCCTGGCCGAGGAGCGGCTCTGGCTGCCTGTAAAGAATGGAAACAAGCGCAGGGAAAGGGCCGTGGGATGTGCTGGAACAGCCCCAGCAGCCGGCCTGCCCAGCACTGATGGAACACCCAGCCTCTCTCTGCACGGTGTCACTGTCGGCTTGTGGCAGGCAGAGGAATGAATCCCATTTTTGGGGCAACATCAGGATTCCCAGAAAGCTGTAGAGACAGGACACACACATTCCAAATCTGTCTTTCTTTGTTTCCACTGTAGGTAACTTTATTGATCATTACTGAAAAGGAGTTAGTAGAGATTAAGTGCCAAGAGGCAGCTGTTCCTTCAGGTGCCCTTGCCCTTTCACAGACCCAAAACGCTCTTCAGCCTCCAGCCTTGAGGGCCTGGGTGCAGCTTGTTTTCAACAAGGACACGTTTTGTTCATACTGTGCGTGGGATCAGCCCTTCTCCCTAATGTCAGCTTCTCAGGAGAAGTCAGCACAGAAGCTGAAATGCAGCTCAGTTCCATCCAGGGTAAGATCTCAGTGCCTGAACCCTTCTAGGACTGGAGTGTTAAAGCACAGGTAACAGCAGAGCAGATCAGGTTAAATTACAAATTGTTTTTGATACAAAAACATAAAATATCCCCTATTAGCATCAAAAAGGCATCCAAGTTTTAATACTCTCATTATAAAATTGTACCAGCATTTTTACTGAAAGCAGTATAGATCTTGTATATATTTAGATTTGGTTCTGTTCTCGACAAGCAGTTGTGTGGCTGCTGCCAAACCCCCACTGCAGTTCAATGAACCTCAGTACAAATCACATGCATCACAAATACATAAATAGATCTAAATGACCCAGTATCAAAAATACATCCTATGCAAGAACCTCAGGTACAGTAAAAATCCCAGAACAGTTTGGGTTGGAAGGGACCTTAAAGAGTTCTGACCACACCTGCCACAGGCAGGCACACCTTCCACTAGAATCAACCTGTCCGTGAAAATTCAGACTTAATACATCTGTTCTCCCTGAAAGCAAAGGTGGCTACTAAAATGTGGAAAAAGCAGTAGACAGGAGCAGAAAAAAGACTGCAGAATTCTTGTCTGACTTATTGCTACATGTAGAATCCATCAATTCCATCAATCTGTTTTTTCCTAATCCTTGAAAGGTCAAATTGTATATGGAATTCTGAACACAGAGTAAAGAAAAAAAAGCACTTTTTATAAAAATAGCATCCATTTAAGTTAGATAAATCCTTATAAATACACGAAAGAAAACAGTTACTCTATAAAATATTAATTGAGAGCCTATGTTCCTGAAGCACCAGCATGACATCCCCAGGTTGAGGAGCTCAGTGAGGTGTTTATCCACACAGCCACAGCGTTCCCCCTGCGCTGCCAGAGCTGTCCTGGCACACGGAGGCAGCTACAGCAGGTCTGGTGTCTGAACCTCCCGTGGAATGGAGACAGGTTTGGGCCAGCCCTGCTCCAGTGCTCAGCTCTTGCAGGGGGAAGCACATGCAGAGATCACACAGAACCCCAGCAACTTCAGCAGCACACTCATGTGGAGACAAGATCCTATGACTTGGAGTTAGGCTACACCTACCAAGTGCTACAACTGTGTGAGGAGTAGCAACACCTGCACTCTTCTGCACCTGTATTAAGTGTAAACTTTCAGAACTTCATGAACTACAACTCTTCTGTAGTAGAGGAACCAGAGAGGAGCAGAGGGGTTTTAAAAAAGCAGTTTGAAAAGCTATTAAAACATAACAGGTTTAGAAACTTTAACATTATTAGTGTTTGTAGCATTACAACTTTGGTGTTCAGATCCAGCAAATCAGCATATGCATGTAATCAGCCTCATCAAAACAGGTGTTCTATAATGAAAAATACCAATTCCATTTTGAGTGGTAGAGCTGCAGGATCTGACATTCCACTGTGAATCACAGGAATCAGAGCACTGTCCAAGTCATTCAGGTAGCTCTGAGGAAGGAGGTGCCCACCAGATCCTGCTAAGTATTCAACCTGGAGCGAAACACATTAATTAATACTTTTTCTATTAACAAGACTATGCAAAAAGTGCTGTATCACAGTAGAA
Source organism: Poecile atricapillus (assembly GCF_030490865.1). Classification (NCBI taxonomy): domain Eukaryota; kingdom Metazoa; phylum Chordata; class Aves; order Passeriformes; family Paridae; genus Poecile; species Poecile atricapillus. The sequence continues at coordinate 66,036,642 of NC_081289.1, read as the reverse complement.
GAATATTTCAGCTACCACAAAGTGAGGAATTAATGACTAAGACAGCTTCTTCCCCAAATGTCATCCTCAGCCCGGATCTTTGGTAGGGCAAAACTCTTGAAACATTCCTGGAGAGATCAAAGCTATTTACAAGGGAAGATACTTCAATGGAAAAGGAGTGTATGCAATAAAAGTTGAAAGCTTACCGTGTCTGAGTCAATGGAAACTCTGAGTCCTATCTTATTCATCCCGTTATTTTTCAAGGTTTTAAGGTGAGGGCAAAGAGCAGTGCTGCAGGCAATGGCAATCTCTTTTGCAAACAGCTGGGGAACAGCACTGGAGAGTTCATGATCCTTTACAAAATAGTAAACCTGAGATCAGAGAAAGGGAAGGGCAGTCAGCAGCCTGGTACATCCCAAAGTTAGGAAAAAGAGTAGTTCAGGATCACATAACACCGAGCAGGACAAGCTTTGATGCTTGTTTGTTGGCAAAGCACGCAAGTATTTCATCCACACAATCAAAATACATCAGGAACTATAGGAATGCCTGCATTAAGCATTTACAGAGCTGTCACTGCTAACAAATTTTAGATTTTTTCAGAGGAGAAAAATGACAGGTGTGTAAACTCACCAAGAAGCTGCAGAGAATTTTCTGCCTGGCAAGATGGCCACACATAAATCAGCTAATTTTAGTAGTATCACTTAGTACCATCACATAACCACTTAAATATTCAAAAGCAATAAAAAAGGCTCAAGAACTATGTAATTCACTAACTTCAGTGCACTTCATAACTTTTCCCTCTCTTTTGAAGTCTCTGTATTGTGGTGCTTTTTCACTGTGAGTTCCTTCCATTGATTTTCCATCAACTGGGCTTATAACTCTATGGAAAACAATAGTATGATTAGTAATTTAAACAACATTCATAGTTTAGGTACAGTAACTTCTATGAAATAATATTTACCCATCCTTTAAGGCTATTTAAACAGCTTTACAAAAAAATACAATACAGGACATGCACTATGAAAATACAGATGGTACAAAAAGAAGTATCCTAAACAGGGAGCTAACAGCATTAATAGAAACTTAATCTTGCAGGTTTAAGACACTATAAACCATCTTTGGTATCACACACTTTCTGTCAAAACAATACTTTAGACTAATTTCAAGAAACTAAAGGCAAATATTTGAAGATTGGAAGCAAGAATTCTCTCAGATATCTGGGTTTGGTGGTACATGTACCCTTTGTTTGTTTTCTCTTCATTGTCTACCCAGCAAATATCTACATATTCTTTCACATCCCCTCCATCCGTTTCTCCACAGGTTATTTTGAAGTCCTTCTTGTCTCTTAATGCCTGACGAAGGCTTTCCATTGTTTCTCGTGTTATTTGTACCATTAGTCCATCTAGAAGAAAAACAGTTAAAATTCCACATTATCCACAGGAAAAGTAACACAGCTTTTTATAGAATCTTGGCTTAAATTCTACTAAGACCAACCATCTCCTACAGCTAATTAATAAATATACAAAAGTACTCCATCCCCCACCTACATCACTAAATGTTACATGAAAGAGGAAGAAAACCTTTTTTTTGTCAACAGAACTCAAAGTAAAAGATAATTTTTAAGTTAATTTTGGATTTATTTTTTTTCATATATGTGCTAATATATGTATTTCAGCAATAAGGCAATGAAAGCAGTTCCGTAAAGGAAAGACCTCAACTGATTAAACAGAGTTCAAATTAGAAAGTTTTAAAACTAGTAAGTGAACTATCGTGTATTTTTATGCAGCATTTGTTTGCAATAGGTTCAATACAAAATTAAAACACCTGAAAAGAAATGTTTAGCTTACTGAGGCATAAAGACCTTACACATGACTGCTGCTATTTTTTTCTCAAGTCTCTTAAGAAGAGAACAGAACAAAATTCTTACCTTCAACTATACTGGATTTAGCTAAAAATCCTGAAGATGTTTTTAAGGCTCCATTAAACACCACAAAACTTGCACCTGTAACTAGAAAAAGGAAGGAAGTGAGCACCACTTCATGTCACTCGAGTCAGTCATAACTGACATTAAACTTGCACTCCTCTTAAAACACAAATTAATGTAACACCAGAATTGCATTTTCTGTGCAGCATAACACTGAACTTCCAATTCTGCTCCAGAAATGTGATTTTTCTCCTCCAGACCTCTTACCTTTCCTGGGCTGTCCCGTGGCACTGATGGCCTGTGTGTGATAGTGGCCCTGCTTGTTCTGCACACACACCAAGTGAGAGTCTGCTTCAGTATTGAAACTGGCTCCAATGCTAATTACATGTTCATTAGAGGAACTGATCACCTTCATCACCTGTCAACACAAAATTTGTCATTGCACTGATAAATCTCACTAAGAGGGTTTTTTTGGTTCTTATCTGTTTTTTGTTTTTTTAATTACTAAGCAAAACATCATCATCAGAAAATCTGTAAGAGAGAATGTTTGACCATACAGGCTAAAAGATTTTGAAGAAACTGCTGTTCTTTCAGTACTTATCAGCTTCCTTAAATCTCAACTCCTCATTATCCACCTTCCAGCATATCACAGAAGGAAGTGTGTGCTCAGGTAATTGCATGCCCTTCCCATTACACATTTAGGTCAGTATAAAGTTCAGAGAGGGTTTTTTCAAAGAGCTGATGGTAGAGGTGTGACTGGTATTACACAAAAAATGGAGACTGAATCAGCTTGGATTAGGAAAGCTAAGATGGGTGTGCTCACCTCATTATACTTCCTTAGAGGTATTTTAATACAGCTTCTACCCATTTCCACATGAACAAACAGGTTGTCTATAGTATGCAGAGTATACTGGTAATTTCTAAGGTCCTATAAAAGAAAAAGGTATTGTTAGCAGACACTTAACTATTGTTTTCTTAACTTTTCTTTACCTTCATCACTTAGATAAAGGTACTCTATGCATCTCTAGGACTTCTAAAATATAGTAATATTAAGAGTGACTGAAGACTTAGGGATCCCTTTCTGCCCACTGCATGTATGTGACAGGCACCTCAGTGAATACATTAACAAATTCATAGCACTGACAAATTAGCTCTAATCAACGAGTCATTTACTCCATGGCTACTTCATACACTAGAATGTATTAGAATCCCAGTGTTCTAGGGAAAGAAAAACTTCAACACCCTCCCTCTGACAGAAAAGTGAAGCGTGGAAGCCACCATCTAGATGAGTCTCCTTCCAGGCTCACAGCCCCTACAGCTCTACTTTGTTGATTTACAGATTGAATACTGCACCGTTTCTTATCCCTTTCTGTGACAGAAGTAATCACCCATCGCCTCACCCTCTTCTGCAAAATTCTGTTTATTTCCAGAACAACAACATTAGGTATGAAATGGTCTCATTTGCTTTCACTACTTCAGCTGGAAAAAAATATGAAGAGGCTCTTTTCACCAGCTGAGCCAGGCAATGAGAGCCTTCCTCCATCAGCACAGCTGCAGCAAGGAGGGTATTTACAAAAGCATCTCGATGCACTAAGGTTTCCATGGGACTGGCATCCAGCACTAAGGATGTAAATCACAGGTGCCCTTTGCCTCAGCCACTGGTGTGGGGAGAGGCTCTGCATGTTCCCTAGCTGAGCATCTGCATCACAGGTGCCAAGGCACCCCCAAGAGAACATTCTGCAGTCATGCAGTGACTAAAACTGCTGCAAGGAGCACACACTGCCCCTGTCTGCTTCGGGCTGACACAGCCATGAAAGGGCAATCCAAGTAACTCTCATGCACCAAAAGAAACTCCACAGAAACCCCCCTCAGCAGCAGAACAGCAGGAAGGCTGCCCAGAGCCTGAGGGTGTGGTTACACATTGGCACATCAGCAGAGAGGCTGGCTCATGGATTAGTGTCAGACTCCTACAAAAAGAAAAGGGCTGCTCTTACATGGGGCACCTCCAGCTGATTCCTTACACAGTGATCTGCACACCTGTGCTGGCAAAAAAGAAAAAAGGGGCAAAGGATGCAGTTTCATCTCAGCTACGATGGTCTCCAGACCCAGGAGAGGATGTAGTGATTGCCTAAATGAGACCTGCTCTGCTTTCCATGGCCTTGTCCTGAATGCTAGGATGGAAACTGCTCAAAGTTCAATGTAAATATCAGAAGAGGGAAGTGCTAGGATGGAAAGTGCTGGAAGTTCAATATAAGTTTCAGAAGAGGAAGGTTACTGGTCAGGAACAGAGGATTACTGCAATCTGAAATCAAATTATTTGGGTAACAGAGACAGCTTCCACAAGGAGCAGCATGAATTAGACCTGACTTAGGATTTTGCCAAAAAGTCCTTCACAAAAGACAGTCAAGCTGAATAACTATGGCAAGGTTAAGTCTGTCTGGCAAAGAAACTACTACTGCAGTTAGTCCACAGTATCTGCCTGTCAAGTGTTCCTTCACATTTAAAACTGCCAGGTTTAATCCAGAATCCCTGCACCACAATGATGCTCGCAAGAGGAAAATGCACCTGAACAACGATGATTACCAGCATCAATGCAAATGCCAACATCTCCCTCACTCATTAAAGGCCATTTTTCACTACCAGAACTAATGCATAATAATACAAGGTGAAACAAACAGCTTTTTTAACTTCCTCACTGGTTCTAAGTCAAATACGAAGAACAAAAACATTAGCTCTGCTTTCAAGATTCAGAATTTGTTTGGAGGATACTTTATGTAATTTTGACTACAACAGGAAGGGAACATAATAAAGCATCTACTCACAACAAGTAGATTCATAATCGTGCGTCCAATTTCTCCGAAGAGTGGCTTCCTGTGCCTGACACTTACCACAGGAGTTGGATAGGCTAGGAAGAAAAAAGGTCATATTTACCTATCAACAACTCTAAAACCTGCTATTCCAAGTAGTTTTATGGGTTTTTTTCAGCTATAACCTGTCTCTAAATCTCAGTATCTGACCAGCTGAAGGAAGCAGAGCCCCTCTCTAATTCTCAGCCACTGTGTTGTTCCCCCCCACCACCCATGGTTATAACAAAATTGGTTAAAAAAACAAAACACACCAAGTGGTAACCAAGCAGCTGCCACCCTTGTCACCATGCAGACAGGTGGAGACAGAGGTGCAGTGTGGGCTCCAGAAATCCATGAACTGGTGATGGGTACATGTTTACAGACTTGCAGCTTCTACAGTGGTGGGCTACAGCCTTTTTATATGCCTAGGTTTTCCGATGTACTAATAAGTTATCCTTATAAATAATCAATACCTTTATTCAGTTTATGAAGCAGTAATATTTTGCCAATATAATTAACTCAAATAATTTAATTAAAATAACCGTTTTATTAGAGTGGTAACCTGGGCTGGTGAACATCCCTTCAAACCTTTCTCCTACAACCAAAAAAAAAATAAATCTTTATATTTTACTGTCAGTTTTGGTTTCTTAGCTTTGTCATCTGCTAAGAGGAAAAAAATAATCAAAGAAGTCTAGTGGGACAATGAACATTCCCAGGTGGCTCCACATGTTGGGCTTATACAAGTGTAATATAAAATACTGCAAAGATGATTTTAAAACAGCTTACTTGTCTAAAAACTACTTGTATTTTCCAAAGGGAACTTCACATTCCTACAGCTACTGAAACCATTAAAACTTACTCGCATACTCTGCTCCCAACCTCAACATCAAACGGATTGGAAACACTTTTGCCCAGGGTATTTCCAGCTTATGGATAAGAATGCCACAAAGAAAAGGGTTATCTGGTAGAATCTGATCATCAAGTTTCTGAAAAGTTGGTGAAACAAACAGGAATCCTCCATGCTCTTTGTTGCTGAGAAAGTTTTCTGTAAAAGTAATGTTTTCCATATTTTTTATGAACCTTCCTGTGGAAAGAGGAATGGAGAGTGAGTGTTTACAGATCTGGGTCACTCCCACTTCAGTGGCAAAAGAACTGCTCTAAGCAGTGACCTCTGACAGACTTGCAAGCATTTATCTCACATCTTCCTGAAAACTGTCAGGTATCTAAACCCACAGAACAAAAGCCCTGTACTTCATCACCAATGAACCTGAATATGACACTAAATTTCTCCAAACAAATGCCAAAATTCCTAAACACATCAATTGATGAGTTTTGATCAAGACCTAAAATATTTAAAAGTACTGTACTTCTACAAATGAAGTCCTAAAAATCATAGGCACAAGGGCTCATACCCAGAATCTCCACCACAATATGACTAAACAACAAAAAACCCTGCAAACAGGATGCTTACAGAAGTATATGAAACAAACATAAATTCTTTTGTTTCTGTTATTTAGAACTCTAACACTGCAAGCTCTTTCAACAGAATCATTAGATAAATAATTCTAGAAAAATGACTTATCAGCTTTAGGTTTTAAAGATCAGCAAGAACATACTACACAAGAAAAAGTTAGACATTAAAATTACACACCTTTCATTCCATCTTTATAGATGTCAAGAAATAATTTGAATATTTCACTAGGGAAAACATCTTCATCTGGCAAACGCTGCAACAGAATGACAATTTCTGCCTGACCCAAACCATGCAGTCCATTTGTTGAGAAGCACCAGCACTTATCTGAGGAATCTTTAAAACAATAAGATACCACAGTAATGCTGTTTTACATACAGAGAAGAAAAAAAAAAAAGATTTGATTCAATGGAAAAGAAAACGTGAGATACTTACATGTTATTAGCTTCACATTGACAAGCAAGTTTGCATTTAGAATAAAAGTCAATGGATGAGGACTTCCTTCCCCAAGCAGCAAGGTGACCTTTTGGTGAAATGGATGTTCCTCCACCAGAAGATCTAAATATATTAACACGTGATATAGTTCAACATACCAGCCAATGACCCAAACCAAGAATCAGTTCACTGTGTGACACAGTCATCCCATCCTCCTACTCTGGCAGTTATTCCCAAGATTGGAATAGCTACAGATCAACCAGGGAACAGCTTACCCTAAGATTCAAGGAACATGTAGAACTGAAGCACCAGCTTCTAACAAAGGTGCAAACCAGGGATACCCTTCCTTTGGAAATCCCTGACTGAATGTGTGCTGACTCCACCCATAGCCTGATCCTGTCAGACACCTCTGATGAGCACTGCCACCACCATAATGCAATTAAGTGGTGAAGCATTCTTCTCATAATGTACTGATCTTGTAAAAAATGCAGTCATTACCCAACATTCCAGAATGCAACAAATAAATTACATGAGAATTATATTAAAATATAAGTTGCATGCACATGAGTCTGTATTTACAAGCCTGGGACAGTGGAAGGTGTCCCTGCCCATGGCAGGGGGTGGCCCTGGATGAGCTTTAAGGTCTCTTCCGACCCAAATGATTCCAGGATTCTATGAGTAAACATTAACAATTTTCTCAAAATGTTAGCAGGCTTTACCTTTCCCTTTTTCATCCAGTGCCAGCAGAAGGGGTGGCAGCTGATCACCATCAGGAAGAAGGCTGATACCTCGTCGCACCCGGTTTTCTACCCCACACAGAGCTCTGTAACTTGAAGCAGTGACAGGCACACCCCGTGTGCTCTGACCCACTGAACTGTCACTGCTCTTCACAGCTGCTGCAGGGGAACACTCTTCAGTCCCTAGAGTGACAGATTGGTAACTAGGTGCCACCTCACTCTGGCCTGGACTGGCCTGCTGTGCACCATCTGAAGGGACAGAAGGATGTAATTCCTCCATTCTTGTAATCTTACCTACTTCTTCCTTCAGTTTTTGATTTACATCAGTTACCAACTCATCTTCCTCTGGGTTTGCAGCCTGTGAAAAAGAAATAACAAAAAAATAAAAAATCTTTACTGTTTCACAACCAAGTAAACTTTCATTATTAGCATTCTAAAAGCAAAAAGAGAAAAGTCTATCACATAAGTTGAGAATACATTTCTTCCTAATAAGAAGAAAGACAGCAAATCTCTCCTAGATACTCTTCTTTGTTTTGTTTAGGTGTTACATGGGTGAAGATGCATAGTTAATTTATTTGCTTGGTAACACAAACTAGATCGGCAATTGAGTACTGCAAACATATTTCTACACCGTTTCTGACATTTTACTGATAGCTGAATGTAGCTTTGCTCAGTCTGATTAATTTCCAGTTTGGAGTCAAACCCGTACTGCTCCCCCAGCCAGACAGGTATGACAAGCCAAGAACACAGACACGCTAGGATGTCAGCTGTCATAAAAATATAACATGAAAAAACCAACACTCCCCAAGACCCCTCCAAAAAAACCATAGATGCACATTATCTTTCTTTAGACTTGCATCCTATATCCAGAGGGAAGATTTTGTCCATACAACAAGAAAAAAACAGACAACTTTATGATTGCCCTGTAGCAGCTCCCCTGGTGTCCCATCAGCTTCCAGCAAATCCTCCATTTAACAAATATGCTGCCACAAAATAAAAAAAACCAAACCACCAGCCCCAAAGGGAAGGCTCCACAAAAACACAGACAAAAACATGGATAAATGTGCTAACAATAGACTTCTTCCCTGAATCTGCTTCCTGGTGTTTCATACCATTTGGTGGTTTTGCCCTTGACAGCACCCTGTGGCAGCACTTTTTAGGATTTTGTGCTGCCTTTGCTTCAGAGCTGCACTGTGCTGGTTTTGTCTGAGCTTCTGAGGCTGCACAGGAGAACTATCTACTAATTGTCTTCCACTTACTTTGTCCATGCTGCTCTTAGGTTTAGACTCTGCTCATCTTCTGCAAGTGCAAATACCCTACTCTTTCCCCAACATGAGAGAAAAAAATCAAATATTTTGATTCAAATCAAATCAAGAGTTGATTACTCCAACTCTTTTGATTTGATTACTACAATTGGTCATATGTAAAACCTGATTTAAATGCTGTACACCTGATAAGTGTTCAGATCATCTATATGCAAATAAAAATTATCTGCTTTTTTAGCTTTAACAATGTATTTTAAAAACTCTTGAGTGCTGTGAGAAGCATGGAATTTATATTATTACTTTAGACAGTGCTTCAGCGCTGTTTTATCTTAAAAAGGCTTCACCTGAGGAGCCTCACTAAGCCTTTCCACAGCAAACCTATACCTCTTCTTTGGACTTTTCTTTTAAAGGGCCATTCATTCAACAGTATGCATGTGACTCATGATAAAAAAAACAATCCCCCTCTCAGTTCAGTATTAGTTCACACTAGAAACAATACACAGATCTTGTTGCACCCTATAATGTAGTATTGCAGGGCATTAAGCAACTTGGTTAGTCTAATCCATCAGGGGAACTATAGCAGGCCACTGGAATAAAAACAACTACAAACTTGTACTGTAAGTGCGTTGTTAATGACAGGCTTAAGAACTGTGCCTGAGGTCACCCTCACAAAAGTGGTTCATCAAACATTGTGTACAAAAAAAAAACCATTCATCATGTTCATCAAACATTGTGTACTGCTTTGGCAAAGTTTCAGCCCCTCCAGTTTTTGGTTTCACAGACACCTCAAACCAAACAAGGTTTTCCTTTGAAAACTTTGCTTGGTGTTACTCAAATTGAAAATCACTACAATGTTTTTCAATCCAAGGACTTCACAGCCCCTGCCAAAAACACTGTCTCAGATTCCAAAGGCTGTGAATCAGAAGGCATGGTGTGTAAGGGGTGCCATGCAAGGCAAGCAGATGTCTCCCAACAGGTAACTGAGGCAGGTAAACCATGCGACTCCTACCACGAGCGTCTCTGGCAGGTCCGTGGTCACTGGGCTGGAGTCCTGCGACCTCTTTGCTCCTGAGGACAGCTTTGCTGTGTCTGCCACTTCCCCGTTTGGCAAAATACCATCTGCAAACCAAACCCTCTTCTGCTCTCTGGGGCAGAGCCCTGCGACAGGTTAAAACAACAACTCCGCATTAATGCACTGCTCCTGCAGCTGCAAGGGACAGAAATGAAGCCCCTTCTACAAACCACATGTAGAGACAATCTGTTTACTGGAACCAAGCACAGGTAGAGGCTGACATTAGCCAGTCTCCAATCAGGCAAACACACACAACAAAATCTCTCACTTGCAGAGGAAGCTGCCCTGCTACAGTTAAGTCTATCAATTCATATTACAGAAGGCTACTTCCTCTATCATCCCTCTGTAGTGACATAAGACTGAAATGCATATCACAACTAAAAGATGAAATACACTCTAAAAAAGTTGATTTATCATGTTGTTTGTATATGTGTTTACTTTGAAAAAGGTCAGATCTTTAACAAAAGTGGAACAAAGACATTAGTTCGCCACTAATCATTTGTATTTACACAGAAAATGAACCTTTGCTCCTCCCTTGTAACTTCTCCCTGAACAGTTACTTTCTGTTTTTTACTGTTAAGATTGGCAGTCCAACACAAGCCAGAGATCTCTGAAGACATGTAAAAATTATAGAATGAACAGCTACACAAGAAGATTTAGAATATAAACAGAGAGGGCAATGAAAAAAGTAACACCCACATTTCATAGGTGGAGATTAAGGACCAGCTTGGGCCTGGCACCAAACCTGGGAAGTGAAAGTGTTTACATTCAGAGTGCTGCAGTTTCACACAAAAAATACCAGTGATAAATCCCAGGCATGATAAGCAACTCTTCCCAAAGAGACTCTCAAAGCATTAGATCTGTACCTTCAAGACCAGGTTGTTTAAGTGCTGAGACAGGCAACAGTGCAGATGGTGAAGGAGAGCTGGCACCACCAGGCATCTGGGCCTCCTCTACAGGTGGAACAGCGGACGAATGTTCAGAGGAGACACTGGAATTGGGGACAGGACCAGTTGGACTCATCATCCTTTCAAATGCCTGCGCTAAAATAACGTGGTTAGTTTTTAAGATCACACAATTGATTAAATTTCATTTGCAGAGCAGATCTGTGGGTGGGTGGGGGTTTTTTGGCAGAGGCAGTGCATGGTTTGTGATCTAGCTATGAAAAATAAACACCCAAAACTGTTGTATGGAGGAAAATTTTATATTTATTTTCTACCTGCATAATTGCCTCGTTTCTCATGAGATAAAGAGACCTCCCCCTGTCCTCCTGGCAGCGCTGCAGTGCCTACATTAGTGTGACCCCTGACCCTTGGGGCAAATACGTGTCACATCTGTCAGGCTGAACTCCTATGCCTATTAAACATCTGACATATTTTCAACTTGTTATTTACATACGCATCAACAGGACCTCAACTGTTTCTCCTGATGTTTTCATAAGCATCCATGGCTAGCTTCCCGTTAAGAAAAGGTTATTTGATGAGTCATTTACTGCAGCCCTGGTAAGTGACTTGTAAAAACACCAGGACAGGAAGCAACATAAAGTGGGCAAAAAATGTGTGAGAACAAGCAGGGATGTGGCCTTTAAGCACGCAGAGGGCTACTGTGGAGGGAAGGTAACTTCTGCTAGGTTCCTGTCACAGATGACTCAACAGGATAAATTGTATTCTTCTATACTTCCTATTTAGTCCTATGGAGTTAAAAACTAATTTTATTTTTTTTAATAAAAAAAATAACCAACTTGAGACTCAAAGTAAGAACTGGAATCCAGCTAAGAGGTACAATTATTCTCTTTATCCCTCCATCTCAGCAAGAGGAAAACCTACACCAATTAAAATAATCAAGCTCCCCAGAAAGAACAAAGGTTTAAGAGATATTTCAATAGTTACTGCAATTACTCAAAAAAACCTTTTTACCTTTATTAATATCATCATAACAGCCAGTGCAGACTCTTGCTTCCTTCTCCATGTATTGCAGTTTGCATTTTCGTTTGCAACAGCTACCACAAAACACCTGTATCAGAAGAGGATTGCATTAAATAATACAGACATACTGCACAGCAAATCGGAAACTCTTCCAAAAAGTACACTTGCTTCATTTTAAACCATCTGCAGCCTTGCATTCAAGCCTATATCTCAATCCCTGACAAAGAAATCCTCAGAAAAAAAATAAACAAAGAACAAAGCCCACAATATACACCCAGCAGAAAGCAACAACACGGAGGACCCAACTGAAGTGATATTAAAATTCTTCTCTGGAGAGATGAAAAGAATTTCACCACCTATTCACTCCTACTTTTGTGCGTCCTGTAAGCATTTCACTTTAAGCTGCAGTGCTAGGGCCAAGGGCTGAGCGGCAGAGCTGGGACCTGCAGTGGTGCTTCAGGACCACCTGCGCAGTGCTGTGTGCTCACCACGGCTCCCAGGAAGCTGCCAGCAGTCTGCCAGACCCGGGGCTGCCTCCCCACCCTGGGACAGCAGGCTGCCCACAGCCCTCTCTGCAGGCTGCTGGCTGCCTCTCCTGCTCCCTCGGCAAGAACAAGCAGTGCTGCCTGCATGGGACAAGCTCCCTTCGCTCAAGTATTTCCAAAGAACGCTGCTTTGGAAGAACAGAATATGCTCTTCTATTCCAACAGGGTATATATCCTGTCTATTTTTAAGCAGAAACAAGGGGGAAAGCGTGTCTCATTAGCCTGGACAACATCTACACAGTCCCATTCAAAGAATTATGTCTTTAGAATAGCTGCTGTTTTGCAAGAGTTGCCATAAATATCTGGAGCTTTTGTCACTTTCCCCTCATGTTCTGTCAAGGATGATCTGCAAGTTTTTAACGAGTCACACCATTTTTAGCTATATGCAGAGTCTGAAGCCTTTACAAAAAGGTCTTCTGAAACCCTTAAAGGTCTTCTCTACTCCTAATTGCTCCCAATCAAAGTGGATCAAGGGGGGTGGGAATCCAAAACAGTAGCATCATAGGAAAAAAAGAAAGTTATTACAATGGACTCCTCTGAGCAGGAAAAGTCTCTGTAAAAGCACTGATCAGTGATTGATCGGTGTAATATGAGCTAAAAAAAGAAACTATTCCAGCTGCTTCTGGATTAGTGCCACAGGTAATCTACCTCAACAGGAAACACACATGCTCAGTACATACGTTAAGAATGTAATTGATGAGGATTAATTGCTAATTACTTATAATCCACTTAAGGGCCTCAAATGCCAGGCAACACAATCCCCTGCAAGGAGTTTTCTCCCCATACCCCTGGTGACACTGGGACCTGCAGGGGATTGCAGGAGGATTAATCCTAATGCACCTAAAAGGTGAAGGCAAGATAAGGGACAGGAGAAAGGAGGTGAATAGCAGGCTGCTGGGAAAACAAACGGGTCCTGGTTGAACCAGGAAGAAGAAAGGTACCACAGCAAGAGATGAACACCTGGACAATGGAACTGCAAAGCTGACGGGCCTTGTGAGGGCTGCAGGTGGGAGAGAAAACAGGCACCATAACTTCACACCTCCCTCCAGTACAGATGCCAGAGTCCACAAATATTGCCATTTTACTGATAAAAAAGAGGTAGGATCATGGGAATCCATACAATTGTCTTCAGTCCACAGAGGATAACTGTGAATTCCTACCAGTTTTCCCTTATTTCCCAAGTGGCTGAAAACACAACAACCAACAGCTTCACAAGGAATGTCTGATTTGGGATTCTTTTAAGACAAAAAAAAATGTTGCCATTAAAAAGACAAAAAGTCTTAAGAGGCAGAAAGTTAAGCTGCACATTCAGAAAAACTAATTGCCCAGCACTCCCACACCTGTAAGGTTCAGACAACCCATGCTGCCCTCACTCACTCTCCTAATGAAGAGACATTATGATGCTCCCACTAATTACACTGCTGTTCTGCCAAGAGCCCCTCACAGTGTGACAGTGTGTGACACACTCACAGCTGTCACCAGGGTGACAGTGCAGGGTCTCCCATCCCCATCTCTAGACAAGGTGTGAGAACTTCAAGGTGTGAGAATGCAGTCAATCAGTCTTATGACTAAAACAGAACCCACTCTGAAGGACTGCATTTTAAACCATCACAATATCTCACCAGGATATTCTAGCAATAAGTTCAATGGCTTCCAGGCCAGCACAAGGAGTTCTTCATTTCCTGGACACTCCAGCTCACACCTACATTTTAGTTCACACTGGCTGCTGCTGAGTAAATGAGCATCATGCTTTGAATCCATATTGCTAGAAGAGAGGTGGAAAGAAAAACTACCATGCCTTTCCAGGTGGTGCTTAACACTGGGGATGCAAAAATTTAGTACTGACATTAGTTTTTGCTCTGTCTCCACATCCTTAAAGCTTACAGAGCAACACTGAATGGTGAGGTCGTTATTGCTAGCATTTCCATTCATGCACTAGTACAAGCCACAGTAGATCACAAGGGAATTCTGAACTGAGTATCAGCTTTGGCATCTCTTACTTTCTGTAAGAAGACCTCAGGCTGAAAAAAAGTTCTGCAGTTACTCACTTAGTTAGTGAATCACATACTTTTACCCTGAAAATGAGTTCCTTAGAAAATGATACTTCTAAACACACTGGAAGACAGATTTAGAACATAAATTCTTTTGCATTGGTACCTCTGCTACAGCTCCTGAAAGAATGAAATCCCTTCAGGTTCATGGGCAGTGCTCTACAGTTATAGCCACTAGTAAAACCACTGGATTCTCATCATCACCACCTCAATTTTTTAAAACATAAAAAAGTTCAGTTAAAAGCTCAATAACAGGCTGATTCAGTACGATTATGATGAAGCAGTCCATCATCTCATCTCCCCTCCTCTGTGCAAAACACATCAGCCTAGCCAGTAATGGCAGGTAAGAACATACTTCATACTTCCTTTTAAACACACTTTTGACTAAAAAAAGGTCATATGTTTCTTAATTAACATCAGCCTTTTCCAAAAGTCTTTAGGTTCCTATGGAGGGAAAATAAAAGCTGGTCTTTGTTAAATAATGTACTTTGAGCCTAGAAAACTTCTGTCTGTATTCTTTCCCTTCTCCATCTCAGTCATGCCTAAATCAGAATCTCCATTTCCGGTCAGCAGCACAGGGCCCCTCTCCAGTAACTCACCTTCCCACAGGCTCGGCAGTGGTGCCGTCTCTTTGTGAAGGTGAACTTGGCCTGGCATTTCATGCAGTTGGGTGCCTCTGAGTCTGGGACCCACAAGGGCTGTTTACACGGCAGAGCTGGAGGTGTTTTACGTGATTCAGTGCTTTCAGATGTTTGATTTCCTCCTTCAGAGCTGCCTTCCCCAAGGTCAGATTTATTACCAACATTTACACTGGTGTCTGAGGCATCAAGGGGAGCTTCCTGGATATCAGAACCAGATTCCTGGTATTCTCTTTCAAGTTCATTTATTCTGTTCAGTTGTTTCTGAGCAGCAGCTCCTTGGGAAAGGTGAGGCAACTGCTTTGGTCTTGCACCTTTAATACAAACATCAGAAGCCAGAGCTCCACTGCCACTCTCAGTCACGCCCTGACTGTGAGACATGCTGATTTCTGCTGCGGCTTCCACTTCGCTGTCGGGAATAGATGCTTTAAGGTTACTATTAGTGCTCGTTATCTCCTCCAGTTTTGTTTGCCTAAGTTCTTCATTGACCTCTGTGAAATCCAGGTTGCTCAGATCTGTTAAATTCCCTCCACCTGCATCAGCTTCCATCAAGTTACCATCACTGTCTGAAGACTTCAACACACTGGACTGCAGACTTTGTCCATACAAGAAATCATCAAGCTCAGCATCACTTATTAGAATATCACTTTTAATAACATTCTCCTCAAGAGTAAAGTCACCCATAACAGAGCTCATGCTCTCATCATAAAAAGTGTCCACACCAACATCATATGGCTCAGCTCCAAGGTCAAGAAAAGCAGAAGCAAAAGCTTTGATTTGCTGAGAATCACCATCATCAATAACATTCTCACCACTGTACTTCTCTCCATCCCTACTTTTTTCTGCAATACTTTCATTGATTTCAGCCAAATCTTCTTGGCCATGCCAGCCAGTATTTTCACAGGACTCCCTGCCAGGGAGAGAAGTTTTAGACTCTCCAGCATTAACAGTTTCAGTATCACTAACAACCTCTGCCACTGCGTTTTGAGGTGGAGGATGAACCTTTTCTTCTGTTTCAACTAATGAACCACACATGGTCACAGGAAGGGAAAGACAAGACAGAGATGTCTGGACATCCTCAGGTGACATACACGAACTGGAAACACAGCTTAATATCTCACTACTGTTAAGTTCTTCACTATCTACATTTTCTTCTGTGCCTTTCTTTTCCAGTTCTACTTCAGCTCCTATTTGACACGAGGAAGCTGGTAAGACACCATTTCCAGGTAATGTTGCATTGCTGCTGTACAGTGGATGCCTCTCTGGCAGATCTGAAGGCTTGGAATCAGCATTAGTCCCACTCTTTGGGTCTACCTTTCCTATGGCATTTCCTCCATGCACTTCTTTGCTTGCTGCAGAGCACGCACTGTCGTCTTGTGGTTCAAAAGGCAGTCTTTCACAGGCTGTCTCATCTTTGGGACTGTGTGCTTTCAAGCTCTGGGATGTTACAGTGACACATTCAGTATCCAGGGCTGCAGTTTGCTCAGGGTGGTTGAGTACTTCATCGCTCTTGACAGGTTCTGTCCTGTGTTGATCATCACACAGACCCAGGACTGTTCCTGCTGCGTAACTCTCCGATTTTAAAGCGAAATTATTGATTTTCTGTGTTGTAAGATGCCCTGAATCTTGTAACACCACGTCCCCATCACTCTGCTTTGTGCTGGCAGCACCACTGCAGCCAGGTGGTGTCACACACAGAGGAACAGGGACACAAGACATGCCACAGCCAGGGGGCCCTTGGCTGCACTGGAAGTCATCCGGCTGCAGCTGCCGAGTCCCTCCATGAGCAGCCACTGGGTGGATTAAACTCGCTGTGTCACTGACAAGATCACACACAGGTATGCTGCACCTGCCCAGGTTCAAAGCCTGAGTTTCATTTACTGGACCACTGTTCACAGTGGACAAAAGGTCAGGTCCAGCAACACCCTTCTCTTTGGGTGGTGAGTAACTGAGCACATCACTTGCGCCTGCAGGGGCATGGAGAGAGCTCTCCTCTGGGGCAGGACATCTGGCAGCATCCTCTGGCAGCTCTGGTGTGGGGTGTGCATGCTCTAAGCAATCCAGGACTGAAGAGAGCTTTGAGTCATATGGATTTTGAGGTGTTGTGAAGCACTCACATTCATCTATTTTAAGCAAGAAGAGATCAAAAGCAAAGTTTATGAGACTCCTCTCCTTCCACAGTGTACTCCCTCTCAATCCCATCTATTCATCAATACAAGCTTTTACTTAGCAGATGCTACTTTCAAACTCCATGGTAACAGTCATTTGACCATGTACTTCCACGAAAAGGCAGTGCAGAAACCAACCTGTATTCTGCTCAAATTCATCAAGCAGTTTGTCCAAGTCACAGACTGCAGCTTTAAAGTAACTGTCCATTCTAGTCACAGTTCTAATGCAGCTTTAGCCTTCTTAAACCTACAGAGAAAAACACAGCATTTAATTCAAAGCATTTTTTTGTTTACAAAGCCCAAGTGGTCATATTAGACAGCAGCTCATATGAGGTATTTCTTTATTTTTATTAATACTTTGTTCTCTCACCATGTAAACAAACCCTAAACACAAAGAGGACTGCAGCCTCCAAGTACTCTGGATATGCTCAGTGTATTCAGCACTATGAACAACACACCCCAAATTCACTTCAAATAGCAAAATTGAGGCTACTTATTAAAAAAAAAGCATCTGAAAGCATCTGCTATGGCATTAAAATGTCAACAAGTTTAAAACCCGAAGGAATATTAGGACCTTCTAGTCTGACCCCAGAAACATTTTACTGCACAGTTCACAGGCAAAAAACAAAACAGGCCATTATTATCTTTCAACACAATTGAATTCTGTATATAATAATAATAATAATTAAAAATATAACATGGTAATTCAGCTAATCATTTCTGTTCCACTCATAACACATAAATAACTACACTTCTAAGACCCCAAGAACATAAAACTCTTATTTTAGACTTACCAGCTCATCAGAAGGCTATTTATTAATCAGTAACATTCCTCACTCCCCATAAACACCCTGGTTTATTTGTTTAATGAACTTTCCCTCAATTTTATGCCTTTTTGCTCACTCAGACTTGCTTTCTAACTGCACATCTTTTTCAATGTCTGAACACCCGTAAAGTGGTGTTCATAGTACCTATCAAAAATCAGTATTTACAGTTCATCTGAGCAAACTGAAGGACTGAGATCCATTTAGTCTAATGTCTGTAACCTACACCTGCCGAGAGCTGTCCGGTTTCCTTCTGCTTTTATCAGTGCATTCAGCCCCTGCACTGGCTGCCTTCACACCCTGCCCCAATGCCACTGTGTTCTGACCACCAGTAATGCCCAGTCCTTCCTCTAAAAGCTTAGAGCCCAGACAAACACTTAAACCCTCTCACACCGCTCACGCCACCCTGCAGCTACAGATCTAGATTCCATGCCTTACTTCTCCCGCTAAGCTCTAAGGTTTTCCCTCCTGAATAGCTCAGATGAGGAGCTTTAACCCAGGTTAATATGTAACTGTTCACCACATGTGATGTAATTATTAACCACTTTAATATGCATGGGACAAGAACGCTTCAAGGCAATGTCCAGTGAAAGTGTAAGAAAGGTGAAACAAATATGCGTTTAACATTGTGCCCGTATGCAAGCCAAAAATGAACAATCTGAATATATCACTGGTTTGATATCCACAGCCATCATTAGTCACACCCTAAAGCAAGTCTCTGAGAGCTGTCTAGAGGGCTGGAAGAGCAGCAAGCAGAGACTGGGTGCCCCTTCTCCTCACCCTTCAGAATACAGCTCCTTCCCGTAGCAATCACGACCTCCCGGCAAGGAGGATGTAACAACATGAACTGGAAGTTATTCCAATTAAGAACCTCACACGATTAACAGCTTTTGGTGATTCACTGAGACACATCAAAGTGCACATCCCATCTCTAAAGCACGTATCTGTGGACAGTCAATAGTCAGATAGACCACATAAACAAGAAATATTGAAGGGTTACAAGAAAACTGGGCACCAGAAGATGCGTAATGCTGATTTGTGTTCTCTGTAGGTATTTATTATACAGCCTCACCACATATCACAGACATCAATAACAACAAAAGTTTATGAAAAACAAAAACCTTCCCTATTTAAAACAAAAAATATAGAGGAGAAGCAAGTAATTATTTCATCTACCTTTGTCTTTTACTTAAAAAGGCCTAGAGAATATTCATCGTGTTGCGCTCTTGAGAGACACACAATAAATTCTGATTTAAGCATAAGGGCATTATTAGGCTACAACACTATCTATTATTAGATTATAGCGCTAATTAGAAGGGTGCATTGATGCTATACAGTGTTGGCCCACTAAACTCTCCAAAAAAGGGAAGAATTCAATGAAGAGAACTGCAGAACTAAAATCATAAGCCAATATTTACATCTACTTAATACAGATTAACTCACTTCTACAGAGAGCTCGGAAAACTATCACACCTCAGTCTAGCAGTGCAGCAAGGTTGTTTTGTTTAGGTACATCTGGTTTTTTTAAATAAAATGGTTATTCGAATTGGTAAAGTATTTTGAATAACTAACGTAACCTTGAAAAAACCAGCATATATATTATTCTTAATTTTATTACTGTGTCCTCAAATTTTTCATAGGCTTTCATCTTTGCCTACAGGCAAAAGACTGAAACCCACAATAAAATCAAAACCCCCAAAACAGGGTAGACCCCTTGTCCCTCTTGCACCTCTGTCCTGACTCCATGTGCCTGCACCACCAAAGAATTGTAAAAACCTTCTAGTTCCTCATGCTTCAAATCCTCCTTCAGCAAGAGGAACGAGTTTTATTTTCTGCTGCCTGGATTTGCCTGCAGCCTGTCCCAGTACTAACATTGATGGATTAGAAGCTATGAAAAAGCTCCCATGACACATTTTCATTAAATGGCTGCTTGCTTCCCTGAGTGAAGGGTCTGGAGGAACCATGTGCTTCAGCAAACTGCATTTCTTCTGAGTAGATTTCTTTAAGACTTGTAACACAAGAATTACACTATATTCTAACAACAGAAACCAGGAGCACCACCACTGCACACCTTTTTTAGGCAGGCACAACTGCTGTTTTCTGAACTTGTCTTTTAGAGCTCTGAATGAAGTCACTAGACACTCTCTAAACTGGTTCACAGATTAGCATTTTTTTTTAAATAAACTTAATGCTTATAAATTTATCTGAGGCACTAGGTCCCTAACAGTGCAAGGAGCCACACAACTTAAGGACCTCCCCAGCCCCATTTTATAGATTTTTGGTTTTAAACTTTTAAACAATATTTAAATCACTGTCTGTTAAAAACTATATGCTTTCAGATAAAGATAGATTAAATATTTAGGTAGGAGGAGACTTGAAGATAAAATAGCAGTCCATCTCAGATTGGGAAAATAATAATCAAAGCACAAAAGATACTAAAAAAAGTGCACACTGGACCTGTCACTTCTCCAGATAAACCTTTGTTGTGTCTCTAAACAGGCCCACCTTAAATCTCCAGCAAATGGTCTGACACACTCCCAACACAGCACCACACGGACCTAAGAGACAGAGTCAACAGTTCTATCACATTAAAAATGTTAACTATTAACTGTGGAATGCAAATTCTGAGATCTCAATGACTGCACTGACTGAAAGTATGACAGGGCGTTTAAAAACACTTCATAGACTTCAACACTTCTTTTATACCCTTTATAAATTACTTATCTCTTCTAAAGTAGCAGGCACATATTCCAGAGTTCAAAACCAACATTCCACTGGGCATTTCTCAACACACTCTTATTTAAAGGAGAAGATAACACAAGGCTGCTGGGATACTGAGTGGCCAACTTGCAGGATGGATTGTTCAGGTTTTTTTCAGACACACTCTGTAAATGGAGGCAATTAACAGTTTTCAGCGGTGGTAACTTGCAAAACAGAATGGATAGGTTAATTATTATCAAATAACCAATTCAAGGTCTGAAGACAAGCTACCTTTTGATGTCTAAGAACCCCTGAAAGCCACTCTCTGCAGTGTCCATACATATGGGCACCACCAGACCTGCAGTTTATTACAGCTAATCTCCACTGCAGAGGCCAGGCCTGCTTTTACACAAAAATAGTAAAACAGCCCAGCCTGGGGTTTAGAGGCAAAGGAACAGACAAGCAGGGGCACATGGGTCTCCCCTCTAGAGAGATGACCACAGGAGCCACCTCAATTCCCATCACCACAACTGCAGTCTTTTTGCTGGCTGCACAGTTCCTTTGTTTCAGCTCCATCACCTTGATTTAAATATCAGTCATTATATTTAGACGGAGCAGAGAGCTGTACCAAGGATTGCAAGAGGATTGAAATGGCTTTTTCCACCTCACCACCCCAGCAACTACCACCAGCAGAACAAAGCCTCCAATATAAACACGACCACTAAGCACTAAGTTCACAGTGAAATGCTCATGGAGTACAGCGTGCCCCTTCTCCCACACTAAGGGTGATGTCATGATGACTCTTGACTTTTCTTTTCATATACCTTTCATATATTCTCAATACCCTTAACAGACATACTGGCAATTCTTCAAGCCTGATATCTTAACATAATCCTGGTATTCTACTAAGACAAAAGACCAAACATCCTAAAAGCCTCACAGTTAGAAGCCAGAAAATCTTGACTCTGTTTTGAGAAACCGAGACCCCCATAAAACAGATCCTGTAAACTAAGATTAGACCCATTTAAGAAAAAATATTTTAAAATAAAATTTTTTAAAAATCACACAATTAATTTAAACTTCTCATTGAAACATCTTTGTTAAATATACCAATTTACAAAATCTATAAAATTGGATACACCATCTACCATATGTATGCATTTCAGCATATTCCACCTTGACAAATTGTTACATCATAAAAATCCTTATTAAATACCGAAATAAAAATCCTTTTATCCCTCACCTATGTCTAGCTCTTAATTCTAAGACCAAGGAAAAGGCATCAAGAGTACTGAAGGAATTATATTCCTTCTCAGCCCCCTCCCATGCCCCAACACCATACACCCACACATAGGGCTGAGGCACTATAGACAAAAAGTTTAAGGGAACACCTGCCCACAGAGCTCATCAGCAATCAACCTGATGAAGAAGCTCAGTACAACTGAACAAACACTGCATGAAAAATTTAAATAAAAACAGAAATTATTCTTGCTGAGCAAAACAACTTATTGTCCGAACCAAAAGCTGAGGTGGCTGCTGCCACAGCAAGTTTAGGAACTGAACCATAGGGTGAAGACAAAAGCTGCAGAAGGTTTCAGACATATCAGGACAAGCTTACAGGACACAACACAACAAGCTGTCTGTCTAAAGAATAGCATTCAGTTAGTTAAATGGAGTCTTCTGAAGGACAGAACTCCACCAGCAGCGTAATGACGTTACCACCCTCAGCTCTATCCCACATCACCTTCAGCTCCTGAAGGCTTCCCTTCATCCATCCACCCACAAAACGCTACTCCTCTGAACTGAGAACAGCATTACTCACACCACCCAGAGATCCACCGAATCCCTGAATTATTAGGTTTGGAAGGTTCCTGTGGAGCTCCCTCAGCCCAGGCCGTGCCCAGCTGGGGCTGCCATGGCTCCACACAGGGACACTCCAGGCCCTCCCTGGGCAGCTCTTCCAGGCCTCTGCCCCTCCATGGACACAAGTTCTTCCTCCTGCCGGGCTGCCGCTCGCTGGGGTTTATTTTATTATGGGCAGCGCCCAGCAGAGCCCGGCCCCATCCTCTGGCAGCCCTTGGAGATGTTGGTGTGGATCCACGGGATCCCCTCTGGGCCTTCCCTTCTCCGGCCTGGCCGGGCCCGGCTCCCGCAGCCTCTGGAGCTGCTGCAGAGCCTAAATGCTGTGTGCGGCCTCCCCTGGGCCCTGCCCAGTAGATTCTTCTCTGGTGACAGCACACCGGAGCCAGAAAAGTGACCATTTCTGCCTGCCGGCGGTGTCCGGCACACGGGTGGCAGCAGCAGCCGGGCCGGCTGGGGAGGAAGCGGGCGGCGGCCCCGGACACAGCCCACACACACCGCCTCCCTCAGTACCTCCTGACAGAAAATGGGTCTAGAGAACGGGATTGCAGCAGGCCTGGCAGATCACTGCTCAGCGGAAAACACTGTTCTCCCAACATCCCATTTCCTCTGGTCTGCATTATTGAATGAGCCGAGGTTCGTATCAGACCAGCCCGGCCACAGAGCACTGACAGCACCTGGCTCTGGCAGCCAGCCGGCCCAATACTCCCCAGAATGTGTTAATGACCAGCTCGTCACTGCTCCTATTTAAACACAGACTCAAAATGTGTTACACTCTATTAATGCCTGTAAGTGTACAGTGTAAGATTGCCCATTACACCCTACATACCATATATGTATTCTATATAAACTAAAAAATAATCTCATATATTTTACTTTGCATACCACATATATTCTCCATATACCCTATATAGTACTCTTCGTATATATACTATATATACTGTATACAAAACCAAACAGAGCAGCAGTAAGCAATAATATCACTAACACCCCCAAACCTCCGGGGGCAAATAACCCACCCAGGTAACCTCAATCAGAGGCCAGACTCCCACAGCCACGTCCCCCGACCTCACCCGGCCGGTTCGGGGCCGTCCCGGGGCCCTCTCCCCTCAGGGCCCGCCCCGGCCCCGCCGGCGGCTCCGAGCGGCGGCCTCGACCCTCCGCTGCGAGCAACGAGCCTGCGCGGCCACACCCGCGCGTGACGTCACGGAGACCGCACCCATCCCCACCCTGCGCGTGCGCTCCCCGCCGCGGCCGGCCTGGGGCGTGGCCTGGGGAAGGGGCGGGGCCACGTGACTGACGGAGAGCGCGAGGGCGTGGTATGACTGAAATGGGCGTGGTCGTGCTTGTGATTGACAGCGCAGAAGGGCGGAGCCTCTGATGGGTCAAAGCTAGGGAGGGGCGGGGCCTATGCCAGGGGGCGGAGCCTCTCGTGCAGGTCACACCCCCCTCTCTGTCGCGCGCCCCGCCGGCAGGGGGCGCCCCTCCCCTCCGGATCTCGTGATGTCACACCCTCATACACGAGGTGACGTCACTGCCGCGCCATCAGCCCCCCGCAGGCCCTGCTCCCGTGACATCACACCCATTCAATGACGTCACTGCTGCTCCATCAACCCCCCACAGGCCCTGCTCCCGTGACATCACACCCGCCCAGTGACGTCACTGCCGCGCCATCAGCCCCCTCAGGCGCTGCTCCCGTGACATCACACCCACGCAGTGACGTCACTCTCCAGCACTGGGCCCTGTGGGCGCAGGGAAGCGCCTGTGGAACCAGCACACCCTTCCCCAGGGGCACTGAGGATCTCCGCTGCGCCCGCGCTGCGATATCAGCCCCGCAGTGATGCCCTTACAGCACCGTTCTTGGTGTTTCCACGAGAAGCTTTATTTCCATAAAACTACAAATTGTTAGAAGCTGCTCCCACGCACGGCTACAGCGAGAGCCCGCCCGTCCCTCAGCCATCCCCGAGCGCTGAGGGCCAGGAGCGCGGCCGCCGGAGCCCCGCGGCCCGCGGTGCTGCTGTGAGGGGCAGGGCAGGGAGGCGATGCCCGTCGGTGTGAGGGGCGGCCGGGGGGCTCTGGGCTCCGAGCCGACACCTGCCTGCCGTGTCCCCCCGCTCCTGCCCCGGCCCGGGCTCCCTGGCCTCGGCCGCCCGTGCCAGCATGTAGCTGACCTTGCGCTGGTGCGCCAGGGCCTCCTCCTTGTCGTTCACCTGCCAGGCCACAGAAAGGAGAGCAGGCCACGCTCAGCTCAGGGCTGAAAACACAGCAAACACACGCGCTCCGCAAGGGTGAACCAAACACTGACCAGGTCTATCAACATCCTCAGGATTTCCTGGGCGTTGTCCAGCTCCTCGACCTTCCTGCAGTCCCCATCTGACAAGAGCAGGCTGGACAGCTTCCGCCCCAGGTTGTTCTTGCTCCCCTGTAACTTGACACGCTCTAAGGGAAACAAAAGTGCACCAGAATTGCTCAGGAAGGGAAAAACTACTTTGGGATAAAGCTGGATCTGCATGATCTCATCAAAATGGGCAATGGAAGCTGCAGCTTCTTCTATGCATGCACTGCAGGGTCCCACCACGCAGCACTGCTCCTGCTGTCACATAAAGCCTACACGGACTTACACGTGGGCACACGGAGAATTCTTCTTGCTCCATGAAAAATATACTTTTGACACTCTAGTTAAACAATAATTTGTGATAATTTGTTTTTAAATGGTAAGTAGCCTAAAAAAACCCAAAGATCCTCTGACACGGGCCACTTAAAGTTTTTAAGATTTCCAGAAATAGCAAAATCCATTAAAATTATGGAACATATGCGCCAGGTAACAAAACCTGAAAGCAATGGTGTCAGTATAGGGGAAACAGCTACTCAAGGTTCTGCTGTTATAGTGCAGCAGTGCCCAAGGAATCTGGGAGACACACCACACTTCTAAGCCTGGCACCTCCTGGCCACTGGTCAAAACAAATATACTGTGCCATTCCTAAAGTCTGCAGTGCTTTTGACCATGAAGTAAGCACTTAAGTACTTTTCTTTATCCCTTTATAATTTTAGAAGAATAAAAGATCATTAGAATTATTCCTCCTTTACCGATTGGAATTTTTCCTCTTTTACAGGGCTTTGTAACTCTGTATTAGTGTAAGAACACTAATACACTATAAACACTAATACACAATAAACACTAAAATTGAGACACGTGCATGATAAAAGGCAAAAAAATCTTTTAAGAAAAAACAGAAAAAAAAAAATCTATTTAGTACTTGAGTGAATCATGGAATAGCCATGATTAGAAGACAGAAGATACCTTAAAGCTCATCTTTTTCCATACCTTCCACTAGACCAGGTTGCTCAATACCTCATTTGGAGCTAAGAAGTTCCAACTATACTTTTTTTTTTTTTTTGCATTTCTGCTCCTTCCCCAACTCTTCCATAGAGCTAATTTTAAACAAACCCAAACCCCAGAGAAGTTGCTGGCAGCACCTAGAAGAGCCCGAAGTCAGCTTTTCTCAGCTGCTGTCCACAGCCCTTGGTCAGCAGCTGAGCCACCAGCAGGTTTAAAACAGGGCGAGGGGCTCCTGCTCGCTGCTCTGCCAGCCAGCCCCCAGACACACAGACTGCCCAGCTACCAGAGCCTCGCAGACGTCTCCAGCTTGCAAATTTGGTTTCCTTCTTCATGTTCACCACTTCTGCCAGCCTCAGGGCCTGGTCCTTCTTCTGCACCAGCTGCTGCTCAAAGGCAATTCTGAAGGCATCTGCCATGATATATGCTTCATCCTTACTCTTCTTCAGGTTGTCAGTCTGGTTTTAATTCAGAGAAAATTTAAAGCTTATTAGCTAATTTGGAAGCAAAATCAGAATTAAAATGAATCTTAAGACGTAGCTTGCAAGTAAATATAATCAAGGAAGTAGCAGGAATCAGCGGGTTTTCCTGACATGTAAAGAAATGTATTTTGAAATGTGTATTAAACTTACTCTTCATTGTCTGCACATGTTCACACCCCCAGCCACCTACACAATCATTTCTGTGTGTTTATTTATCTCTTCAGGTCTACAAGAGCTCAAGGAGGGAAATAATGTCCTGCCACAGCTGGGCCAGGAGAAAAAGGAGCAAGAGATTGGAATCCGTATCAGGGATTGTAAGGGACAGGCCAACACCTATTTCCAAAACCACTTACTCAGCTGGAAGTTCTGCAGCAGGAGCACAAGGATGGGTACCACATTTGCAGAATCAAATACAAATGAGAAGAAAAATTCTAAACCCACACAATTTCACTAAATAGAAAAAAAAATTAGGAGCTTGGAATTCACATCACTGATTTAGGTGTGAGGTAAATAGATATTTTTCCAGCCAGGTCAGCTTGCTGACCTAGCTGGGTGAGCAGGCTGTGGGTGCTGATGCCAACACAAGGGAGAGGTGAAATGCACTGCCAGGAAGGAAGGAAAAGGTTCAGTGCCAGTCCACGTGCACAGTGTGTACATACTTAGGGTGTGCTCCCTTTTTTCAGATTAAAAAATACGGGCAGAAGGAAAAAGAATGCAAAAAATATAATTTTTTTAGCTAGTAAAGTTGAGTAGATGTAACTACATTCTTTTTCTACCAGCAAGAATTATGGCATTACAAGCATCACAAACAAACTTTACATCATTGGTGAGACTGACTGTGGCTGTGAGACACCTGAGTTTGTGTAAGCAGTGGCTGAGCGTTTCTGGCCCTTTCTGGACTGGTGCAGGAGCACTCCCCCCTTGTCCCCACCCGGCCAGGCACTGTCACCTCTTGCTTGAGATGGAGGAGCTGCTTCCGAGCGAGAGCTGCCACTCTGGCACAGGGACAGGGCTGCTCCTCAGCAGGACTGCAGGTGCAGGCTCCGAGCACTGCCAGCTGAAAACCCAAAGCAAACCACAGCTCAGGATCTACTCACAGAGGTGCCAGCACAAAAACCCACCCTGGAACCACACAGGGAGCGCCAGGCAGCAGGAGCAGGTGCGGGAGGAGGAGAGGAAGGCTCCTGACTCACAATGAGAGGTGTGTTTTCGGGCAAAAGCCGACAGGTGGGTGTGCCACACCCTGCAGCCCTCACTGGGACACTACTGGGCTCAATGAAGCACGGGGAAGCAGGGTTTAAGAGCTAGGAAGAAGAAAAACAAGCATCATAGCTTGTGAAAAATAGCCTGATGCCTTCTTCTGTCTGATCTTCCTTTGCAAGGTGCACCAGGAAGAGGAAAATGATTAACAGGCATGCAAAAGCACGTGCTAATTAGCTAAAAATGGGTTTAAATGAAGAAATATATAATGAGCAATGAATTTTCTCTATGTGTTTTGAACACAAACATGTCTCTAAAGCAGCCACCTGGAAAAACACATAGGCAATACTTACTTCAAGACCTGTAAAATCAGTAATGTCACTTTTGTTCAATGACATGTTCTCCTGAAAAACTTTCTGTTGTTTCACATCTAGCATTGCAAGGAATTCCAAGCACTGCTGCTTCAGGACTACAAATTAAAACAAAGAAAGAGATGACAAAAATCTGCTGCTCAGATTTCTTAGTTTCTGTGTTCAACTACACCCGAACAAAGCAGTTTTACAGTTCAAGCATCAGTTTGGGAACAAGATGAGAGTGTAGAAGTAGAAACTCGTATCCCAGTCATTTCTCCTTCTGTGTTCTCCCAGAAGTAATGGCCCACTTAGAGAGAGACCATTTCCTGTATTGCTCTGCCTCAGGACTGAGTGCTCGTCTCTTTGTACACTTAAAAGTCAGGCAGCCTCTCACTTAGAACAGCACAACACTGGGGCAGTAATGACTTTAAAGCTTTTTGGAAGGCAAAAATAAAGGAAAGGGACTTGAGTCCTCTGATTAAGTGGCTGTCCTGGCTGCTTTCCAGTTTAATTTCCAGGCTTCTGCATATCCACTAAGATCAGCTGCCAGTAGCAAGACGCTGATCCCCACAGGAAGCTTCCATCACAACTGAATCCTGAATTATTCCTGAAAAACAGTATATTCAAAGGAATAGCTGTTGCTGGCTTACTTGCATTTTCAGCTTTAAGTGTTTTAACTTCTCCTGTCCTCAGTTTCAACGCGTCCTTAAGAGCTGAATTTTCACAATATATCCTGTTGAAGTTAGAAAATTACTTTATTATATTTTTTTAAAATGTTTTTAAGTGGGCACTCAATAATTTTAAAAATAACCTGTTAAAACATGGTATCTAATATTTCTGCAAATGAAAATTAGGATTACTTAAAGGATGGAATAAAAAAAATCAAAAGTGAAAGGAGTAGATATAAATAAAAAAAAAAATTAAAAAAAAATCGCTCGTGTAAGTAGACAGTGCCCACAGCTTTAACAAGAGATGAATTTAAGTGCCACATTTCCATAAGAAACACTAAAAAATTGGTAATTATGAACTTCTGAAACACTTGCTAGAAATATCCTACTTCCTTGAAAGAACAAAACTGGTATTAGGGGTGTGACAGCTCAGGTCTGTAAACTTCCTGTAGTCTGAATCCTGTTTTCAAGAACAGCTGTGCCTTCAGGTGTTGCAACGTGAGAACACACAATATGCACTGATAATGCACTTTTACTTGAAGTATTTCCCTTTTGAACAGAACAGTGGCAATCTGATGTCCTAAATGTCAAAGCAATACAATTTATTTGGTGCATCTCCTCAGCTGTCAGTAAATACAGCCTTGTCTGAATTATTTCACTCGGAAAAAAGCCAAAGGAAAATGCACCTTCTTTTTGTCTTGCTGCCTCAGATGTCAGAAAACTATCAGAAAAATATGAGATGTTTTCCAAAGCAGGCTGAGCCCCTGCCAGTTTTCTGAAGCTATGTCTGTATGTTTCATCAGTCAGCACCAGTTCTGTGCTCCAAAGTGCTGAGCTACACTTCCAACCTCCTCAGCCAGGAAAGCCAGAGAGCTTCTGAAGAGGCATCCCTTGACAAATGTATCTATGGAACAGTTTGTAAACTTCTGGCTTGTTCTTTGATTTGGAGTTGAAACATATTTAAATAAATATGCTACGAATGCTGAATTGTAAAAACAACAGCAATAATAGTAATAACAAATAATGGCAATAATAACTGCTCTGATGGGTAGACTTGAGAGATACAATTTCTACATGTAAAAGAGGGAGTCTGCTGGTGCCATTTCTCAAGGTCTGTTATGTATTATTAGTTTAGTGCCTCTGGCACATTCTTCTTGCCCAACCACACCTGCTGTCCACCCAGAGTGACTCTTATTTAACAAAGAGCCTCCTGATCAGCCTCTCTCTAAAGCACTGCATTTCACCTGTACCCACGCCCAGACCTACAGTGCAGGACAATAAAGAAATGATTAACCAGGAAATCATATTTCCACATGCATGCATATGCCATTATTTTCTCTGCCTCATCTACAGTTAAGGTAAATAAGGATAATCAGTCCCCAGCTGGCTAACATCATATGATGAAAAAAAAAAACCCTCTGCCTAGCAAAGCCAGACTCCAGACACCAAACCCCCAAAGAATCTGAGGAAGCAAGTTTGGAACACAAAAGAGATGACAAAGAGCACTCAGTGCAATTTTAAAAAAAAATCAAACAAAAACCCCAGTGATACACAGTGTAACTCAAATACCTGTCATATTTTTCTGTCCAGGTGTCTTCTATGTTTTTAAATCTGTCCTGATCAAATTCAATTTCCCACTGCAAAATATTTATTTCCTGTGGAAACAAAACAAGGTTGCAGCAGCTCATTACAGAGTTCCCATCAGAAGGATGCCAGGGGTTGCTGGGTTTGGCAGAGATCTCAGGGGCAATCTGTGACACTGCTAATAACAAATTTGCTACCAGACACCAGAGTTTCTGCATCACTGGCCTATGGACTCTGTTACAGAACTAATGCTTCCAGAGGCTCCATCAAAGATAAAGCCATGCTGCCACGTCTCCCTGCCCCACCTCTATTATGTGGAACAGAACAGTAAGAGGAAGAAAGCAAAAAACTCAGTTTAACAAGGGAGCTCAACGCCACCTCCATCGCACCTTCCCTACTAAAACTGGGCACCCATTTCTCAGAGCCCTTGGGCAGCCTCAGCTGAATCACTGAGGAGTTGTGCAGCTCACTCTGAGCAACTGAAATCCACAACAAACCCCAGCTGAAAGCACAGGAAGAACTCTGGCAATTTTCTGATATTAGTATTAAAGCATGAAAAGGCCCAGATCAAAAGAGTGATAAATTAATATTTCCCTTTCTACTAAAAAGGAACAGAAACTCCTTTAACAAGACCCCTGGAATTAATGTCAGGTATGCACTGATTTAAATTAACAGTCTAATAACCCCTTTTTAATAGCCATGGGCTTCTGTGTGTGAAGGAAACACCCACACTTACCTTCTCTAGAGTCCTCTTTTCTTCCTCAGTTTTCTGAAGCATTGCTTTAGTATGGCTCGTGGCTTTATCAAACACTGCCTGCAAAAGCAACAAACAACCAAACCAAAACCCAAAATGCAACTCTGTCAAGCACTGTGATTAAACCCAGTTAATTCTCAGTGTCACACCTAGAGGTGCCCACATTCAGAGTTAAACAGCAGCCTGCAGAAGAAGACCGGCAACTCGCTCATGAGCCCCAGAGGGTTCTGATCTCGAGTCGAACTTGCACAACAAACTTGGGTTTCAAACCCATAACCTCTGCTACTGACGGTGTAGCATCATTTAACTTGAGACCACATCTTCTTCAGGGCTCGTGCAGGAAATCACACCCTAAAAAACTGGGTTACAACACACCTGAGCTCTGATCCAGGCCTGCCTTGCTACGCATATGTGAGGGAAGAAAGCAGACAACTAGAAATGGGTTATGTAAGTAGGCTAAATCCCAGGAACCAATTTCAGCAGAATTTGTTATGAAAGAGAACAAAAATACTACAAATGGTGAACAAAAGAATGACCTGACATTTAAAGCATACAGATGGAGCAATCAATTCCAAATGCTCATGCTTTGCAGCAGGATTCTGAGCACTGGCAAAATCTTCAATATAAGGGACTGGAAAAAGGCTTTAATTTTATGTTTAGTAGATAAATCCTGAAGGATCCTCAAAGATAAAATTATGAGAATTGCTACAACAGTAAAGTCTTCTTAAATAACACACTAGTTCCAGAAAATTGTAGAGGCAAGTCTGTAGACACCTGCAGACTCAATGATTTAAATTGCAGCCCTGGGAAGGCCTTAAGGTTTTGATGAGGAGTAGCAGAAGATTTCCTCTGTTTTCCTTGTTACCACCAAGTACCAAGTGATTTCTGAACAGCTCCTACCATGCTCTGCAGGATTCTTAGAGCTTCATCTTTTCCTTCAAGCTGTCTTCGAGATGCTTCAAGCTCAACTTTCAAAATTTCAAGCTCCTGAAGTAAAACAAAGTAGATACACAGAGTAAAATCCAAGGTAATCCTGTCAAGATTTGACTGCAAAACCAATGTAAATTTGCCCTCTTCAAAAAACAAACCTCTGTTTTACCTGTGTGATGTCTTTTCATGGACTCACCTGGGGTTAAAGAACACAGTGCAGATGGAAAGTGTATTTCTACAGCTGAAGTCAGCTGGCTGTGATGCCAACACCTCAACACTTTCAACCACCATAAAATCAAAATGTACTGTTAACAACAGTACATTTTCTTGTACTTCCAACAAAAATGCAGACTAAAAATCCAAAGATTGTTTACACTACAGATTTTCAAGCCTCAAAGCTTAATAAAACATGAACATCTGCTAGAAAACTACAACAATGCTTTCAATATTCTTTATATCTTTAAAAGTACTTCCTCTGCCCCCTCAAAAAAACCCACAAACAACCCCCTGGCATATAAAGTCCACCTCACACTACAGTTTCCTGATGTAAAATTTAATGAGGCTTCCAACTCCCACTTTAATTTCAAGCACATGGGTCCATCCAAGTTTTTCAGCATGCCAAGATCCTCTTGCTACATTGAAAGGAAATGCAGATTTGGAGAGCAGCACCCTGGGCACTGTTACCAACCTCCAGAGCGTCCCGAAGTTGTTGCTTTAGCTCTTCATTTGACACTTCAGTGTTAGATTCTGTAGGGTTAATAGAGGAGATTAAATAAGATATTGTAATATTTAAAGAAAAAAATAAAAGTGAGGGTTTTACCCTGAAAACAGATAACATACAAAGGTGAATTTTCATCTTTCTCTTGTTTTTTTTTTTTCTTGTGGAGCTAATAAACAGATTTAAGAAACACATCAATACAAACATCAAACACGTTGCTTCACAATTAAGGAAGTGAAACAGGGGAAAAAATATCTGTTGTAAAGAGACATAAAGTAAAGGCAAACATTTTATAACTTCCCTTAAAATAAAGCCAACAAAACTGCCATCTTGATTAGAAAAAGAATTAAACTTTTTACATTCTTTTCTGATTGTAACTTTGCAACATCCACACTCAAAAAACCAGCTAGTGCTGTTTAGAAGTAGGGGCAATTTTCAAGAGACAGAGGTAGCTCAGCTTACTGTGGAAAGGATAATGGGGAAATGTTTAAAGGAGAGAAATAAGCAAGTTACACAGAAATACCTTGGTCAAAAGAGTCAAATCTGACAGGAAAGCAGCCGGAGTGTAATGAACAGCACTGCCTACACCTGATTGTTTTTACAGCAGCATTGCTTTCACAAAAAAGGAAGATGAATGCCAATGCAGGTCCTAAAAACGACTTCCTAACCCCTAAAGTTAGCCAATTCACTCATTTCAAGTAAAGAGCAAGTAAGATTTTGAATACTTAGCTACAAGTTTTAGATACTGTCTCAGGGAAGACTTCGACTTACTGACACAAAGCAGGAATCCAAGCAGTGTCCCTCAATTTCATAGACACATTTCTATACCTGCACCCACCACAGGGTGCTCTTTGCTGAATGTCGCTGTCAAATGCAAAATTAAACACTTTAAAACTGGACATTTCACACTAAGAATGGTCACTGCCTTGACCACTGAGAAGCAGTTCTGCTGCTCGTGTTCTGGGGGGAAGGTGGAGGATCCCACCAGGCACCCTGCACTCAACCCTTCGGAGATTTTGGCAGGTGGTCTGAATTAAACTTGATGACACTTTGTGAGGCAGCTGAACTGCTCACTTTCACTGGGAAAAATTCTTCTTACGGTGAATAATTAACTTCTAAAGCAGTCTTACCGCAGCTATTCTGTCGTGTGGAACTAGAGGCAGGTTTTTTCAGTGATCCATCGCAAAAGCTGTTTCGTTTTGGACCAGGAAGAGCTGCAGCATCGCTTTCTTCTGCTGCCTTTGCTGACAAGGGGGAATTACAAGTCTTTCCAGATCCCTTCCTAGATCTAATTGAGTAGGAATCTTGTAAGTTTTCCCCTTCATAAACACCTCCCGGTCTTCTCCCAAGCCCGTTTCCCAAGTCTCCACGTGTCATGTCATCCTCCTCTTCTTCCTCCATCTTCTCCTTCTGCTTTTTTTCGGATTTTTGCTTGTCTGTTTTTTTTTTTTTCCTGACTGAGGGCCCCTCACCTACCGGCGAACAGCGCCTCCCACAAGACCAGATTTTATCTGGAAAAACAGGAAAGCTCCGTGTTCACAGCGGCCGGGCGGGACGCGAGCGGGAAAGGCGAGGCTGGGGGAGACCCCGGCCCCGGGGGACACCTGGGGGGGACATCCCCCCTCGGGGACACCCTCCTGGGGGACACCCCCTCCTCCGGGACACGCCCGAGCCCCCGACCCACCTGTGCACCGCGGTGCCGGTGCCGGTGCCGCCCCGGGCGGGAGGGACGGAGCGGCGGCCGCGGGAGCTGCGGGAGGGAGGGGTTGGTTTGGTTTGGTTTGGTTGGTTTGGTTTGGCTGCTCTGGTTTGCTCCGTTTGCTCTGGGTGAGCGCTCCGCAGCGCAGCCCCGGCCCCAGCGCCACTCGGAGCGCTGGAGGTGACCGGGAGCGTCCCTCCAAATGCGCTCGGGGCTGCGGCTGTGCCCGCACCCCACAACACCCCATAACACTCTCCACAACACCCCACAGCACCCCATAACATCTCACAACACCCCATAGCACCCCACACCCCATAAACACCCCACAACACCCTCCACAACACCCCATAACACCCCACACCGCCCCACAACACCCCACAGCACCCTCCACAACACCCCACAACACCCCACAACACCCCACATCACAACACCCTCCACCCCACACCCCACAACACCCCATAACACCCCACAACACCCCACCCTCCACCCCACGCCAGGCCAGCCTCTGCCCGAGCTGACACAATGCCTGGGCCCAATCCTCCAAATAAACACGCTGCTTTTCACCCCTTTGGTTTATAACATCATCAAAGTTCTGTCGCAGTGCTGCTCCGCAAGTGCCACCGAAAAAAAACCCCAAAAAAATCAACCTAATAGTAAATCTGGGATAAAAAAGTTAAAGCACGTAACAACAACACTCTTCACAAGAGAAATTTTCAATAAAGTTGTTTTACTGTACAAACTCATGTATGCAAAAGGCTCATAAGCATGCACTCCCTACAGTCCCTCACAAGGCTGTCTTTCCAAGGCAAAAAAACAAGAAAGGTTTTCTCTTCCTTGTGCAGCCCTGCCCCCTGGGGCCCAGGCTTTAACAGCAATCAGAACAGATCCCCGACAGTGTTTTAGTATCTGTGACCACGTTTTGGATCACTGAAAGACAATCCTGACAAGCGAAGCATTTCCTGGGTAATTTTGCAGAGATGCATACATTCCATAACCGGGACAGGAGATGGGAAGACAGAGAAAAAAGGAAAAATAAACTTTATTGTTAAACACTCCAGAGCAGTGCTCACGTACCCAGTGTTTCCTTAAACAGGAACAAACCTCCAAAACTCTGTGCAATCATTTCAAAATAACTCTCACATCACTTCTTTTCCCTCCAAAGCAAAGGACCCAGCTTAACCTGTACCAAACTCGCTCACTCTGCATTACCCTCACATGCCCAAGCCCACAGTGGAGCACTGCAGGTTCCACAACTCTACATAAAACCATCTCCTTTCCTGGATACTGTTCCACCCTCTGGAAATCAAATTTGCCTCAACTGCCACTTGTTATCAGGATTTTAGAGTTTTCTTACAGGGAATTCATGATTTGGTTTTGATTTTAAGGTCCAAAGAATTCTCAATTACTGAACACAATTTCTGCTACTCAGGGCAATTGCCTCATTTCCATCCTTTCAGTCACTTGTATCAGTTCTGCTGCTTCTCAGGGTGTTGTTATAAATCATCACAAGCTGGCTCCTCTGAACTTTCCTCTACCCCCCAGACAGCTACAGCAAATCTCACGTTCATTTATGATACAAGAATTATGAATATCACTTATTAAACCCTCCCTCCCAAGAAGAGATCCAGCAGTTACTGTTTCACCAAAAGTCAGTTGTTGTCCTTCATCCATTGCTCAATCCATTGCATAATCTGATCCAAATTTCTCTCTAGGTCCTCTGGAGTGTTGCTGGGTAACTGGTGTACAATTTCCCTTTTATATGACAACACAGCTTCCTCATACAGAGTCTGAAAAATTTCACACTGAATGTTGTCCTGCAGCTTCTTCCCCGTGTAGCCCCTAGAGAACAAGAGCACCAAGAGACAGCCTGAGGCACAAACAGCGGTGTTTGTTTGAGGATCGGTGGTTTCTGCCCTCAGAAAGCCCCACAGCAGCCCAGGGACACACCTGCTCTCCAGCCTGTCATACAGGCACGAGTTCTCGGTGCGAAGCACAAAGACGATGTGGAACCAGCGCTCGGGGAAGAAGTCGCAGCCGTGGTAATCCACAATCACCCCTCCCTCGCTCATCCTGTCCTCCAGCTCATCGATCACCTGCAGGGGTGGGCAGGGTCACACCGAGGGCACTGCACAGCCAGAGCACAGCCGGGAGGGCCTGGGGCTGCACTTACCCTGTCCTCATCCAAAATGGGGCACTCGTACTCCTCATCAAAGCCCTCATACAGCTCTCCTGCAGCACACAGAGTTCCCAGACGGTTGGTGGAGAGGAGAGGAGTTACCACAATTCATTGACCACAATTCATTTACACTGCTGTGTTTGTCTCAGGAGATTGCAGGCACAAGGCAGAGCTCAGGGCAGGGAACATGGCACGGATTTGTTTACAAATCCATGTAAGGATAACTTTGTTATTTATTACTTTGCACCAGGTATGCTGCTACAGACGTGCCTACTGAAGTAAATTGATTTAATACACAGAATCCTGGAAAGGTTTGGGTTGGAAGGGGCCTCAAAGCCCACCCATTCCCACCCCAGCCATGGCAGCTCCCAGTGTCCCAGGAGCTCCCAGCCCCAATGTCCAGCCTGGCCTTGGGCACTGCCAGGGATCCAGGGGCAGCCCCAGCTGCTCTGGGCACCCTGTGCCAGGGCCTGCCCACCCTGCCAGGGAACAATTCCTGCCCAAGATCCCATCCAGCCCTGCCCTCTGCCACTGGCAGCCATTCCCTGGCTCCTGGCCCTCCATCCTTTGTCCCCAGTCCCTCTCCAGCTCTCCCAGAGCCCCTTCAGGCCCTGGAAGGGGCTCTCAGCTCTTCCAGAGCCTTCTGCTCCCCAGGTGATTCCCCCAGCTGCCCCAGACAGGAGTGCAGGGCTCCCAGTGCACCAGACACGCCCAGCAGAGCCACCCGAGCGTGTCCCATGCTCAGGGCACTGCTGTGACACAGCACCTTCCTTGGCCAGGTCCCCCACGTTGATGTAGCTCAGCCCAGCTCTGGATGCCAGCTCCTTTCCCAGCGTGGTTTTCCCGACTCCCGGAGTGCCTGCAGACCAAACCCACAGCACAGGGTAAGGGGAGAGCTCGCAGGGCCCCTCAAAACCCCTCACCAGAGGAAAGGGAACCTTCTGAAAGCCCACACTGGAGAGGTCACGGGATGAAAAAGGGACAAAAAGGGGCAGGACAAAGAGAAACGGGAGGAGAGCGAAACAGGAAAACAGGGGGAGAACCCTGACTGTGTGCAGGAAAGTCATTCCCACCGCGAGGGTTCGAAGAGCAATCTCTGTACATTTGAAAAGCCGCAGGTAATACGGGGGAGCCCCCGTCCTCATGAAGGAGTGGAGCTGCAAAACCTCCCCGCGCTGGGACCCCACACCCCAGATCAGCCTCACAACCTAAACCGCCCCGGGCTGTGGTGGGGCCAGGCTCACAAACCCCAAATCCCTCCATGCTGGGACCCCACCTCGAGTCACCTCATGCTGGGCCATGGCCGGAGATCCCCAGTGAGCCCAGGCCTGGACCTCACACCCCACATCACCCGGGGCCTGGAGCCCACAGCAGCCCGGTCTGCGGTGCGGACAGTGCCATGCCGTGCCCCCCGGTGCCCCCCGGTGCCCACCGGTGATCAGCAGGTTCGGCCGCCTCATGGCCGCCGCCGTCGCCTTGGAGACACGTGCGCGGGGGCCTCCGCCGCCGCCGCGCGCGCCGATGGCGTCACCGCGCTGCCCGGCGCGGCGCGGACAGCTAAGCGCCGGCTGGCAGGAAGGACCCCGCCCGAGGCGCCGTGTGGGGGGACGCGGCCGCGCCGAGGAGCGGAGCCCCGAGAGCTCCCCGAGACCGCCGGGCAGCGCGTCCCGGGGCACCGAGCCACAGCGGCAGCCACATCGCGGCTCTGCCTCCCCCCGGAGCACCGAGTCCCAGCCCCCGAGGTCGGATCTCCGGCGGGGCCCGGCGGGGCGGCTCCCCCGGCCCAGGATGTCCGGCAGCGGCCCGGGGAGGCCGGCGGAGGTGGGTGCGAGCAAGGCGCTCTCGGCGGCCCGGTCCTTCCTCCGCGGTCTGTGTCTCGAGCAGTCTCAAGGCCTCTTGTCCTTTTTCCCTGGGGGTTGTTGTGACTTTTCCTAAAGAGAGATTTGGTTTGGTGTCACTGGAAGCGATCCTCCCCTTTCACGGGGTCATCGCGGGTGGCTGTGCAAATTCTGCCCAAATTCGGTGTGTGTGACAGTGACGGTGCCGGGCACGGTGCGACGTGTCCGAGGAGGGGCAGGAGGAGCCCCAGAACCTCCTGTGGCCCCGCAAAGCGCCCCACAGCCCCCGGCTTTCCGAAGCCCTCAGAGCTGCTCTGATGAAGATGAAGGCTGTCCGGTGCCAGCCCCAGAGCTGGCCGGTGGCTGGTGGGGACAGCGTTGTGCAGATGTCACTGACCCTCACACAGCCTTGTCCTGCAGGATGGAGGCTGCCAGACCAGATATATTTATGTGAGCGTACTTGATAATGGTTGGAGAAAGAGATTTTGATCAGTATTATTCATTACACAGTACAGGCACTGTAACCACTGCTGTCGTGGAGCGACAGCTGAAATGTGAATATGCTTTATGAACAGTGGAAATATGGAGTAAAGGCTGGCCTTGATCTTGGAGGTGCTTTCCAGCTTTAATGATTCTGTGATTCTTAACACGGAGGCAATTGTATTAAAGCCAGCAGAAACAGTTACAGAATAGGGATCACCAGTACTCACCCAAGCTGTGTGTGCTTGGCTCAGCCTCAGACAGTGACCCTCAGATCACATCATCCCCACTCCAGAAGGAATCCCCACACCCACCAAGGCGGGAAATGTCAGGAGACACTGCTTTTAAAATCTGGGACGGGGTTTTTGTGGTCTGAAGTGCTGCCCTGTCAGTCAGATGTGCCCAGGCTGTGTCAGCGCAGCAGCTCACCAGAAGCTCTCAGTGCTGGCACTTGGTTGTTCCTTTCTCTGGGCATTTGACCAGCTTCAGCTCCCTCTCAGGCTGTTGAACTTTGGGATGGAGGAGTCAGCCTGCTTTCAGCATTATTCACCCCAAAAGCAGCGTGACAGCCCTCTTGCATTTCCCAGTGGGGGCTCTGCAAGCAGGGCCTTGCTGGAGCTCTTTGAGCCCATTGCAGGCAGAGCCTCCTGCTGCACCCAGCTCTGAGTGTCCTGTCCCCAGCACTCTGCACTGCTGGTTCAGAGTTTTCACAGCCCTTTTGGGGGATGCTGTGTCTGCTCTCACATGTCCCCCACTGAGGGGCTGCCACAGGACCCCTGTGCTGTTCCTTGGGGGTGAGTCTGCTGCCCTGTCCCAGCAGGCTGTTCCTCAAACCCAGAATTAAATCCTGCTTCTGTTGCCAGCAGTGTTGCTTGTCCTGGCGTGGGCTCTGGTTCAGCCCAAGCTGTGCAGAGCAGCAAACACTCCCTGATTTTACTGTGCTGCCTCAATAACTGTCCTCTGCCATCTCTTCCTAACCTTTATGCACAAAGGTTGCACTGTAGATATTTTTAAAAAGGGGGCAAAAAGTGCCACATACTGAACACTGCACAGAGACAGTGTGAATATTGCCATCATGTAAAATTGGTCTGAGTAAGCTGAGACTGCTTTTTCATTCTTTTTTGATTCTTTAGATTGGATGTGCATTTCTGGAGTTCTCAACTTGTTCTGATTTACCAGTTTGCTGCCAAATACTCCTGGCACAATAATGCAGCTTTTTTTTTAGTACAGAACAACCATGGAACCCCAGACCAGTTGTACTTGGGACAGCCCTGAAACCATCCAGCCCCACCCCGGCCATGGCAGGGACATCTTCCACTGTCCCAGGTTTCTCCAGCCTGGCCTCGGGCACTGCCAGGCATGGGGCAATGTACATTTGATAAATTTGATAAAAATCTCCCATTTTCTCCAGATAGCCGTGGCCAGCGGAGGGGAGGCGAGCGCTGCGTTCCTCCCCAGATGTTTGTGTTTCTCCAGGTGACAGACTGGCTGTCGCAGCCGTTTGATGAGTTCTTCGGAAGCCCAGCCCCCTGCGCGGTTGCTGTGAAGGTGCTGAGGGGCGGCTCTGGCAGGGGCCGTCGGCAGAAGCAGAGAGAGCCGAGCCCCGTGGCAGAGAAGAGAAGAGCCAGGGCTCCTCCCAGGAAAAGAGCCAAACCGTGCGCTGCCGACCAGCCCTGTGCCCGGCCTGGGCGGAGCCAGGCCCGAGAGGAGCTGCCGTGGGTGGAGAGATACCGACCTGAAAGCCAGGTGTGCGAGCTCCTGCAGTGCCCATCTAGTGGAGACACCGCTGGGACACTTCTGTGCACAGCCTGCAGCAGCCAGGCTGTCACCATGCCCTGTCTGCTAAAGCACAGGGGTACGGGTCACTGGGTCACTGTCAGTGCTGATCGATTCACTGCCAGCCAGTGCACGAAGCCACAGCCCAGGGAGCTCTGTCTGTAGGAGATCCCCCAGGCTTCCTGAGCAGCTTCCTGCTCAGGAGATCTTTCCTGTCAGTCCACCTGTAAACTCTTGAACCTGTGACTGAATTCTAGTACATCCAGTACTCCAACCCAGCTCTGTGGGATTTGCACAAGTTCCAAAAACTTCTGCAGTACTAGAGTAAAAAAAGTAAAAAGGACTATCTCCAGCAGGAGCTATGAGGTATCCTGACACAGACAAGACTGAAGTGTTATCGCTTAAAGAATAATAAATAACTCATTATTTCCTGACTACAAAGAATGGAAAACTGATTGTTTGAGGAAACAGGATGAGATTATTATCCTTAGCTGTGGCACTGCTTCTGCACAGCACACACATAACTGAAGCACACACCAACATGTCTCCTGATATTTTACCCAGCGTTTATTCTATTCTTGAATTTCATCATTAGAAACCAAGAGTTCAGTATATAACTTTCAGATATTTTAACCTTGTTTCAGAATGACCTTGCTGTGCAAAAGAAGAAGATTGAGGAAGTTGAAACTTGGTTAAAAACACACGTATTTCAGAGGCAGCCAAACCAGGTAAACTTGCTAAAATCATCAAACCATACTATCGAGCTGGATGCAATTTCAGGTTCAGAGAACTGAGAGAGATAGCAATTCTGTAGCTTCTGCATTGTAGGAAATACCCTAAGAACGTAGGTTAGAGCTTGTACATTTATTTTGGGCGTATGCTCCTAAGAGGTGGATTCTGGTTTTGCTCAGAAATACTGTTTTCTGGCATCCAGTCATAAATCACAACTCCTCAGTATGTGTTTGAAGCTGCATTTTATCTCTGCCAGGTTAATTTTTAAGTCTCATGACAAATTTCCAGCTGCACTGAGTTGGTGTAAGGATGGTGAGGATGTTGTTAATCTTGGCTGATCAGAAGCGTTCTGAGACACAAATTGCCAGCCTTGCCTACTGGAGCTGGCTCTCCAGATGAATGTCTGTCGTGTTGGCAGTCACATGCAGTTTATTTACCAGAGGCATTGGGAGCAGAGCAAGGCTCTCAGAGTCCTGGCCTGGTTCTCCGAGTGCTCAGCAGGTAAATTAACAGCACAGAATGTGTGACTGGGGTTTCACTGGGAGAGAGGATAATTACCAGAGAAACTACGGGAGAAATTCAACCAATATTCATCCTTAGCCAACTGTCAGTCTTGATTTATCACATCTGTGATCATGTTTTGTGTCTCTGTGGCAGGGTGGCTCTGTCTTGCTGCTGACTGGCCCTCCTGGCTGTGGAAAAACTGCAACTCTGCAAATTCTAGCCAGAGATCTTGGCCTTCAGGTGCAGGAATGGATCAATCCACTCTCTTTAGACTTCACAAAGGAAGACTTGAGAAATATGTTTGGCCATGGTAAGCATGTTGAAGGATTTTATTTTTACCTTTCTTTTTCCCCCCTCCAGTTACTTTTGTGGGTTTTTGATCTTGTATTTTTGCTTAGTTTCTGTCTGTCACATATGAAAGCTGATCTACATCCATGTAAATCCATTCCTTAGTGTTCAATGAGCATCTTTCTGTTGCTTTTATCTGGAAAAGGTTTTGGGCTTTTTTACAGTCTTTAGTCCAAAATAATTGACAATTCAGATACAGAATAGAGAGCTCTGTAACAGCCTGGATATAATTTGAACCAAATGAATGAAAACAGGTAAGTGTCTTTGTCTGGGTCCTCAGTTGAATTGCACCCCTTTAAAAATTCTCCTTTGTTTGTCATGTGTTTGCCAAAGAGTTTGTTCATTGCTGCTGTCAGAAAATAGCATGGGTGGGTATTAGTTCATGTGGGTATTTATATTTTATTTGGTGTAATATAGAATACATATTTTTAATTAGTTTTCTTTTTCAGACTCAAATTTTCATACGTTTCCGAGTCAGGCCCAAGCAGCTCTCTTTCAAGATTTTCTATTAAGAGCAAATAAGTATAACAAACTTCAGATGCTTGGGGAGTCCTCAGAAAATGATAAAAAGCTTATTCTTATTGAAGTAAGTGAAAACTTGTGAAATGTTGTGTTTAAAACAGTACCTTTTGTTGCAATATTGACGTGCTGACTAGCTTCAGATACTTAATTGGTGTTTGCCAGAGTTAGTCTGCTTTACTGCAGATGAGATCTTCACTGCTTTTTGTGTCTCTGCAGCAGTCCAGAGCCACATCCTACCTGTAGTTAGTTATGCCACAGGAGCAAGTAGTCAGGCAGAAATGGGAGTCTGGTTTGAGCACAGAAGTACAGAACAGAGCATCAAAAAGTGGAGCAAACAATACTGAGAAGTAATTCCCATGTTTCTGGATGATTACGTTTCTAGAAATACATTGTGTATAAACAGGAAGAGTGGCAAGCACACCACTATTCCTGTTCTTCAGTGATGCAGGAGAGTGTAGGGGACACATGAGAATGAAGACAAGCAGGAACAGTTGAAATTTAGCACTTTCTCCCTGCTTTTACACAGGTGGTGGTGTTGAGGGCACAAGTGTAAGCTGAGGGTTTGTGGGCAGGTACAGGACAAGTCTTTATTTGTATTTGTGTAGAGGTGTGTTTCAATAGCAATTTCTTTCTGAACTTTTCAGTTCTTTTCCTGAGAGAAGTTTTAGAAACTGGTAGTCAGATTGTCTGTAAACTTTCAAGACCAAAACAGACAGAAGTTCTAGCAGGGTAATGCAGTGTACTGTAGAATTTAGGAAGCAGAATCTCATGAGACTTGTCTTTATAAAGTCACCTTCTTGTGCAGGTCCTGTCACACCTCAGGTGGGTATCCTGCCATCCTCCCCAAGGGAGCTGCTTCCAGGAGTGTTTGTCCTCTGGGCAAGACTCTTGTTCACAGGCTGTGTGATCACCCAGGGCTGTGTCTCAGGAGACTGGGACAGCAAGAAAACGCTTCATTGCTGATGGTGGTTTTCCATAATGAGACATCTTGTGCGCTGGGCTTGTTTCCCCTGCTGCTCCTCTGTCTGTCTCCAGCTATGTTCTAAATGTGGC
Source organism: Poecile atricapillus (assembly GCF_030490865.1). Taxonomy (NCBI): domain Eukaryota; kingdom Metazoa; phylum Chordata; class Aves; order Passeriformes; family Paridae; genus Poecile; species Poecile atricapillus. Next base: position 65,993,048 of record NC_081289.1, on the reverse strand, counting down.
TGACAGCAAGCAAACCAGGAGCTAAAACTCTGTGGCAATGTAGAGTGCCATGACAATCAGTCTGTGCAGGAGAGTTTTACATCTGAATGTAATGACAGCAACTCTTTGTTTTGGGCAGGACATCCCCAACCAATTCTACCGAGACCCTGGCAGTCTACATGAAATCCTCAGGTCAGTGGCAAACAAGTTGTTAATTATCAGCTTTAGCAACTTGCAAAGCTGGAGTTGATCACATTTTGCTGTTTTGCAATGCAGGAGTTTTGTTCGTAGGAGCAGGTGCCCCCTTGTCTTTATAATCTCAGATAACTTCAGTGGAGACAGCAGCCAGAGGTCACTATTCCCCGCAGAAATTGTAGAGGAGTTGTGTATATACAATATCAGGTAAGATCTTCTACCTCATTAAGACATGGTTCAAATAACTGAGAGGTTAGAAACTAATTAATTTTTTTTTTTTTTAATGGAATTCAACAGTTTCAAGCCTGTTGCACCAACAAATATGATGAAAGTTCTGAATCGAATAGCTGCAGCAGAAGCCAGTATGGTAAGTTGTTGAAGCTCATCATTTCTGTGCAGTGCTAGGACCATATAAAAATGGGGTTTTTGTTACTGTACTTGATCTTTGAAAGCAGAGCCCCTCACTCCCCAACGGAAAAAACATTTTCCCCGACAACAACAAAAAGCAAGGAACAAGCTGAAAAGATACCTTGTTTTCAAGATGAGTTTCACTTGATCTGTGGTCTGAGTCTACAAAGTTGCTCCTTAAAATTCCTCTGGTTATTAGAATAACTGTATAAATGAAACAAATAATAGGAAGAGATACAATCTTTCACATGTCCAACCAGCCAGAAGAAGTCATGAACCTAAATCCTGTATTATCCCTGAACTGTTTTGATTACAAGTATCATATTGAGTCACACCTTGCAAAGAGTTATGTGTATTTTCTCTGTAATATCGTTGTGTGAATTGTGACAGTGTGCTTTAAAGGTCACAGTATTCTGTGGTTTGAGCTCACAGTGGATACTCTTGTGTCTGTTGCAGGTGTGTGTGAGATGTGGGTTCCCAGAGCCATGTTCAAATACTCCTTTTCTTGCTCTTCTACTGCTTTAATGCTGGTTTTCCTTGCAGAACAGAGAGAAGAGTTATGCCCTTGATAGAACTTCTCTGGAGTTGCTTTGCAGAGGTTGTTCAGGTGACATAAGAAGTGCAATAAACAGCCTTCAGTTTTCCTCTATGAAAGGTAAAAATTATGGGTTTTTTAAGTGATATTTTGGCCATTTCTGCTGAAAACATGTTCTGTTCACAGTTGCAGCACAGGTGGGTGAGTTGCAAAAACATTCTTGACACGCTTCTGTGGAGCAGGAAAAAACACAGAGTGTGTGGGGGCGTGACTGGGGCTCAGCTGCTGCTGGCTGGGGTTAAACCATGACATCTGTGTGTGTGCTGATGTAATTTGATCAAGTACCCTCTTCCTGATGTCTTTGCTATTTGTGTTTGCTGTTCAGAGTTTCTATGCTGCAGACTTGGTTTGAAAGGGATGCTTTCACTGCTTGGTTTTTGCCTTTCCTAAACTGCTTATTTTATGAGCATTTTACAGGTCAGTAATGGTTAAGGAACTGATGTCTGTGAGTTGCATTTTTAAAAGCAGTACTCTGGCATGTGTTGTTCATTCTCAGGACGGCAAAACGGTGACATCATTTATGTTAAACTTAGACCTAAGGAAACTGGCTCATCAATTGTCTTCTGCTATATGTAGCAGAGCTAGCAATGCTATTGTTTCTGTCACACATTTTTTCCTCCCATTTGCTTTGCAAGTACCAAATGTGCTCATGGAATGCAAGATTAAAGGTAGTTTCAGGTCCATTTTTAAGAGGGAGTGTTGTACTTTTCTAATTTTAGGGCATATTGAAGTTAGCTGGGCAGTGTTAGTTGTATTACACGAGGGAGAGAATAAAGTTTCTACCTTTAACTTGCAGACATTGAAGGTCAACGATTCTGATGATGTCTTCAGGTGTAGCAAGCTTGGGTTGTTCAGTGTGAATCAGAAAACAGAGGATTGCTCTAAATGTGGTGATTATGCCGTTAGTGGATATTAGATTGGTGATATCTGAGAGAGGCATGCAGTGTCTCACTGCTGGATACATCCTCCAGAAAATCTAAATAACGTTGAAATAACCAGTTTGTGTAACTTTTAATAAGTTACCATGGGAGTTAGAGCTGTGGAGAAAACAAAGGCATATGACTTCAGAGCTTCTTGTATGTGGACTGCTGGAGTCGCAGCACACTGAGCATCCTCCTCTCACGTTTTCTCTGATATTGGGAGGGTGTTTGAGCAGAACAGCTTTAGTTGTGCAGGTATTTCAGTGAGGTGAAACATGATGCTGCCAGTGATACTCTGCAAGTTTGGGGGACACCCTCTCTACTGGCTCCTCTCCTGAGCTCACAGCATTTGTTTTTATGTGTGTAAGGTGTGTTGAATCTTCATGTGTGTGTCTACACAAGCACAACTGATACATTCACTCTGTAACACTATTAATGGGTGAAATAGATCCATGGTGATTGTGGGAGAAAAGAAAAATTATACCTAATGGAGAATTTATCTTAGTTCAATAAGATTCAAATGCCACAAAATGAAATTGTGGGTGAAAATTTTCAAGTTTATTAGCTTAGACTAGAATAAGGATTTTATTTCATGAAGCTCCAAACTTTGTGGAAGATATTAGGCAGTTGGAAGAATCACCTGAATGAAAGGTTTTCTTTGCCACTTCATTTTCCAGGGAAATTTATTGTACAGTTAATGCCAGTAGAAGACAAACTTGATAAGTAAACAGGATGCAACTGAAATAACAGGATGTAACTGAAATATAATTTACATACATTCATTTGTACTTGTGCTTTATAAACGTGAAATTCTAAACATGGTCAAGTGGGGAATGCATCAGAACTAGAAGGGATAAGCCTGAATGCTTTTTTCAAAGACAGCTGTTTATTGTTCAAAAAAGTACTTGGTACCTCAGCTGTGGCTTAAGGGACAGAAGTGGAATGAAAGTAATGAATGATGCTAATTTAGGAGACTGGGCTGTGTTCCTAATAAATGAGTTTCCTCATAGGGCTCCCATTTATATAGCCTGTTCTGTTCTTTTTATTAGTACTGTTTGTTCACATAGAACATTAGCAGTAGCAACATAATAGAAAACTTCTGCAGAATCATGTACTGTGTCTTGATTTTATTTTTGATTTTATTGATAGACTGCTCATTGGAGAAAGAATTTTGGTCAAAGAAGAAGAAGAGCTCCGCAATAAAATGTGAGGAAGTTTCCAAAGTAAGAAAGAAAAGTAAAAGTGATACCTCAGAATACCAGGAGATACAAGCTATTGGTGGCAAGGATGCATCCATTTTTCTTTTCCATGCTCTGGGAAAAATTATCTATTGCAAAAGTAAGAAAACTTTGACTTGTTCCCCCTTTCACTGGGCAAAGCATGTCAGCTGCTGCTAGCTGGAGTTGCTAAAGTAAGGCTTTGGATGGCCTCTGTCTGGGGTGTTTGGTCAGTCACAGTCGTATAAAATCTGCTAAATCAGGGTCCCTAATGCCACTGGCTGTGCATATTTCAGTACTAACTCACAGTTACAAAACCAGCTGAGAAGAAGTAGTGAGGTGAGGGAATACAAAAATAATTTTATTAGATTTCTTATATGAAACTTAATGCAGCTAATCGGGTATTGAGGACTGTGATATTGGCTATAATAATTAAGTACCTGTGCCTGTCCCAGGGCTCTCTGGGAATGGAGAATCTGTAATTTTGCTGCTGCTGGAGCTGACAGTTGCTAACAGCACTGAAATTTGAACATACAGACTAAAGCCTGTGCAATCCCTTTCAGGAGAAGCAGCGTCAGAAGCAGAGTGCCCTCAGCTGCCTGCTCACCTGTCCGAACACCGCCGGGACACCTTGCTCATTCAGCCTGAGGTACTCCTGCAGTGGCTTCACGAGTTCAGAGGGTCCTGAGGGACTGGAGCAGATACTCAGCCACATGGGTTTGGTCACTGCTCTCAGCTGGTGTGCATTCAGAGTTAGAGAATCACTCATCTGGAAGGGACCACTGGGGCAAACCAGCTCCTTGTGTCTGGGCATCATGGCACAGACCTTGTGTTCCAGCTCCCTAGCCTAGCTGCATCACAGCTCTTCATACATAACATCCTTTTCCTTATCCACCTGTAAAATACAAACTTTTCTTCTTCCTGACAGGATATTGTAGAAAAATCACATATGTCTGGAAGCATGTTCAATCTGTACCTGCACCAGAACTACGTGGATTTCTTTTCTGATATAGATGATGTTGTGAGGGCCAGTGAATATCTGAGCACTGCTGATGTCCTTTGTAGTAACTGGAGTGTAAGTGTCATCTTTTTATAGGCCCACACTTGTTTTTAAGTACTTTGACATTGAGCCTCTTGACTTTTTGCTGCATTTTGGAAAGTTTGCTGCGAACTTAGGGTGTGAGTGACATGAACTGTTAAAGAATGCTGAAGTACATCAGCTGCAGAAGAGATGCAGAGCCAACGTTTTGTCCAGCTTCTGTCACCATTTTATTACAGTGGGTTGTGGTGCTTGTAGGATATTTTACAAAGTGTGTTTTGAGTAGAATATGTTTGTGCTAAGGAATCAAGCTGTTTGATTTTTCTCAGCTGCTTTCAGTACAGGCTTTGCTGTAATCTGAACTTAAAAATGCTGTGCATGTCATGCCACTGCAGTTCCTGAGTGTGTTTCAGTGCAAGTGAGCTCACACAAGGCCCCATTTCTCTCTCAGACACGGCTTGTGATGGAGAGCTACAGTGCCTCCGTGGCTACCCGAGGGGTGATCCACTCCAACACATCCAGAGCCTCTGCCCAGCAGCAGGGGGGCATGGGGTTCCGACCCTTGCATAAACCCCAGTGGTTTTTGATCAATAAGAAGGTAAGTCCTGGATTTTATTTTTTCTTCATTCTTTTTTCCCCAAAGTGTGACTGTTGAGTAGTATGGATGAAAGTTGATCACAGCTTGTAAAATACCCTATTTTGAGATAATCTGGTTCTATGAAGCACTTGCTAGAAGAGCAGTTTGCATCACTCCTTTAATGTAAAAATAAATTGGAGGCCTCTGACAAAGTGTGATGCCTGTGTCCAAGCTGACACGTTCCTGGGAGACTCTTAATCCTAAATTAATTGAGATACAATTGGAATTGAAATACTAGTAAGTATTTCTAGAATTGAGTTTGGTTTTGTGCAGCTTGAAGCACACTGAACTGTTGTATAAGTGTAAGAAATTTCTGCTGTTAGAGTTTATGTGTTTATCAGAAATAGTTTGTTCAGGTGATACAGCAGGTCTTGGCATGTTTTTACATTTGAACTAATATATTGGCAAAAAGCATCGGCCTGGATTGGCTGGGAATTCTGTAATCAAAGATTTTTTTTAATTTATTTTTTATTTTTTTAAATTTTAATGCCCAGTAAAAGGCAAAGTTGAAGAATAGTGCCATTTTTATGACTGGTATGTTAACTGCTTACCTTTTCTTTATCTGGTCTAATTTTTCAGTAGCTCTGTGTAGCAGGCAGGAAGAAAGTCTGTGTGTTGCAGTACAGAACACCTACATTCATGATGGTTTACCAGGCTTTTTACTTGTGTTTCTCCCCACTCCCTACTCTTGCAGTATCAGGAAAATTGCCTTGCTGCAAAATCTCTGTTTTCAAGCTTCTGTTTACCCCCCGAGTGCCTTCAGACAGAGCTGCTGCCTTATCTTGCTATGTTAGCAAACCCAATGAGAAACCAAGGTAAGGTGGATCAAGGTAACTCTTGATCTTGGGCTCTTTTTGCAATTGAAACATACTGACAAATTTCATAAGCTGAAAGGTCAATACTGCTTATGCTTTTGCCTCAGTATAAAACACTCTGCTGGTAAATGTTATGTAGGTGATGCCCAAAGATGCTTCCAGTACCACAGCCAAAATTAAAGCTGCCCTGGCAGGTTGGTCAAACTTCAGTCATTAAGGCGCTCTCTAGGCTTAGGGCTTTTATTATATTTGCTGGAGGATTTGATGAGAGGAGATTTGGAAAACCAAGTAGGCAATATTGATTAGATCTTCATTGCTTACTGAATTCCACTACCAGCAGCAGACTTACAACACCTCAAAAAGCCTTCCACAGATAAAAGAAGCAAAATTCAAGTTTGCAGTGCATTAAAAAAAGAAAGTTAAATCTGAGATAATCCATTAGCAAACAGTTGATGCAGAAAAACCTACTTTGTGTGGTACATCATGCAAAAGGTAGTGTTTGGAGAGCTGGGTCACTTATGCTACTGTTAAAGGTTTTTAATAAAAAACATCATGTCTTAACCAAGGCATCAAGATGAGTGAATTTTGTAGGCTGTGAAATAATAGCTCTACATGATAAATACACAGGGGATGAATGTCAGGCATCTGGAATTTTGTGTGTAAGCCATCTGTAAATACATTGTAGTAAACTGTAACAGTTCAGGGAAAGAAAAAAGTTACACACGGTGTTTTGCTATCTAAAATATTCCAAAGATATACAGGAATACTCGACTAAAGTCACTGTTTTCCACTATGTTCAACTGTCTGTTCATTATAATCTACCTAATACAATACTGGTGGTTCTTTGTTCTTAGCTCAGATTGCTTTTATCCAAGATGTGGGGAGGCTGCCACTGAAAAGACATTTTGGCAGGTAAGCTGAACTTCTGTCTGTGGTTTAAAAAAGTTAGACTGTGTCATGTATGGAGGGGAAGAACCCTTTCATTACATGGGTCTGTGATGTGACATTCAAAGACAAAGTATTTCTAAAAGTTTATTTAGTGAGTTATTTAATCTAAAATTAGATTGCTGAAAACCCAGGGTTTTTCCCTGTGAGACTGCAGTGGCCCCCTCACAGGCTGTGTGCAGTCTCAGGGGTGGCATGGCATGAGGAGATCTGCTGTGACTCTTGTGAGCCCTCTAAATCAGAGACTTCATTTACCCCAGCAGAGTCTCTGTTACACTTATAGAGCTGAGATACCTCTGGAATTTAAGAAGTGCTTTAATTGGTGTGTTTCTAGCTAAGAATCAAGGTCACAGCTGCAGTGAGACAGACTGTCATCTCACAACCAGGACACAGTTTGTTGAGGCATCTGACAGAGCATCTCCTACTTGTCCCTGGTGTTGCTGCTGAGTTTAGCTGTGAATTTCCAGGCACCACCCTGTTCCGCAGCTGTTGTATTAAAAGCCATGTTGGTTGTTGGTCAGGGAGGAAGGAGAGTGTCCGAGGGCTGTTATTTCTTTGTCATTGCCCTGGTCTGCACCACAAGGTGTGAATCTTCTCAAATTAATTGTAACTTCCTCGTCCCTTTTAAGTTTCCCTGCAGCATACCTGTGGATACTGCTGACATTTTGTATTTGCATTAATAAGTTGGTGGGGTGTCACAGTGTCTGATCTGAGGGGTGCCTTCCTGCTGAAAACACCATCCTCCTTTTCCATCTGTTCAGTGTGCAGGAACCGTAGGCAGAGAGAAATGTAGGTGTTTGCTTCCCTCAGGGGTTCTGATGGAGAGCAAACTGTGTTCCTGAGCATTCCCAAAGTGCCTCAGTGGGAGGGAATGGGGTTCTGCTGCAGCCCTGGCAGCGGGAGCAGCCGTGTGCCCGTGGTCACTGCGCTGGTGCCTTGCAGACTGCAGCTGGAAGCTCTGGGTGACAAGGAGCCCGGGCTGCCGCTCCACGGGGACGGCGCCGACGGCGACCCCGAGGGGCTCCCCTCCAGTCAGTCCAGCAGCAGCGAGCTGCCTGGCAGCCAGCCCCAGCCCATGGCAGCACAGGCCATCCTGGAGGAGGAGGAACTGAGGATCGAGGAGTATGACAGCGACTGAGAGAGCGGGACACTCCCTCTGCCGTGCCCGCGCGGATTCCGGCACCGCGAGGCACTGCTGAAGAGCGTGCTCTGCCCAGTGCTGCTGCCGAGCCATGCACGAGGGCTGGGAGCCCAGGAGGGCTGGCAGCCCGGTCCAGACCTGCTGTGAGTGGCCAGACAGTTCCTGGTGTCCTCCTCACTCTGCAGGGCCAGCCCGAGCCCAGTGCTAAGGTACAAGCTATTTCCTGCCTCTCCTGAGCCATGAAATTGCCTTAGGGCAGTAACAAGAGAGAAATAAATTACTGAAATCAGTTTGAAAGAGACTGTAGATTAGCAGTGTCAGTCTTAAATTATTTTTATTTTTACACATTTTAATATACTTTGCAATTTTGCAGTGTGTTTCTTGAGCACACATGCCTTAGGTTCTCAGCATTTGAAAGGTTTATTCAAATTCAGTCGTTCAAAAAGCCAGTTGTTTGGAAGTTTAGCTCTTCTGGAAAGAAGAGGCTGAAATTTACACCTGAAAAGTCTGATGTCCCATACCGATGATGTAAAGAAAACTTCTACTGTATTAATACTGTTTTGTACTCTGACTTACAGAAGACATAAATAAGATCTTCATGTCTTTATAAGTGGAACTAATGTTGTACCATGCATTATTTTGTATTCCCCTTGGAAAGATATTTTCATAACTTTTAGAGGGGAAAAGGCAGCAACTAAGCAGAAGTTGTACTTTGTAGGAAGTTAAACGTATAATGTACAGTTTTTCTCCTTGACTTGCAGTTGTGCTGGGGGAAACACTGATCCTGTGTTTGGTAACTGACACTTGATCGAGTGCTGTGGTTAGTAATACCACAGCAGTGAGGGAAAAAGTCAAACCAAAACAGCTTTGAGTGGTGCAGGTTTGCATTTCTGTATTGCTTATGGCCGGTTTAGAGAGAGAGAACACGTTTATCCACCCTGACCTTGGATTAATGCTATTAAAGAGTCTGGATCTGTCCTCTCGCAGGGGACAGCTGTAGCCTTTCCATCTAACAGATATTGCTTCATTTTGAAGGGGGAAACTTCTCTCTTAAGTCTAAAATTCTGTTACACCTGTACTTATTACAGCAAATGAGAATGTCCTTGGCTGTTGATGACCATTAACCCTTTTCCTCCTCCACAGGGTGCTTTGGATGGGCTGTTCCTGGGGTTGTGCCTCCAGCACAAGTAACAGAAAGGCACAAAATACTGATTTTTATCTTGCAAGCATACCCACACCCTCCTTTGTTGTATCTTTTCAGCTTTCTTTACAGTAGCACCAGGTAACTGCAGCTGCTGTGTTGGCCTTTTCCTTGTTAGGCCAGAATTCTGTGCTCAGCTGGCCCTGTGAGCTACAGCGTGCAGAGCTGTTGTGCTCTGTCACATGAAAACACCACCTGGGCACACACACAAGCCCCCCATTATTCTGTTTGGAGCCTGAGTGTTTTGCAGTGCCAGTGCTGCCCCATTAAAGCCGGTCCCCAATTAACAGCACATCAGGTGAGGCCGAGGTCGGGGCTGGCAGCACAGGCAGGTGCAAGAACGAGTGTCAGTGCAGCCCCCCTGCCATTTTGGCTCCCTGGGCACTGTCCCAGGTACAAGGTGGGGAAAGAAGAGAACTGGGCTTCAGATAGGGGTGAAAGGGACCAGGGGTGCTGGGCAGCAGTGATTGGACATGAGCCAGCAGCCTACCCAGGTGGTCAAGACGACAAATGGCCCCTGGCCTGGATCAGGAATGGTGTGGCCAGCAGGAGCAGGGCAGGGATTCTTCCCCTGTGCTCAGCACTGGTTGGGCAGCACCTCGAGTGCCGTGTCCAGTTCTGAGCCCCCAATTTTGGAAGGCTGTGGAGGGGCTGGAGCGTGTCCAGAGAAGGGCAGGAAGGCTGGTGAGGGGCTTGGAGCACGAGTGAGGAAGGGCTGAGGGAGCTGGGGGTGTTCATCCTGGAGAAAAGGAGGCTCAGCACACACCTCATCACTCTCCTCAGCTCCCTGAAGGGTGGCTGGAGGCAGCTGGGGGTCGGGCTCTTTGTCCTGGCAGCCACCGACAGCACGAGAGGAGACAGCCTCGAGCTGCCCCAGGGGAAGCTCAGGTTGGACATCAGGAAAAAATTCTTCACTGAAAGAGGGACTGGGCACTGGGATGGGCTGCCCAGGGAGGTGCTGGAGTCACCATCCCTGGAGGGGTTTATAAAAAGACTGGACGTGGCACTGAGTGCCATGGTCTGGTTGAGGTGTTAGGGCTGGGTTGGACTCGATCATCTCAAAGGTCTTTTACAACCTGGCTCATTCTGTGATGCTGTGCTTTAGGAGCATCCCAGAAGAAAGGGTGCATGTGCTTTCTGGGTGTGATCAGAGAGCTGAAGCTGCTCTGGGTGTCTTTGGGGAGCGCCATGGCTCACACAGGCACCACCCAGCCCTATCTCCATGTGAAGCTCTGGCTGTCCCCAACCAGGCTCTCCCTCACAGGGGACCTTGGCCAGGGCCAGGGACAAGACACAGAGACATGGATGCAGGTGGCTGAGAGCAGCATGGAAACACAACAGCTAAACACAAGAAGCAGAATTTTCCTTCTTCCCCTGATGCCTGTGGGCAGTCATCCTGTTGTGATGTCACCTGCTGCTGGAGGGTGACAAACCTTGTGTTTGTGAGGTCACTGGGGCTGTGTTGTGGTGTCACCTCCCGCCCTGGCTGTGCTCGGGCACTGGCAGGGCCAGCGTGGCTCCAGCCTGGACTGCTGGCCAAGCAAGGCTGGGAGAGTCGAGCCAGGTGTGTCCTGGAGCGGTGTCGAAGGCTGCGGGCTGTCACTGGGCTGTCACTGGGAATTCCCTGCCGGTCCCGGAGCATCACTCCATGTCCCGAGCCCTGCCTGCTGCGGGCAGCCGGCAGCGCGGCGCTTGCAGCGCTGGAGGTGAGCTCCGAGGGGAAATGCTGCTCACAGGGGCTCGGGGAGCAGGGGGGCTGTCCTCGGGGGGCCGGAGCCTTTCCTGCTCCCCTCCGTGCCCCACGACAGCCAGCGGCACGGCCTCTCTCCATTCTGCAGTGCGGGACATGCTTTGGAAGCGCTACAGAATCACCGCATCACCGAGGCTGGAAGAGACCTTCGAGATCCCCACGTCCAGCCGCGGGCCCGGCTCCAGCTCCGGGGCCAGCCATGGGGAGCCTCCTGTCCTTGTACCCGCCGGTGGCCCCGCCGGGCGAGAGCACGGCCACGCAGACGGAGTGGAACTGCCCGGTGTGCCACAGCGTGCTGAGCGACACGGCCGCCGTGCCCTGCGGCCACCAGTCGTGCCTGGGCTGCCTGCTGCGCCACACGGCCAGCAGCCCCACCTGCCCGCTCTGCGACGCGCCCGTGCTCAGCGCCCGCTTCTCCGTGCAGGACCGCAACGATTTCCTGCAGTGCATCCTGATCCCGCCCCGGGAGCCGCCGGGGCCCGGCAGCTGGGCCCGCCGGGCTCTGTTCCGCCTGGTGTACGAGCGGCCCCCCGGCCCGCCCGGCCCGGCTGAGCCGGCTGAGCCGCCGAGGAGCCCCGAAGCCGCGGAGGAGCTGCCGGCCGACCTGTGGGCAGAGCTGCTGCACGGCCACGAGCAGCTGCTGGAGCCCGTGCGGCCCTGGCTGCGGCAGAGCCTGGACGCCATCTACGGCCCGCAGTGGTGGGAGGCGCGGCAGGTGGAGAGCATCGCGCTGTCCACGCTGTGCATCTGCGGCCCGGACAGCGCCGGGCTCACGCACATGCTGCGGGGCTACCTGGGCGACTACACCGCGCCGCTCATCCGCGGCCTCATCCACGCCACCGTGCACCGCTGCAGGGACGCCTGGCTGCGGCGGCGCGCCCAGCCTGCCCCCGAGGCGCAGGAGGAGCAGCAGGAGCAGGAGGAGCAGGAGGAGGGGAGCCCTGCGGCCAGCGCCGGCTCCTCCTCGCCGAGAGCGGCCCCCGCCCTCGGGCTGGCTCCGGACCCCGCAGGGCTCGGGCTGGGGAGCTGGCCCGGCCAGCTGGACCCTGCCCTCCTCCCCGGGGGTCCCGGGCTCTCCCCGGCCGCTCCCGGCCCCGCGGGGCCGCAGCAGCCCCGGGCCGGGCCCTCCGCGCTCCGAAGGGCCAGGAGCCGCCGGGCCCGGGCAGCCCGGCGCTACCAGAGGAGGAGGGCTCACAAATGCCGGCACTATTTGAAGCTCAGAAGAGGGAAACCAAGGAGAAGATAAAAGGCTGTTTCCTTGACCCCTTCTGCTGGGGTCATTTCCATCGCGCCCGCCGTCGGCCAGGCTCCTACAGCCCCGTCAGGTCCTGCCAGACTGCTGGAGAAAGAGTCCTGGGTCATGTTATGCCACATAAACTTCCTGTCACCTTTCAGAACCCTTCAGTCAGCTCACTGCTGGTGTATCTCAGTTTTTGTGATGGGAAATCATCGGTCCTTTCCAAGCAGGGACCTGGGGGTTGTCCAGGAAAAGTCAAAGGGCCAAAGATGATGTCCCCATCTCAGTCCCATGTGAAGCAGCCCCTGCTCAGGTGTGGGTTCACGGGTGCCCTGGGCAGCTCTGACACGCTGGGACGCGAATGGAGACTGGGAAAAAGGCAGGCACAGGCTGGCAATGGGGAACGCTGAGGGCCTCGGGGGGAATCTGCCAGGGGGCTCAGGGGTCACGGAGGAGCCGCAGGAGGAGACGGAGGGGCTGGGAGGGTCGGCAGTGTCCTCCAGCCGCACCGTGCCCCGGAGCTGGCACCCACCCGCCGCGGGGCGGATCCGCACCCGGGAGGCGCTGACCGTGTCCAGCCCCGAGCAGGGACGGGCACGGCGGCACGGCCATTCCCGTGCAGCCCCTCCCGGCCGCCATGGCCCCGGCACCCGCCTGCCCCGGGCTCTGTCAGCCCGAACACATCCCGCAGGGCTCTCTCAGAGGACACGGAGCAGGGACCAGCGGCGAGCTCCGCCCGCTCCGCCCGGGCCGTGCCCCGTCCCCTCCCTCCCTCCCTCCCGCCGCGCGCGGGCCCGTGTCGTAAGGGGCGCGAGCCTGTCGCGACGCCCAGCGCTGATTGGCTGCCGCGCGCCCCGGAAGCGGAAGTGGCGGCGGAAGCGGTGAGACGGTTGCGATGGCGGCGGAGCTGGAGCTGGCGGACGGGCAGTGCCGGCTGCGGCCCTTCTCCTGCGAGCTGGGGCTGCTCTCGCGGCCCGACGGCTCGGCCACCTTCCTGCAGGGTCTGTGGGGCTCCTCATCCCGTTATCCCATCCCATTCCATCCCATCCATTATCCCATCCCACCCCATCCTGCAGGGTCCGTGGGGCTCTGCTAATTGAGGCTCCCCTTCTTTCCTCACTGGGGCTTCTTTTCCCAGCCTTCCACTTCTGAGAATCTCCTTCCATGCCCATCCTGGCTCCTCTTCCCGGGGCTCCTCATTCCTTCCCGCAGGGTCTGTGGTGCTGCCCCTCCCAGGCTTCCCCTTCTCTGCTGCCCAGAGCTCCCCCACTGCCCGTCCCAGGGCTCCCCTTCTCCCCTCGCTGGGATCCCGTTCAGCACTTCTCACAAGCTGCCAGGGGCTCCCGGTCCCAGGTGCGGTCTCCCCGCTGTGACATCTCCTGTCTGTGTCCCCAGGTGACACCTCGGTGCTGGCAGGGCTCTACGGCCCCGCGGAGGCCAAGCTCAGCAAGGAGCTACCGGACCGGGCGGCGCTGGAGGTGCTGCTGCGCCCCAAGGTGGGGCTGCCAGGTGGGACCCACTGTCCTGTCCCTGCCCCAAAACAGGTTCTTTCCCCCTGAGTGCAAGAGTCAAGGTATTTGGTTTATTTGCAGGTCTTGATTTACGTTTTGCTGGGTGGTAGATCCACAAATGCTGCACAGCCACACCCCTTCATCATTTACACATTTTATCAAACAAAAGCATTGGTGTTTGTTTGCTGCAGGTTTCCCAGTTCTCTCAGTAATCAGTGCTCTCCCTGCTGCTGGGTAACGAGTTCCCCGCTGCTCTCACACTAATTAGTGCCACGCTCAGTGTGTCTGTGGGGCGGGCGGGGGTTCCTGGGCTCACCCTGCCCCGCTGCACTCACCCGCTCCCTGCGCAGCTGCTGCGCCGTCCCGAGGGATTCCCTCCTTACCCAGGGACCCGTGACAAACGTGGCCATCAGCCCTGCCTGGCAGGGAGATCCCTCTGGCAGGGAAATGCCTCTGGCCGGGCACTGCTGACCTCCCCAGGCCCAGACCGCTGAGGGCTGGCCGGCCCTGGCAGTTCCAGCCAGCGGGGATTTGTCTTTCCTGGCCTGGACACCACTGAGAGCTCGCTGCCCGCTCGCTCCCAGGGGTGCAGTCTCCTTTCTGAGGCTGCAAAGAGCCCAGAGCTCGAGCAGCAGAGGGGTTTCTGGGCAGCTGTGACATGCTCCTGGTTGTGCAGGTGTGCTGGAGCGCAGTCGGGAGCAGCTGCTGCGGCAGACGTGTGAGGCCGTGGTCCTGGGGGTGCTGCACCCCCGCACCGCCATCTCCCTGGTGCTGCAGGTGCTCAGCGACGCTGGCTCCGTATCCTTTCCTTTGTGGGCCGGCTCTGGGGGGTCTGGGGGCGGGGGGACTCGGAGCTGTTGGTGCTGTGGGGTCCCTTGACACCCCCCAGCTGCTGTCCTGCTGCCTGAACGCCGCCTGCATGGCGCTGCTGGACGCGGGGCTGCCCCTCGCCGCACTCTTCTGTGGTGTCACCTGCGCCCTGCAGCCCGACGGCACCATCCTGCTGGACCCCACAGCCCGACAGGAGCAGGTGAGCCCTCGGGGGGTGCCCGGCTCGGGGTGTGCCCTCCAAGCCCTCCTGACCCCTGTCCCCACAGGACGCCCGCGCCATCCTCACCTTTGCCATCGCCAGCAGCGAGAGGAAGGTGCTGATGGCCACCACCAAGGGCAGCTGCTCTGTGGAGGAGGTGAGGAGTTTTGGGGGGGTTTTGGGGTGTGGGATTCCCTGACGGTGGGACCCTCACACCCACCTCTCTGCCCTGGTGCTGTGCAGATGCAGCAGTGCCTGGCGGCGGCCCAGCGCGCTGCCAACACCATCTTCCAGTTCTACCGCGACTCCGTGCGCCGCCGCTACTCCAAGTCCTGAGCCGGGGACACCCCGCGGGCAGCTGGACTGGCCTGGACCCCCAGCCCTCAGTAAAGGACTGCTTTTCCCTCCACTCTGCCTCTTGGGTCCATCCGGCGCCGACAGGGTGTCCTGAGAGGGGCAGACACAGGGGATACGTGTCCTGGTACCCGCTGGCTCCTGCGACCCCGCTGTGGGGACACACGGACACGGGCCTGCCGGGACACCCGACATGGCGGCTCGCGGGGTGCCGCACACCTGCGGGTACACCAAACATGGCTGCTGCCGCCGCACGTTCCCGGCACACCCAAGAGGGCGGTACGGTTGGTACCGGCTCCCCGGAGCGACCTTCCCAGCATGGCGGTACCACGGCGTGACACACTGCATATCTTCTTGGGCGGGGCTTGTAGCACCGCGACCAATGGGGAGGCGGTGTTCGGCTAAGCCCTGAGGGGCGGGGCTGGGCGCGCATGCGCGGTGGATGTGGGCTGAGGAGGATCCGTGTGGGCACAATAACGGGGGGCCCGTGGGGGTGTGGGGGACACGGACGGGTCCGAGGGGAGGCGACAGCACCCAGCAGCGGGGGATATGGGCCGCGATAGCCCATATCCCCCGCTGATAGAACGTTGGGCTCCGTAATGCGGGGAACCGAGGGGTGCAGCGGGGGGGTTCTGAAGGATATGAAATCGGGCTGTAATCGGGGTGCCAACCCCTACTACATAAAAATTACTTTAAAAATGAAAACAAAAATAAACCCCACAGGAGACCATGGCTGCCCCCACTAAAAGAAGCCCCTCAGTAAATGCAGAGAAGTCGCGCTGAAACGCAGTGGGCGGAAAGACAGAGCCAGGGGAAAACGGGGTGTGGGGGGGGGGGCTCCTCACGTGCTCTCCCACGTGACCGGACGCGTTCCTGCCCACGTGACGCGGCGCAGCCATGGCGGCGGCAGCAGCGCTCCGGAGCCGCCGGTTCAAGTGGTCACTAGATCTGGGGGCGGCGCCGGGGGCACGGTGAGGTCCGGGGGCTCGGTGAGGCTCGGGGTCGCGGGGGGGCCGGAACACCGAGAGCTCCCGCTCACCCGCCCCGCTGTCTCCAGGCCCCGCGGAGCCGCCGAGGGCCGCGGCCCGCTCGGGTTCGCAGACCGGCAGCTGGGGGAGGGCGGCGTCCACGAGAGCGACAAGATCCTCATGGAGAAGGTGTGAGGGGACAGGGGCACTGGGCGGGAATGGAGGGGTGTGCTGTGCCCCCACACAGCCCGGTCGCCTCTGCAAGAGGGGTCGCTGCCGTCGGGGGTGCTCCCTGGCCCGGGTACCCCGCGCTCCGGCCCTCCCGGGGTAGCCACCGGTCCGGGTCCCCAGGGGTGGTTCCTGCTCCAGATAAGAGTATGCCCCACAGGCCGGATAGCTGCAGGGACCCGTCCCTGCCTCAGCCTCCCCGTGCCGGTGGTCCTTGCCCCGGGTCCCTCCCCTGTCCCGGCCATGCAGGTCCCCCCAGCCCCGGGCAGGCATGACAGAGGGTCCCCACCCTCGGCCCCCGAAATGCCGGGTCCCCACACCCGCCCTGGGCTCCCCAAATGCCGGGTCCCCACACCCGCCCTGGGCTCCCCAAATGCCGGGTCCCCACACCCGCCCTGGGCTCCCCAAATGCCGGGTCCCCACACCCGCCCTGGGCTCCCCAAATGCCGGGTCCCCACACCCGCCCTGGGCTCCCCAGATGCCGGGTCCCCACACCCGCCCCGTCCCCTGTCGTTGCAGCGCTGCTGGGACGTGGCTCTGGCACCGCTGAAGCAGATCCCCATGAACCTGTTCATCATGTACATGGCCGGCAACACCATCTCTATCTTCCCTGCCATGATGGTCTGCATGATGGGCTGGCGCCCGCTGCAGGCCCTCATGTCCCTGTCTGCCAGTGAGTGCAGCCCCTGCCTGGGGACAGCCCCCTGGGTGTGCCACAGCCCCTGGGTGTGCCACAGCCCCTGCATGGGGACAGTCCCCTGGGTGTCCCACGGCCCCCTGGGTGTGCCACAGCCCCTGGGTGTGCCACAGTCCCCTGGGTGTGCCACAGTCCCCTGGGTGTCCCACGGCCCCCTGGGTGTCCCACAGCCCCTGGGTGTCCCACAGCCCCCTGGGTGTGCCACAGCCTCAAGGTCCCCATGAATTTCCCATGGGCCCCTGAGCCCCCCAGGTGTTCCCACAGCCCCCCAGGTCTTCCGTAGCGCCATGGACAGCCAGATGTCTCTCACAGCCCCATGGTCACCTCCACATCATTCCCCTCTGCCCAGCACTCCCCCTGTGATGCTGCCCATCTCCCATGACCCCTGTGCCAGCTCAGCGGCCTGGGGGTCACTGACAGGCACCCCAACCCCTCTGTTCCCCCCAGCACTGAAGGCCCTGGAGAGCTCAAGCCGGCGGGCACTGCAGGGTCTCGTGTTCCTGGTGGGCAACGGGCTGGGGCTGGCACTGGCCCTCTACAAGTGCCAGGCCATGGGGCTGCTGCCCACCCGCCCTTCCGACTGGCTGGCCTTCGTCACCCCCCCACAGGTGAGCCCGGGGTCCTGGGGACACCCTGCAGAGTCAGGGGCCACACACCCAGGGCCCCCCACTGACCCCTTCCTCTCTCCCCTCTCTTGGCAGCGAATGGAATTCACTGGGGGGGGCCTGATCTTGTGACCCTCTGCACCCACCCACCAATAAAGGCAGTGGCAGGATGGTGACATCGTTTCTGGGGGCAATTCTGAGGGTTTGGGGACTCAGCCCAAGGCAGCACTCGGTTGGGGTGAACCAAAAAATGTTCACTGGGCTGTACTGGGACTGCTGGGACCTGCAGTGGGAGCACTGGGAGCTTTGGGGACATGCACTGGAGCTACACACAGAGCCACAGGACCCATCCTGGGAGCACTGGGAATGTACTTGTGGTCCACACAGGGAGAGCTGCAGCCTAAGGCTGGCTCTGTACTGCAAGCACTGGGTTCATACTGGGAACACTGGGGATCATACCAGGATCCTGATTTGACTGTAGGTCATGCTGGTGTCATACTGAGAGCCCTGGGGACATTCTGGGATCCTGCCTGAAGAGCTGTGTCTCACTAGCATTATACTGGGAGAGCTGGTGGTGTGTGGGAAGCACTGGGCACATACTGGGACTGTGGCAGCCCATACTGGGATTGTGCCAGGAGGCCTGTGGTGCCAGCCAGTATTGTGCTGGGAGCACTGGGCCCACACAGATGGTGCTGGGTGTGTCCGTGCTGCTGGTTTCTGACACATTTCACCATTTTACTTTGGTAGTTTCCCCATTTTGACAACTATTCTCACCACTTCTTGCCCATTTTTGCTGTTTTCCCTTGTTATTTCATACTTTTTTTACCCATTTTCCCAGTAATTTCTTCCACTGTTGCTCCCAGTAGAGCCCAAACCTCTGCTTTCCAGCAGGGACCAGTGCCTCCCAGTGCAGCCTCGTGCTGTCTCCAGTACTTTGAGTGTGATCCAGGACTTTAGTATGATGTTATCATGGTCCAGAGTCCAATCCCAGTATATCCCACCAGCTCCCAGTGCCTTCCCAGTGGCACCACACTGCACTGGGGGCCTGGGATGGGCAGGGCCTCCTGACGCAGTCAGTGGACACATGATGTCACCTCTCTCAGCTGACGTGGCTGTGGCATGTCCCGGGGTGTCACCGGGCATGGTGACCCCAAGCACAGCATTTCCCAGTGGCCACACTCCCACCTGAGGCTCCTGACCAGTGGAGCCCCACACCTTTCCCAGTGGCCTCCCATAGACTCATCCAGCCTGGAAAATCCCTCCCAGCCCATGGAGTCCCAGCTGTGCCCCATCCCCACCTTGTCCCCAGCCCAGAGCCCCGAGTGCCACCTCCAGGAATTCCTTGGGCACCTCCAGGGATGGGCACTGCAAACCTCCCTGGGCAGTTCCAGTGCCTGAGCTCCCTTTCCCTGGGGAAATTCCTGCTCTGTCCACCCTGAGCCTGCCCTGGCCCAGCCTGAGGCCGTTCCCTCTCCTCCTGTCCCTGTTCCTGGGAGCAGAGCCCGAGCCCCCTGGCTGCCCCTCCTGTTACCAACAATCAGTGAAAAGAAACCTCCTGAACCGCAGTGCTGCATTAAGCAGCATCCACTCTTCATTCAGCTGGAGGCATGAGGGGCTGTCTGCTCTGAAATGTGGTGCTTGCTGAGCACAGAAAAGGCTCCTGCTGCCAGGCTGTATTTCACATGTGTGCTCACAGGCTGTCCCAGAGCAAACACACACGTGGTTACCATCTCCCTGAAGTCATTAGCACACGTTCCCTCCCACCAGCACGTGTTCTCCTGTCCCAGGGGTGTCTTTGGTGGTCCCTGATGGCCAGTGACCCCACAGTTGTGTCTGACCACTCACTGAACTGGTGCCACTGTGCCCAGTTAGGAGAAAGGCTGACCTAGCTCATTAATTTGTGAGGCTTTAAATCAATGGAGTGTAGTTTCTTACTCCTTTCCTTGGTTAATGTTTATTGTACTTTTAATTGTGCACTTCCATAGTCTAATGATTTTGCTAAATGATCATTGTGTTAACCCAGCAGGTGCAATCAATGCTTCATCAGGCAACGTTGTCAGGGAGTTGTGCAGAGCTGGAAGGTCCTCCTGAGGCTCCTTTTCTCCAGGCTGAGCCCCTTTCCCAGCTCCCTCAGCTGCTCCCGGTGCTGCAGCCCTGGAGATGGAGCAGTGCCAGCACTGGGGACAGTCACTGCCCTGGGCCTGCTGCCACACTGTCCCGGACAGAGCCCTGGTGCCACTGGCCTTGGCCATGTGGAGCCCTGTCCATGAGCTACAGCTCTGGTCTTGCCCTGCAGCTTTCCCACTCTTTCCAGCCGTGGACGTGCCCCTTCCAGCCGTGTTTCCCAGGGGACACGCTAACGCAGGGTCTCCCTCCCCGTGTCTGCCGGATTCCCTGAAGTGTTGGCAAGGCCACGCTGCTCCGGTTGGAGCTCAGACACCACTGATCATCCTGGCACGGCAGCCACAGCAGGCAAGTCCCTGGGAATGACACAGCCTGCCCTGGGAAGGGACCCCTGTTAGCAAAACCAGCGGTCTGCAAGGCATGGAGACACAAATGTGGGTTGCAGGTGGGAAGAGCTTGTGAAGACACACCTGGCTAGTGCTGGAAAATCAGACAGAGCTTCCCTGTTGGCAGGTGCACAGAACTCGGATGGCTGGATGGTTTGTGAGAAAGCCAAAGCACAGAAACAGCTGCTCTGAGGAGC
This sequence comes from Poecile atricapillus, assembly GCF_030490865.1. NCBI lineage: Eukaryota > Metazoa > Chordata > Aves > Passeriformes > Paridae > Poecile > Poecile atricapillus. Next base: position 65,972,869 of record NC_081289.1, on the reverse strand, counting down.
AGGAGTGCCTGGGCATCCCATGTGGATCTGACATGGATCTGGGCTTTTGCTGGACCTGGAGACACCTTTGTGTCAGTGTGTAAACACACCACATCCACCACAGCCAGACCCTGCTGTCAGGACTGTCCCCTGCATTGTCCCCAGCACCACATCCAGCACCTGGCATGGACATCCCTGGGCCAGAGCAAGAGGAAAACTCCCCTTCTGAGACAGGAGGGGGAAAAGCACCTTCCTCCCTGCAGCCACCAGCTCACCTGAGCTCAGGAACGCCCTGGATTTCATTTCCTAGGGGAATCCAGAGCCACTGCAATGAATAATTTCCCTGGATGCAACAGGCACCTGAGGCTCCAGGCAGGGAGTCTCCAAGTGACGCGGTTATGTTCCCAAATTAAGCCCCAGTTCCCAAACTTGAGTTGCACTTCCAGGCCCCCCTGCCCCAGGGCTGCTGCCCCACCGGCTGAGCCAAGGGCAGATCCCGGCATTCCTGGGGAACTCCTGGCTGGGAGGCAGTGAGCTGCCCTGCCCTGCTACTGCTCTGTGACTCCCTGCCCCGGGAAAGCACATCCCTGCCTGCAGCCAGCGCTCCTCTGCTCTGCCTCCCGTCCCTTCCAGGCAGCAGCCAGGGAAATCATCCCAGCCAACTCCACCTTACCTCGTGATTATTAAAAATGAGGTGCGACCAGGGCCCAGTGACACAACTGCTCTTCCATTTATTTCAAATCAAACTGTTGGTGAGCTGGGTGCAGGGGACACTGGATGTTGCACGCAGAGGAGGGTGAGTGGGCAGCCGCAGCACACATGACAGTGTGTGCAGGATGGAGAGGGGCTTTGTTCACAGCACAGGGAACGTTCTGGCACGAGTCACTGCCTGACCACAGCATGCAGCACTGCCCGGCCAGGGAGCACAGGTAGCCCTGCCCATGCTGCCAGCCCCGGGTCGCTGCCGGCTGCACATGCTGAGGTGAGATGTTTCGGAACCATCTGGCGCTGTCTGTCTGCCTCTGACACCGTGTTTGATTAGCGCCGGGGGAGAGCAGCTGCAGTTCGTTCCGCGGGCTCGTCCGCCGGCCCGGAGGGGTCATATACTGTCCAGCTTCTTGAGGATGAAGGGAGCTGAGAAAGAAAACAACGCGGAGTCGAAGCGAGCCAGCGGGGAGCTGGGCAGCATCTGACCCCGAGCCCGGCCGAAACACCGCCCCCGCTGTGCCCCGGCACATCCCGCAGCTCCACACAGAACACCCCGGGGCTCGGGCCCAGCCCGTCCCGGGGCCGGGACACCCGCTCACTCACTGATCCGCAGCAGGGCAACGTAGATGAGGAAGTTGCGGACGGAGGAGAGGACATCGCGGCGCATCTTCCGCCGGAGCTCCTCCGGGTCCATCTTGGGCCCCAGCCCCTCGATGCGGAACATCCCGGACGGAGCTCGATCGGTCCCGACCCGGAGCTCGACCCCGACCCGGCCCCGGCGCCGCTGGCGGCCACGCGCGGCGGAACCACGTGACCTGGCGCGCTCGCGTCACATGACCACGGCGGACGCATGCGCACGGAGCGCGCGGGCAGCGCCGCTTCCGCCCGGGCGTGAGGGGAGCGGGACAGGGGCGAGGGACAGCGATGGACGCGGGGCAGCGACTCGTCTCACGGGCCCTCTGCGGGCACGGGCAGGGCTGTACGGCTGGAGGGTGTCACACCTGCCCAGAAACCCCTCTGCTGCTCGAGCTCTGGGCTCTTTGCAGCCTCAGAAAGGAGACTGCACCCCTGGGAGCGAGCGGGCAGCGAGCTCTCAGTGGTGTCCAGGCCAGGAAAGACAAATCCCCGCTGGCTGGAACTGCCAGGGCCGGCCAGCCCTCAGCGGTCTGGGCCTGGGGAGGTCAGCAGCGCCCGGCCAGAGGCATTTCCCTGCCAGAGGGATCTCCCTGCCAGGCAGGGCCGATGGCCACGTTTGTCACGGGTCCCTGGGTAAGGAGGGAACCCCTCGGGACGGCGCAGCAGCTGCGCAGGGAGCGGGCGAGTGCAGCGGGGCAGGGCGAGCCCAGGAACCCCCGCCCGCCCCACAGACACACTGAGCGTGGCACTAATTAGTGTGAGAGCAGCGGGGAACTCGTTACCCAGCAGCAGGGAGAGCACTGATTACTGAGACAATTGGGAAACTTGTGTCTCGGCCCGTGCCCACCGGCAGGGAGATCCCTCTGGCAGGGAAATGCCTCTGGCCGGGCACTGCTGACCTCCCCAGGCCCAGACCGCTGAGGGCTGGCCGGCCCTGGCAGTTCCAGCCAGCGGGGATTTGTCTTTCCTGGCCTGGACACCACTGAGAGCTCGCTGCCCGCTCGCTCCCAGGGGTGCAGTCTCCTTTCTGAGGCTGCAAAGAGCCCAGAGCTCAAATACGAACACCCTTTCCTAGGGCAGCTGTGACACCCTCCAGCCGTGCAGCTGTGCGTGCTGACAGCACTCCAAGCACAAGGAATGCTGCTCGAGGTGGACACAAGCTCTAGGGATGCCCGAGAGGGGCAGGGGAGCAGGCGGAGCCGTGTGGCTCCATCAGCATCCCCACAAGATGCCTGGGCTCTGCAGCCAGTCAGATCGGTAGAGAGCGGGATTTCTCTCAGTTAAACTGCCTGTGACCCAAGGCAAAGGCAATTACAGAGCAGCTGCTCCCACTGTGCCAGTGATTACAGGGCTAATTGAGCTTCCCTGGCTGCAGGCCTGAGCCAGGTGGCCAAGGAGCAGCGTTCCCAAAGCACCCCGCAGTCACAGGACGTTCAATCCCAGAGCCAGAGAGCGGGAGCCTGTCCCAGTCACACAAGATGTAGCACTGCCCTCCCGAGAGCTTTCCAGCAGAGTCCCAAGGGAAAGCAAAACACAGCTGCCCTGATCCCCTGCTGATACCAACCCACGGCTGCGCCAGCTCCAGAAACCCCATGATTTACTCTGACAGGTGGCTCTCTCCAGGCTTTGCTAGCAGGAACAGACTGGCAGGTTCCGAGCCCATTCTGGCAAAGAACCAACCAGTCTCATCGTGCGTTTTGTGCTTGCTGTTCCTCCCAGCCTCGCTTCCTGCTGGAAAAGCAGGAGAGGGGCTGTTTTCCTGTGTATTGCTCTGCAGGAGATGAAGGAATGTGAGCAGATGTGGGCAAAACCGAGTGAAACGCGGCACAGTATTGAGCAGAGACTGCAGCAGGGAGGGGAGAGAAGTGCTGCTAAGGAGCAGTGCAGGTGAGGCTCTGCCAGGACAGGGACTGGGGAGCTCATGCCACAAGCTGTTCCACTGGAACCAGCCCATTCTGCTTGTCCCGTAGTGAGATGGAGGGATGAGAAGCATTTCCTGTGGGAGATGTTCCCACTGGATAGGCCGGAGACTTCAGGTGTGAAGTGACTGGCAAGGGAGAGAAGGCCTCGGCTCTGGGCTTTGACACTGTCCTGAGCTGTCCTTGAGATGTTTGTGGCAGCTTTCCAGAATTCCCTCAAACCTCTGAGCTCCAAAGTTTGGACAGTTAATACCATGTCTGTAGTTGCAATTACAGGAGAATATTACCTTCCATTCCCTGGAGCTACATGCAGATCTCGACCCACTGACCGGGTGCTGCCTTGGGGTGTCTGACCAGAGCATGGCACGACACGTGTGTGGCAGGTGACAGCATGGGAAGCTGACAAAAGGTGCAGACATTGCCACAGGGGTGGCTGGACCTCCCAAGTGGCTACAGAACAGTGGTGTGAACAGAGCCCAGACTGCACAGGTAGCTGGAGAGAGGCACTGCAGGCCTCCAGGGGCAAGGCCAGAACTTCTGAGCAACTCTGTCAGTTGTAGCACATAATGAGAGATTATACCAAGGTAAAGCTGTCAGAAATAATGAATTATACACAGATCTTAAAAAAAAAAACCCAAATGATAGCAATAGGCTGTTCCCCTGGGAGGAGACTGAGCAGACAAAGGAAATAGAAGGATTGGAAGGAGGGTCAAGGAATGCGAAAAGGGATTGCAGAGATGTGCAAATGTTGTGCCAGTGCTGTGAGGAGGAAGCAGCCAAGCAGCCCTGTGTGTGATCACCACTGATGCAGCATTAAACCACAGCTGTTTTGGCCATGATGGTACCAAAATCAGTTGATCAAATCCCTAATAACAATGGAGCATTAAGAACCTGACATTCTTTATTGGTTAGATGCATGAGGGGACGTCTCTTAAATACCGTGTATGTTGAGCACAGAAAAAGCTCCTGTTTAGATTCTGTGTTTTACAGACATATTAATTTATTTTCCTAGAATAGGCATACCTAGGATAGTCATTTCCCCAAAGTCATTAGCTTATGTTCCCTTCCCGTTGCTTATGGATTCTTCCATCCCAGGGGTCTCTGGGTGGTCACAGACCCCCGAGAAGCAGCTGAGCACTTGAGGAACTGGTGTTACTTTCCAAACTCGGAGCTGAGCTGGCATAACTGGGCTGGTGACTCTCCTGTTCCCCTTGGTTAATGTTTGACGTGATCCTACAGAATGAGCATTGTGTGGTTCCATAGGACAGTGGGTTTTGAAGAATAACTATTGTATGAGCCCACGAGGTGTGCAAACAGCTCTTCCTCAGGCACCAGCAGGACACACATCACACCTGCTGTCCCAGTGGGAGTGTGGGGAGGCAGGAGCACTGCCACCCCTGAGGACATCAGGGAATGGGCTGAAGGCCCAGCAGTGCAGTGTGTGCTGCTCTCTGTCACACACTGCACTGCCATTGCTTAGAAGCAGGGTCACCTTTTTCTATCTGAGAGCAGAGTGACTAGGTGACACAGAACATGGATTTCCATTGGTTTGCAGACCAGCCTCGCAAGTTCACTCCACACACCAGCTGCTCAGAGCCACGTGAGTTAAGGAGTATTCCAGGTATGGAGGACAGGCACAGTCTGACTGTCTCCTCACCCCAAGGGCAAAACCAGCGTTGGTTATGGCTGCTTCTTGCCATTGCTGTGGGTAATCTTTCTGGAACACTGTGGGATCTAGGTGGAAACAAGCTCCACTAGCCAAGGAATGGAGCCTGCAGGTGACATGCTGGGTCAGGTGCAGATGAGAGGGGATGGCTGGGCAGAGCTGCCTGGGAGTCTGGCACAGCCCAGACACTCCTCCTGAAACTCAGGCTTCTCTCCCCACTGTGTTCCCCCACTCCCATGAGGTCCTGGAGCTATGGTAAGACATAGCTGGTGCAAGAAGGAAAGAAATAGCTCACAGAAATTAAAACTTCCCTGATAATTCTTTTTGGGGCTCCAGTCAGGTTTCTAGGACCAAGGAACTCACCAAGGTGGACTGATTTTCCTAGATGAAAACACTCTGTGGAGTGGCCCTCCAGGCACTGTCCAGTGGTGTTTCTCCAGGCTGCTCCTGCATGGTGGAGGTGGCTCATTGGGCAGCTGGAAGGACAGCATGCCTTCCTCCTGGAAAAGGCAGCGTTAGCCTGGCCTGGCCCCTTGGCATCCACTGGTGAGATGTGGAGGAGCACCAGGCACCTCCAGTCCTCGGAGCAGCCCAGGCTGTTTGTCAGAGATGCCAACAAAGGCGTTCCAGAGGGCCTGGGCAGCCTGGCAGAAGCACCACAGAGAGGCAAAGCAGGTGGTGCTGGAGCCTTGGTGCTGCTGCCACAGCCAAGGAATCAATACTGGTACAGCACTAATGGCAGCACCTGGCTTCGTGCCCACGGAGAGGCCTCCTCTGTCTGCCCGGTGAGGTGCAGCTCATCCTCCTGCCATCCCCAGGGCAGGTCACACCGGAGCTGGCCGCTCCTGCCAGCCTGCAGCTGCCTCCCGGCTTCCCAGGGAGGTGTTGGGGCACGGTCCCTGCTGGGCACAGGACGGTCCCTGCTGCTGGAGAGGAGAAGGAGCAGCAGGACAGGACTCGCTGACAGCTCTGGCTCTGCCCACAGCCTCTCCACCTGTCTGGACACCGGGGCTCAGCAGCACCCGTGTGTGACATGGGAAACCACGGAGCTCTCCTGCTCCTCCTGTCCCTGCCATGCGCCCCACTCGGGCCACCATGGCTCTGTACCCGTGGCAGCTGCTCCCCACGGCTGGAAGGAGGCCGGCACAGCACCCCAGGGTAGCATGGAGGGGCTATGACAGTGCTCCTGCCTTCTCCTTTGCTCCTGCCAGGCTGCTGGACTGCCCAGGATGGGGGATCCAGCCCAGGAGGTGCAAGGAGCCAGGCTGAGCCTCAGCTCACAGGGGTCCTGCACACAGGGGCTGACACTGGCAGGGTGCTGTGTGTCCCCAAAGCCACTCTGTCGCTCCCCAACTCAGACAGGCAGGAGAGAGGAGATAAAACAACAGGCTGGTGGGCTGAGATAAGGTCAGGCAGAGATTGCTCAGTAAATACTGCATGGGCAAAACAGACTCATCAGGACCACGGCCTCCTCTGGGCATCCCTGTGCTCCAGCATGGGGTCCTCCAGGACTGCAGGTGGGTCTGTGCCCTCCTGTGGGCCTCCACAGGCTGCTGGCAAATCTCACTCCAGCACCTGGAGCACCTCCCCTCCTTCTGCACTGATGTGGGGGTCACCAGGGCTGTGTCTCTCACATGTACTCACACTTCTCTGGCTACAATGGCCCCTGTGAATTAACTTCCTCTTAGCTCTGTCATCCCAAAGGTGCCGCTGCTGGGCTCAGCCCTGGCCAGCAGTGGCTCTGCCCTGGAGCCCGTGGGACACGGGGGAAGCTTCCAGCAGCTTCTCACAGAAGCCACCCCTGCAGCCCCCCCTGCTCGCCAAAGCTGGCCACACAAGCCCAGCACAGGACCCAGGTGTGTGCACATCTGGCCACAACACCAGCACAGCCTGGGTGCTCACACAGGCAGCAGTGCCAGCAGCCCTGCTCCCCTTTCTGTGCTGAGACCAGCTTGGAAACACGGAGAGCCCCACCCGGGAGTGGGGCTGGATGGGGCAGCACACACAGCGCTGACCCCACACAGGGCACTGTGCACCAGCATCCCTGTGCCCACAGCCCTTCCACTGCTGGCCCCTCCCTGCCTTTGCTCTCCCCAAACCCCATCGGTGCCCCAGTTTTCCTGCACTCAGTTCCTCCCTAGGTGTCCTGTAAGGAGCCCTGTGCAATCCTGAATGTTCTTCCTCTGTACCCCACGGCACGTCCTGTACCCCTGGCTGTGACACTGCTTCTGTGGGGCTGAGCTCCCCTGGGACTGGGAGGTACTGGATGGAGGCTCACGGCTCTGGGGGTCTCATGGGAGTTTCCCCGAGGCTTGGGGCTCTCCTGGTGTGTTCAGAGGAACTTTTCATCACCAAAGTCAGTGTTCCCAGCCTCTGATCTCTCGAGGGCCAGGAGTGAAAGTCATGTCATTGGACCAGCCATTTTGGAATGCGCCCCAGCAGGCTTCCCTGCGGCCAGAGAGTTTGAATTCACCCCTAAGCTCTCAATCGGGGCATCCCAGGGGTGTTCTCAACACCCCAGGTAGGTTTTGCCACCCCTCAGACAGCCCTGTCCTGCTGTGGTCTGGGACTTGGGGGCTGTGTCATCACCCCAAGGCTGCAGGGTTCCTCAGCACTCCTGGCACTCCGAGGGGAAATTTCTCTTCCTGCTATTTCCTCTTCTCCTGGGAGAGGTGAATGTGGCCCTGTCACTTGTGGAGCTGCACCCACTGCCGTGAACCCTCAGGTGGTGAAGCTACCCCAGAAGCTTCAGTGGGAAATCCAAGAAGATGCTGTAAAGCGATGTCAAAGCCTCGAGGGAAATGTCACCCATTTATGCGTAATCCAGGACGGGGGGTACAGAGACAAGAGAAAATGTGAGCCCGCAAAAACTGTGACCTATAACCACAACACCTTCTGCATCAGCAGCAAGGGTGACCGTGACTTCTGCTGCCTTCAACATGTTCCATGTGCTGACCTTTACGATGAAGAGAATCAGAATCATTCAGGCATGAAGCAGAGCGGAGGAGGGTGAAGGTGTTCCCTGTCTGCAGCCTCACCCTGTGGCAGCACAGGCAGAGTGCCTGGAGCTGGAGCTGCTCCTCAGGCCTCCTGCAGGCAAAACCCTGGGCACAGAGGCGCTGGAACATGGCCAAGGAGCCCTGACACGTCTGCATGAGGAGCTCCCAGAGGGGCTGACTGAGCCTTTGAAAGGCCTGCTTTTCTGCTGTGAAATGTGAAGGGATTTCCCCCTCCACAAGACCTTACCTAAACTTCTTCAGGGTTTTCCAGGTCATTCCAGAGGCATCATCTGGATCACAGGACGTGGAGCTGAGTGGGTTCATGGGCTCAGCTCACAAATGGGAGAGCTCCCAGAGGTTTTTTCCTTCATGGACATAGCTTGGCATGCCAGCAGCCACAAGCTGTAACTTTCCAAGTAGTTCTGAAATGTTTCTCAGGACAGAAGGCTTTCACAGGTCAGCTGTGACAGATCCAAATGTGAGTGATGATGGATGCTGTTTGGAGACAAAATGTCCTGCAACTTTTTTGAGTTATTGTTCCTCACGCTTCTGGAACTGTAACTACTCAGAGGGAAAAAAAACATGTGCTCACCTCCACCCCACACAGGCCCAAATCTCACGTTTCACAGGTCAGCATGAACTTCAGATGTGTCCTGCTAGTGGGTACCAGTATTCATCCTCGGGATAAACAACCAGGGCTTTATTCATTTTTTAATTAAGCATCTGCTTCCTGTGTGGATTGCTTTGAAAACATCACCCAGGGCTACGTGGGAACAGAGATGTGATGCACGTTGCCCAGGGAAGCTGCATGAATCAGCAACTGATGCAAAGCCCTTTTCTGAGCACTGTTTAATGTTACATTAATTTCAGATGTCAGGCCCCAAGCTCATTTTTTTGTCAATTTCAGTGACCACAGGGCAGTATTGTTTGTGAAAGGTGCCAAACTTAGTTCTCACGTCAGCAGAAGAGAAAAATAACCCCATTTTCTGTGGCAGAGCTGTTTTGGGAGAGGAACAGTTCCTGGAAAAGGGGCAGAGAGAGCAGGCCGGGCAGTGGAGGACTCAGAGTGCAGAAATGCAGCGGGGGAGTGGAGGGGCGAAGGCAGGGAGGCACAGACCGGGGCCGATCGATGCCCCGGGGCGGGCAGCTCGGCGCGCGCTGCCCGGCGCTGCGCTCACTGCGGGGGCACAGCGAGCAGGGCACCTTGGCGGCCAGGGCCGCTTCCAGGGCAGGATGGATGGAAGAGCTGACACTGGGGATGTGGGTTCCCGTGCCCGCGGTCACGCAGGGCCGGGCAGTGTCCGGCTCTCCGTGTCCTTGGCACCGCCCGGAGCGCCGGGAGCACGGGGGGAACGCGGCTCCCTATAGAACACCCTCCCAAATGACTCCCAAATAACACCCTAAGCCTTGCCCGCTCCCACCAGCCCTGCCCCGGGGAGCCCAGGGGAGCCAAGGGGCACGGAGAGAGCCGGGAACACAAACCAGGGACTCGGAGCAAGGGACATCCCGTGCACAGCCCCTCGCTCCAGGGGTGACATTGTCAATAGGGGTCAACCCCTGCACACCCCGAGGAGCATCAGCTCGGGTCAGGACATGCCATGAGCACGTTTATGTGTAATCCAGGACAGGGAGGGACAGAGACAAGAGAAAATGTGAGCCCACAAGCACTCAGGATTGCACAGGGCTCGTTGCAGGACGTCCGGGGAGGATGCAGGGATCGCTGGGGTTTGGGGAGAGCAAAGGGGGGAGGCTGAGGGGCCAGCAGTGGAAGGGCTGTGGGCACAGGGGTCAGCGCTGTGTGTCCTGCCCCATCCAGCCCCACTCCCAGCGCTGTCCCGAGCGGGGCTGTCTGTCCGGCGTGCCCGTGGGGCAGCGCCCGGCCCGGCTGCGGGTGCCGGTGCCGGTGTCTCCAGGCGCAGTGGGGCTGCGGGGCCGAGCCCAGGCGGGGGCGGGATGAGGGATGGGGATGCGGGCTGCGGGGCGGGCCCGGGGGCGGCTCCCGGGGGCGGGCCCCGGGGGTTGTCATTGAGATGCCGCCCGTGCCCCGCCGGCGCTCAGCGCTGCGCTGCCGGCCGCAGGTAACGGGGATCGCTCGGGAAGGGCGCGGGGCTTCTCCGGGCGGGGCGGGTCCCGCCGGGGCTCGCAGCCAGAGCGCTCCGAGCCGTCGGTCCGAGCCGTCGGTCCCGGCTGCGGGAGGCGCCGGTGCCGCCGCCGGTCCCGCTCCCAGCGGGGATCTCCCGTTCGGGGCGCGGGCTCCGTCCCCCTCTCTGCGCCTTGGGGTGATGATTTAGCGCTTTCTGTCCCATCTTGCCCCAAACTCCGGGGGCTAGTTTCCTTGTCGCTGCGAGGAAGCCGTACACGTGCGCCCCGCTCCCCACAACAAAAATTAGCGAACTAAAAACCTCCCCACATTTCTCAGCTGTTGAATTCACAGCCAGTGATTTTGGCTTCTTAACCGGAATGGGGAAAATATTGTGAGAGATCTTTCGCCTGATCTGGGGGGAGCAGGAGGCAGAGTGCCTTCAACACGTGGATGTCAGGGATGTGCGCACCTCCGTCCCCGGAGGTCCCGCGGGGCACCTGGGGCACGGAGCTCCAGAGGACAGCACACGGGCAGTGCCTGCTCTCTGGCGGCTGTTTGAGGTTTGTACCGCTGCCCAAAACATTCAGGTTTGCTCCATTTGTGCGTGCTCACCTGGCTCTCGGAGCACTGGAAACTCACCTGCCAGCTCCTGCCCAGGTAACCTGTTCTGAATGTGTTTGCTGAGCTGCATCTCCCAAGCACCGCGTGTTTTTACTCTCAGTCTCACAGCTTCTTGTGGCTCCTTGTTGCAGGTGTGTTTGCTCCAGCCCTGGGAAGCTTCCTGAAGTTTCTCCTTCCAGGCAGGTTTGTGTGAGCCCTAAGCTGCTGGTGGGATGTGTGAGATGAGTCTAAGTGGTCTAAAGGGGCTCCAAAATGGGAAACATTAGATCTCCATGAGACATGGAGTTCCTGTTCCAGAAGAGCAGGCTTGCTGGCCCAGGAGATTCTGCAGATTTAGAGATGGAAATGACAATCATGTAGCATAGGAAGCCCTCAGTGAACCATTTCCTTCACTTTATCTCTTTCTGTGCTTCTGTTCTTGCTCCCATGTGGGTTTCTCCGCAGCAAGGCAGAGAGACAGATGTTTGGAGAGCTGAGAAAAATCCAAGCTGGAAAAGAAAATAATTCTGCAAGTCTGTAGGCAGCATTTATTTCTCCCTTCTTCAATTCCAGCTGACATTGGCTAGAGAGACTTTTGCCTGGTTTCCCCCATCTGTGGACTGACCTGGCCAGACTGATGAGAAACCTCTGGGGCCAGACTGGCTGGGAAGGGCAAGGCAAGGGCAGTGAGGGATAGCAAGGACATGGCAAATCCTCTGCTCAGCCCGTGATCTCTCTGCCTCTCCGGTTCAGCCATCAGGAGCAGGCAAATGGCACAGGATTCCACGTGTGTGGCTGTGTAATTTATCCTGGGTTTCACTCCTGTAAGGTTTAGTGAAATACCCTCTAAATTCTTGCTGAGCAATCTGCCGTCAAACAGCTGCTTCATGCTGTTCAGTGCTCTGGCTCTCTGTCCTTGTGGAAAGCCTGTCTTTCTAGAGCTGGAGAGAAGCTCTGGGCTCTTCTGATATGGCTCTGTATGTGTCATGACACTCCTGAATCAATATTGCCAAAGTGCAGGGATTTTCCCTTTTGTCTTGTTCTTCATTTCCTGACACTTGCCCAAATTTGTCATGCCAAATTTGTTTCCCAGCGCATGTCAAGCTCACCTCACCTGGCAGATGTGGAGGAACCTGCTGAGGTGCCTGCCCTGAACTTGAGTTTTTCCCTCTGTGGAGAGTCCCAGGAAGGCCATGGGAATCCTCCAGAGTGCTGAGCTCCACAGGCACTTTGGCTGGTTCCAGACCTGCAGCAGGACACAGAGATCACTGACAATATGTGGAGCTCTGCACAGAACCTTTTGGGGGGGTTTTGTTGCTATTTTTTCCCCTGTTGTGCAGTTTGCCAGTGACATGACAGTGCTGCTCAGAGGGCAGGCTGCTTGACTCTGGGGTTGTGTGTGCAGGGGATGGGGAGGAGGGTCCATGCACAGGCTGGGAGGCAGCTCTTTTCTTCCCCCTGAAAAGGAGCTGTAAGTCAGGGAAGCAGAAGGAAACATTCCTTCTGTGCCGGCAGCTCTTGTCCAGGGAGACGGAGCTGGAGGGAGGAAAGTCTTCACACACTTCCACACCAGTCTATTTTTAGGAGAGAAAGCTATTCAAGAGGGAAGTATTGATTTTCCTCCTTTCCACCTTGAATGTTCTGTTTATCATTTCCTTCAGTTTGTGTGTAATGCACCATGCACAAAGCTATTCTTGTTTCTCCCCTCGTGCCCCAACCAGCCGGGGATGTGCGGCCTTTGCAGAAACCATTTTTTGTTTGGCGCCTGAAGTCTTTGCATGCCCAGAAACTCGTATTTTAAATCTAATCCTGCTCCTTGGGAGCCAGAGTGTGTTTGTGTAAAACTTCACCACTGTCAGCTGAGAGAGGAGAGTGGTGACGTGCAGGTGCAGAATCTCTCCTGCCTTCCCTGGGCTGACAAGGGCCAAATTCTCTCTCTGACAGTTCTTGTTTTACAGCAGCTGGATGGAGCATGGGGGTGGTTGTTGGTTGGTTTTGATTTTGTGCTTCTTTTTGTTTGTGTGGGTTTTTTAGTTTTTTAATTTTTTTTAATTGTGGGGTTTGTTTGCTTGTTTTGGGTTTTTTTTGTTGGGGTTTTTTGTGGCTTGTTTTTGTTTTTTGGGTTTCTTTGTTTGTTTTTTTCTGTTTGTCTGTTTATGGGCAAAAACCTGGGTCTCAAATAGAACTAAAAAGCAGCTGTGCTTTTTTTAATGATTTTTTTTCTGGGGGCTGTGATGCTGGTGAGTATTCTTTGCCCAGTATTACACAGGAGTGGTGAACACCACAGGTTTTGGGCACAGCACAGGTTCTCCTTGTGAGCCAGGGAAAGCCAGAGGAGCAGCCTGGCCACCCAGTGGTGCAGAATCAGCTCAGCCTCTGGCCCTGGCAGTGACCAGATGGGAGCCGAGGGAGGGAGGATAAACTGGTCTGCAGGGACCTCAGTGCCATTAGTGATGCCTGGCAGTGTCACACAGTGTCACACAGGGCTGTGGCAGTGTTTCCTGTGCAGCAGGCACACACAGCACCCTGGCCAGGGGCAGGGCTCTGTTCTGGACCCTCCTAGGCCAGCTTGTCCCCAGCTGTGCCGTGACCCTTGTGCAGCAGCGATGTGTGTCTGGCACTTGGGGCTGGCCCTGTGAGTGCAGCTCATCTCCTCAAAACCCAGCCAGATATCACAGGCTGATGAGACAAGATGGCCACACTGTTGGGGTTTTTTTTCTGTTTCCCTTTTTCAAATTTTCTTTTTCCCAGAATTTTGTTCTTTGTACATGCACAGCCAGTGTGGTGGGAGCACAGAGTGCCACAGGAGCTTTAACCCTGGTCCTTGGGCTCAGCTGTTTCCCTGGCTGTATCTCCAAGAACATCTTTAGAAGCTCTGTGGAAAATAGGTGAGTTACTGTTCTGTCCTCATGTCTCACCAGAACTGGCTGACCTTCAAAACCTTTGCTGCAGAGACGCTCAGTCGTGCCAGGAGAGTCTTCTGGTGCAGCTCAGAGCCACGTTTGTCAAGAACAAGCTCAGTTTTCTTCTCCCTGCCTGGGAGGACAGGGATGTGCTGACCCTCAGGGCAGGAGCAGATCACACCTGGTGGGCTGGGGTGGCCTGGGCAGGGACCAGCCCTGCCTCATCTTGGAGCTGCACAGTGTGCGACTGTGCCACCAGACACACAAGAGGTGCAATCGTGGAACCACAGCATGGTTTGGGATGGTAGGGACCTGTAAAGGCCATCTAATCCAACCCCCTGCCATGGGCAGGGACACCTTCCATTGTCCCAGGCTGCTCCCAGACCCAGTGTCCAGCCTTGGGCACTGCCAGGGATCCAGGGGCAGGCACAGCTGCTCTGGGCACCTGTGCCAGGGCATCCCCACCCTCATTGTGTGCTGTTTTTTCCTTATATGTAGTCTCAGTCTGCTGCTTTTACTTTAAACTCATCATCCCTTGTCCTGTCATTACAGGCACTGCTAAAAATCTGTCCCCATCTTTCATGTAAATTCCCTTTAGGCTCTGGAAGGGGCTCTAAGGTCTCCCCAAAGCCCTCTCTCCTCCAGGCTGAACAATTCCAGCTCTGCCAGCTTTCCTTGTAGCAGAGGTGCTCCAGACCTCTGGTTATGTTTGTGGTCTGGCTCCAGCAGCTCCACATCCTTCCTGTGCTGGGCGTCAGGTGCAGAGGCAGCTCTGCAGGTGGGGTCTCACCTGAGCAGGGCAGAGGGACAGAATCCCCCTCCCCTGCTGCCCACACTGGGGGTCAGGCCAGTACAAGGGGGTTTCTGGGTCCCAGCACACATGGTCAGGGCAGGGTGAGTTCTTAACCACCAGCACCCACGGAACTCCTTCTCCTAGGGCTGCTCCTGATCCGTCCCTCCCTCAGCAGAGCCCATCACTGCTGATGGGCATCCATTACAAGAAGTACTTGCAAAGATGCTTCCAAGAGCCCTTGTGGGTGAAGTGGACAGCATCCAGGGTTTCACAGCAGCTTATGGCAACATCTGCTCAGGCATTTCCCTGTCAGCAGGTACAGGAGAGCTGCTGCTCCCCTCTGCTGCTCCTGCTGCCACGCTCTGCCAGGAGCTAATGCCTTCAAACAAACATCAAGTACCAAAAGTACCAGAAAAGCTTTTGCCCATCAAAAAATTTCTGTTTGATGGATGAACATTTTCCATGAAAGATTGAAGTCCTCTCCTGGACAGTGGGTTTGGTTTTTCCTTGCTGGTCAGGTCTGTGCTGTGCATGCCCTGACACCACTGCCGGGTGGCTGCATGCTCTGGTATGAGCACTGACCCTCAGGCTGGCATTGCTCCTGAAGACCCAGAGCCACCCAGCTGGGTTTCAGTCCAGATACTGAGGTGTTGGTCTCCATAAGGGTGAGGAGGCCATGAAAATCCCTGTGGAGTCACAGTTCCCTCTCACTGAGCTGCAGGATCTCTGTGTATCAGGATCCCATCTCAGTGGTGTGGGGCTTGGCTCAGAAACAGCTGCAGAAGGGCAGCCGGGAGCTGTGGGACATCCCAGGACGGGGAGAGGTGCCAGCTGTGTGTGCCAGGTGAGTGATCCTGGTGTCCTGCTCAGCCTGCTCAGTGTGCCCCGAGGATGCTGTGGGGAATGGGGCTGCTCCTGCTGCTGTTCATTGTTTCAGGGAAATACCTGCCAAGCTATCTCCTCTAGGACACCTGTTGTTTGGCCCAAACACTCCAGGTTCCTGAAAGGACAGCATGTTTTCTTTCCTTAGTATTCCATCTGGGGGTTTTAAATATTTGTGTTCATTGTTCGGACTTTTCCTCCTTGTCCTACAGGTTAAGAGACTTTCTCTGGAAATTCTGTTTTGTGAAGCCCAGATAGAAAAGTCTGTCCTTTCTGCAGAGCGAGGGGTCGGGGTGAGGGCTGCAGATGGAGCTGCTGAGGAAGCAGCTGAGGAGGACTGAGCAGGCACATCAGCAGCTGCAGGCACCCCAACACAGGAGCCCCTGCAGGCACCACGGTAGCTCAGAGGGAGCGTTGGGGTGTTTGGGGCGGAGTGGGAGAGCCAGAGCTCTTTGGAGCAGAGAGGTGAGGCAGAGGGCAGCTGCTGCTGCTGCCACATGAGCATTACAGGAGGTGGAACAAGGGCTGAGGGGACACACCAGCAGGAGCTGCGTCTGCTCAGGCTGCTTGGAGAGATCCTGCATCTGTTTTCCGGGCTGCAGAGCTGCTGGGTGTCTGCTCCTCCTGTGGTCACCTCCTGGTCACCCCTGAGAAGGGGTCAGATCTCCCATCCTATCAGCTCTAATTTCTGGAAGCACCACTGGATCACCAGGTCCCCATTCCTGGTTCAGAGGAGCCTCTCAGGAGCCTCCAGCCACGCTGGAGGAGCAAGCTGAATGTGTTGTATGAGGATGAGAGTTCCCAGTGCCAGAGCTGCTGAAGGGCTGAATTTCCTCCATTTTCTGCCCAGAGCTGAGCAGGCAGGGAGCACAACAGGCAGGAGTGGCTTCCTGTGAGGAGCTCGCCAGCAAATGCGAGTCCTGCCCTCTCTTCTTGGCTAGAAAATGTGAGCTGGGGGAGTGCTGCTGCCTGGGAAGGTGCTGAGTGGAACAGGTCCAGGTTTTGAGACTCAGTTTTCCGTGCCTCATTTCTGTGAGTTTCCAGCCACCTCTGCTGTTCACAGGGTAACTTACTGGTATTTCTGTTACAGCACCACTTCTGCCATGGAGCAGCAGCCCGCTGTCCCAGTATGACAGAGCAGGTCCCTGAGGCACACAACTCCCAGTCCCAGCAGAAGACACGAGGGAGGAGGTCAGGACCTACAGAACTCCTAGGCTGGTCAGAAGGCACACTGTGAAAGGTGGATATAACAGTTTTGGGTTTGAAATACAAAGAGATGATATTCTTCACCACTTGTGGCGGATGCAAAAATAATTTGTTTCATTTTGTGTTAGGTTCTGTCCCAGCCCACGGTTCTTCCCAGGGTTAGAGCTCAGAGTGTTGGCAGCGGAGCATGGCTGCAGTGCCTTGCAAGGCACACTGTTAGGGTGTGCAATTACCACTGCAGTTACCACCAGCTCCGAAAGAAGCCCATGGATCCATGAAATCCATGGAAAAGGAACGCAGAGGTCCCTGCCATGGAAGGGTAGCGCAGCATGACCATGACACGGATGACCAAGAGCACCGAGCAGAGGAGGCTGGGGGGGCAGGGGGTTCCAGGAGCGTCACCCTCAGGTGTCACCCCCTGTTGGAGCTCTGGTCTGCACAAGGTGCCAACAGATCTCCTTGTATTGCAAATGGGTTGTTGCAAACTGTGCAAATTTGGTAACTCTGAAAGCTGTCCAGAAGAATTCCTCAGTCAGTGTCATTCTGTCTTCCTGTGATTTCTGTCACTTCCAGGTAAATGGGAGATTTGGAGACTAGCTTAATCCATACACGAAAAACATGTAGAATAGAGCAAATGGTAGCAAAATGGCTTCATCGCTCTCGGGACAGCGCACCCAGGTAAGTGTGGTGTTTGTGGAAGGAACAGCTACGGTCGCCTTTGGTCAGAGACACCTCGAGGCTGCTCCCAGTCAACAGGGGCTGCAGATCTCACTCATTCTTTCTGCTGCTCTTGGGAAACATGCACACAGAAAAAGAAAAGCAACAGTGTTTTTAAGCAACCCCCTTGGCTTCCAGGGACAGCTGTTCCTGCCTTGCTCTGCTGTGGCTTGGAAGAAATACAGCGTTGCTCCATGTGAAACTTGCACTTCTTGAGGATGGGGTCATGCTTCTCCTTGTGGGCCCACGTTTTTGGGCAAGACTAGGTAGCATTTACCAGGGATCCACAGCTGCTTTCCTTCCCTGAGGTCTGAGAGTCGACATTAGGGTGGACATAGAGTGGACATAGAGTGGACATCCGTAGGGTGGAGTGGATCCCAGCAGATGCCGAGAGCTGTGCGTTCTCTCGCTGCCTCCTGGCTGCAGGTGCTGCTGTTCCCTGGGGATGGAGGTCATGGCTTGTGGTGGGGCACGCCTGGGCCTCTCCTTCCATGTGACCACAGGGCTGGGATGACTGGGAACTTGTGGTCACAGCCAGGCTGATGTCCTCAGCTTCCTGCAGAGCCCAGGGAGTCACTGCTGGCTGCAGAGCCGGGCGCGGGAGGCAGCGCCGCAGCCCCTCGAGAGCGGGGAGCCGTGCGGATCCGGACTCTTGGACAGACTGTCTCTGCTTGTATCGTGTTTAATCCTCTCTCTGATCTGCAGGGACAGCGTGCCTGTGATGGACAGTGCCGGGGACAGCGCAGCCCAGCCCCCCAGCCGGGTCAAAGTGACCGTCACCGTCTACAAGGACCTGGTCCTGCAGCACTACGGCTTCGAGATCTGCCCGGGCCTTCCCCTGACCATCGCATCGGTCACTGCAGGTGTGTCCTCCCCGGAGGCACCGGGAGCCCAGCATGTGGCAGGTGGTGTTAGGGATAAGCTCCTGCGGGGTTGGTGGGTTCTGAGGTGCCTGTTTGGTGTGTGAGCCCCAGCACGGCAGCAGAAGCCCCGGTGCCCGTGGCACACAGAGCGCTGGGACGAGCCCTGAGTCCCACAGGCTGGAGCCAAGGCCAGATCCACACGGGTCCTTCACCTGTGCTGGCTCACTGCTGACCTTCCTGAATCACAGAGCTGCTCAAAGCAAAGCCTCTTCTGCTGTTTTATCTGAAATGCAGAGGAAGAATTTAATCTTATCTTGGAGAACATAATCTTATTCCGCTGTGGCTGTGGTGATCTGTTGCTGAACAGACCCTGTAACACAGAGGGGTTTGCTGCTGGGTGCAGGCAGTGCTGAAATCAAGCAGATCAACTCCTCTGATCTGCTCTAGCTTTAGAAGGGAGGGGTGTAACTCAAAAGCTCTGATTCTGTTTCATATTTATATTTTATTTTTTTAATGGGTGCACAAAACCGTGTGGTTTTTACCTGTTGGCGTGAGTGTGGCAGCCCTGTTTGGAGATGGCTGGGGCTCTGGGCCCAGGGCATGTACCCTCTGTCACCTCCCACTTCTCTTTATACCCCTTCCCAGGTGAAACACAGTGAAATTATCTGAGAGTTGTGGGGTGTAAGAGGTGGGGTTTTCTCTGCTGTGCTTCTCTTTCCTCCTAATCAGAAAAGATGAACATTTTACTAAAGCTGAGGCACAAAACCCCTGCCCTTCTGACCCAGTGCCTCGCTGATGGGAGCCCACGGGTACATGGCCCATGTTTGGTTCCCAGTGGAGTGTGTGGTGGGCTGTGACAAGGGGACAGGCATACACTGGAGGGCTTTCCACGGGGCTGAGGGCAGCTCAGGTGGGGGCAAGGACACAGGCAGGGACACACCAGGTGGTGTCAGTGCCCAGGGTCCTTCAGCCCCTTTTATTTTGCCATCCAGATGCGGTTGTTGAGGGAGGGAGGTGCTGGGAGGGAGGAGGAGCTGCCATTGAGAGTCTCTGGACATCCCTAGCGCAGGTGTGGCACCTGGGGACATTAGTCAGTGGTGGGCCTGGGAGTGTGGGATTAATGGATGGACTTCATCACCTGGGAGGGCTTTTCCATCTGCAAGGAAGGAAACTTCTGTGTGCTGTGAGGCCGTGTGGGGGCTCACGCTGTGCTGGTCCCGCAGGGAGCACGGCCGAGGGGAAGCTGCAGCCGGGTGACCAGCTCCTCACCATCAACTCCAGCAGCGTGGACAGCGTGTCCGTGGAGCGTGCAGCCAGCATCATCAGGTGTGCGCTGTCCCCGTGCCCGGCCGGCCAGGGGGGCTGGGGCCTGGCTGACCACGTGTGTCCATTGCAGGGAGGCCGGAGATGAGCTGCTGCTGACCGTCCTGCGCTGCACCTCCGTAAGTGGCCCTTGCTCGGCTCACAGGGCTCCCTTGGGCACAGGCACGGCGTGGCCAGGCTGGCTGTGAGGGCTGTGAGGATTGGCCACGGCCGTGTGGGTGCCCCGAGCATCCTCTGCTGCCCCTCACACCCCTGGAGCGGGCTTGGGAAGAGTGGACAGTGACTCCTCAGCCCTGCTGCGGGGCCAGGCTGGCCTCTGGCATGGGCTGCAGGGAGAGACTCTGCTCCCTGCACCCTGCTGCGCTCTGGAAGCTCTGGATGTGCCTGGAGGCTCCTTCCAAATCCCATCCCCTGTCCCTAGGATGTGTCCTCAGGGCGGGATGGGGCTGTGGCCGGCCAGGGGCACTTCTGACAGGTGGAGGATTGTCTCTGCTGGGAGCTCTGTAGGAGGACACTGAGGGATTCACTGCTGTTCCTGGGGACCATCATACTTTACAGGCTGTTTGTGCACAGGGTCTTGGCATTTGTTCAGAGTTCCTGAGCACACGGGGCATCTGGTGAGCCCGACAGGACCCGGCCACGGTGACAGCAGGGCTGTGTGACACCAGTGCCGCCCAGCCAGGCTGCCTTTGTCACCTTGGCAGTTTCCTGGTGTGCAGAACTCGGGGGAGCCCAGCAGGGCAGGGAAGAGCTGCACGTGTGGGCAGGCAGGGTCTGTCCGCCCCTGCCAGGCTCTCCCTGGGTCGGCTTCGGCACAGCCCCACTGCAGCCCGGCTGTTGTGTGGGGTGCCCAGATGCTGTGTGGGGTGCCCAGCTGTTGTGTGGGGTGCCCAGCTGTTGTGTGGGGTCCCCAGCTGTTATATGGGGGTCCCCAGCTGTTGTTTGGGGTGTGGGGTCCCAGCTGGGCGCTGCAGCTGGTTCTGGTGCAGGTGTGTGCACAGGCTCGGGTGTGTGGCACACAGGGGACAGCCTGTGGCACTGCCACACTGGCAGCCAGGGCTGGGCTCAGCAGCTGCCCGGGCAGGGCTGGCAGCGGAGAGGCTCCCCAAAACACCTCGGCATGTGGGGCGAGGAGAGCACGGGCGCTGAGCTGTGCCCCTGGGACTCCGCTCCTCCCGCGGCTGCTGCCCCGAACAAACTCGGCTGTCGTTTCAGGGTGGCCCCAAGTCCTCGTTCCTGACCGCCGAGAAGAGGGCCAGGCTGAAAACAAACCCGGTCAAAGTGCGCTTTGCGGAGGAGGTGCTGCTGAACGGACACTCCCAGGTGAGAGCAGCGGGCCGGGGGGAGCAGGGGATGCGCGGCTCTCCGGGGGCTCTCCCGGGGCTCTCCTGGGGCTCTCCCGGGGCTGGGGAAGGGCGGCTGGGGCTCTCCGTGCCGCTCTGCCCTGCCCATGCTGATCCGGGCACGGAGGGAGCGCTGGCCTCTCTGCCGGGCTTTGTCTTTGATGTGTTTACCGGGACTGATGGGAAGCACCCACACGCACTGCTTCTGTCCAGCTCCCCCGTCAGACCTGAAACCATTCCTTCACCACTGCAGGGGGCACTTTTCATCTCTTGAGGAGCTAATCCATCCCTGCTGAGCCCACAGTGAGCTGTAGGCACGACAAATGCTGCCCCAGAGGCGAGAGGCGAGCGCTGATGTGTGTGCCAGGTTTATGTGACTCTGCCAAAGTCACCGGGCTGTCCCCTCCTGGGGACAGGGCACACCACCCTCAGAGGGCTTGTCACCGGTCCCTTTGCCTTGCTGTGAGGTGTGACGGTGTCCTCAAAGCTGACAGGGTGGCAGATTGTTCCCACACCCCTGCAGAGGGTTTCCACAGCTGTAGCTGAGCTGTGTGAGCTGAGCTGGGTCACAGCTTGCTGGAGGCTGCTGCAAACCCATCACCGGGCTCCTGGTGCTGCTGGCAGCTGAGCTGAGAGCACTCCTATTCTCCCCAAGCTGTGAACAGCTCCTGAACATCTCCTTTTCCTTCTGGGTGACTTTCTAAGCTCACTGGGGTCAGCTGGGGTCAGCTGGCAGTCATTAGCTCTGTCAACCTTTCTTTCTGTCCTTCAGAATGGAAAAACTCTGTGGTCAAAATGCCCCTCTCTGGCCCCCTGCTCATCGCTGCTGTTCAGTTGTCCTGGTCTGGACCAAGCCTTTCTGCTTTGCACCAATGACAAACGACCCACTGTGCCCTTTTCCTTGTCCCTCCCTGTCTGTCTCTTGTTCCCTGTCGCTGGTGGAGCTCTCCTGATGCAGCTGAGAGCCCTCCCAGGGCAGGTGTTTGCTCTCTGTCCCTTGCACACGGGCAGAGGTGCATCCAGAGGTGCCAGGGGTGTCACCTGCAGCAGGGCAGTCACGATGTGATTGTGCGGGGGGACCCCTCTCCTCCTGCTCCTTGCAGGGCAGGGGAGGGCCAGCTGTGCCTCCAGATGTTTGCCAGTGTCTCTCTGGACCCTGGGACCCTTCCCCTCCTGACACACTGCTGCAGGACGTGTCCCTGCCCTCCCAGGGCTGTATTCACAGGTGACACGGCGCTGGTGACAGGGCTCTGGTGACAGGGCGCTGGTGACAGGGCTGTCTGGGATCCTGCCTGGGCAGGGGACAGCGGGGCCTTCCCTGGGGCAGCATCCAGGCACCAGATCCCTCCTGCTGATGTGACACCCAGGCCACCAGGCAGGGAATGGGGAAGGGAAGGAATGCCCAGGAAGTGGCCCCAGGCAGAGCTTTGGGCAGGACTGGCCGTGGGACACAGGCAGACCCGAAATCACCAGCTGACCCTGCTTTTCTCGCAGCTGGGGTTGGCTCAAGTGTCGGTCTGGAGGTTCCAGGAGCTGAGCCTGGGCACTGGTGGCACAGCCTGTGAGGTCTCAGCTCTGCCAGTCGCTGACAGATCTCAGGGATGGTCTCACTGGCCCTGGAAAAGAACCTCTTTTGGGAGTCTGAAGAAGGCAGCTGTGGAGGGAACGCTGCACCTGAGTGTCCCTAAAGCCTCTGTCAGCGCTGTGCTGAGCTAATCCTGCCTCTGCGGGTGCAGAGGAGGGACACAATCACTGTTTGGATTGCTTTTCATTTAATGACAGCATAAAGGTAGGAGAAATTAATTCAGGTGCTGGTGTTAGATTCCCTTTTCACCATCTGGACATGTAACCTGTTTTGAGCGGTGAACTATTAGCACAGAGGAAGAATAAATTTGTTGCATATTTATTTCTTTCTGGAAAAGCAATATGCACTACAGCAGCCCTGAGTGCTTTAGGGCTGCTCTCCTTTCCACGGGCTGACGTACGAAGGCAGCCAAAATGGGCATTATGGCCCTGAAAACTGTACAGCCTCCAGTTTCAGTAAATACACTGCTCTTGTCATGCTAATGGAGCACGGCTAAGTGATCCTTGTGGCGACGGGAAGGATCCCAGCGGCTGCGTTCTGCAGCTGAAACCCGACACTCCAGGTCGGGAACATGAATTGTTAATGAGCCTTGCTGCTGTCCTGCCTCCGCTTTCTGCAGACCGGTGATGTATTTTCTACATCACGGAGCAATCTGCGGGGGCCGGGTCCCCCGGGACCCCGGGGCCAGCGCCGGGCAGGGAAATCAGCAGCTGTGACCTACGCAGACAGGGCAGGAGGGGCACGGCCGGGGAGCCTTCAGGGTTAATTCATTGTAGCTTCTGACAGCCTTCACAGAGAGAGAGTGAAACCTCTCTGGGTGTTCTGGCTGGGTAATTGTATCTGCCCAGGGGAGCGGTGGTAATTTGTGCAGATGTTAAGTTTGGCTGTGCGCTGGCTGTGCCAGGCTCCCCTCACCTGTAACTGCGGCCACAGGAGACACGGCACAGCTGGTGTACAACAGCATCACTGTCCTGGAGCTGGTGGAGGACCCAGCACCTGCCAAATGTGTGTGGGCTGGTTAAAGAGCGCTAGAAAAAGGAGCAGCAGCCTTCTCTTGCTTCTCCGTGGAGACTGAAAGCAGCCTGAACCCCACAAAATGGGTATGAGAGGAGCAAGGACAGGATTCAGAAGTGGTTTTTTTAGCTCTGGCAGCACTTCCAGGGTGTGGGGGCTCTCTGTCTAGGGGGACCAAGGCTCTGAGATTTGTGACACGAGGCACAGTAAATGAAACACAGGAGAGATCATCTTAACACCATTCTTAACCCTGAGACTCTCTTGAGGAGTAGATGAAGCCTTTAGGTGGTGTGCTGGTCCCAGAACATGGAAAAGACATGCTGAATTGGAGCTCCAGGAGCGGAGGAGCAAACCTGCTCAGCGCTGAGCAGCCAGGGCAGCAGTGCTGGAGCTGGGAAGGAAGGTGCAGGAATCCTCTGCTGAGGGGCTGAGGTGGAGGCTGAAAGGTGACCAGGCTGCCCCAGGAGGACAGAGGCCAAGTCCTCAGACTCTCCTTGAAGCACCCAACAGAGATGTTCTTGCTGAGGGTGTCCTGGTCTTGTCCCAGGTGTTGGGGTCTATCTCAGGACTCTTTGGTGGTGTCATCTCCTGCTCAGGAGGTGCCAGGGTTACACAGCTCAGGGCAGGGCTGGGGGCAGCAGCGCTGTGTGTGTGACACAGAGCGTGCACCTGGGGTGGGGCTGCTGCTGGGGCTGCTGTCAGAGTGGGGATCCTGGTGATGGGTGAGGGGAAGATCCTTTTCTGGAGGCACTGCTGGGTTTTGGTGATGAGCAGGGAGGATGACTTTCTGCTTTCAGTGCCGGCCGGATCCTGCTGTGCCGCTGGGAAGGGAACGGTGCTCCCAGGCCACGTGCAGCCGCTGCACTGCCCGGAGTGTTACGGTAAAGGCATTTGTTGTGCTCTCTTTCTGTCATTCTGTGCCAGAAGCATAATCAGGAGTAAAGCTTGGTGCCATGGAAGAGGGTTGCCAAGGTAGAGGAGGATTTTCCTGGATGCCAGGACTTGCAGTGCCAGGCAGAGCAGCGGGTGCCCGCAGGCTGGATGCCCGAGGGTCCAGCTGCTGCTTCTGTTCTGCAGGGGAGCTCCCTCCTGTTCATGCCCAACGTTCTCAAGGTGTACCTGGAGAACGGACAGACAAAGGCATTCAGGTTTGAGAGGAGCACCACTGTGAAGGTAAGGATGCTCACGGGCTGTCCCCACCACCCCAGTCCAGCCCGTTGGCTCAGCTGTGGGCAGGGCCCCATCGCGGGGCATTGTCCAGCTGCTGGCATTGCTGGGTTTTCCCAGAGTGTTCCACTGCCTCATTTTTGCTCTGGTGAGGATGTTCCCCTCCGGAGACATGAGCACTGATTAACCCCCTCCTTTCCCAGGAGGGAGTGATCCTCCTGGAGGAAGAGCGATCCTCCCTCGCTGCTTGGGGCACCACAGACAGACAGGTTGCCATCATCCCCTGAAAACATTATGCTGCTCTGCAGAGCCACTGATCCAGCCCTTCCCATACCTGCTGTGCTTGCACACAGCCTTACACACCTCCAGGTTTCCTGGCCTGATCGTTGCAGCTGCTCAGAGTTTACGTTTGACTTAGTAAGATCTGGCTATGGCCAGGGGCTGGAGGCCATCAATTACTTAAGGGACAGGTGGTGTCCTGCACCAGTGCAGAAGCAGTGGGAGAGATTCAGGTGGACAGACATCCTAGGGCTGTCAGGCTGAAAGTGTGCTGAGGGGAAACACAAGGAGATTTCATTTATCATGCAGTGAAAACTTCCCTCAGGAAAAGGAGGAGTTTGTCCAGCTCATTCAAGCTCCACAAACCCATTGTGGTGTCTCAGGCAAGTAAGTGTCTGTAAGTCTTTTGCCTTGCAGGGTCTAGAAAAAGAAAATAGTGAGGAAAGGAAAGAGGAAAGGAAAGAGGAAAGGAAAGAGGAAAGGGAAAGGAAAGGAAAGGAAAGAAAGAAAGGAAAGGAAAGGAAAGGAAAGGAAAGGAAAGGAAAGGAAAGGAAAGGAAAGGAAAGGAAAGGAAAGGAAAGGAAAGGAAAGGAAAGGAAAGGAAAGGAAAGGAAAGGAAAGGAAAGGAAAGGAAAGGAAAGGAAAGGAAAGGAAAGGAAAGGAAAGGGGAAAGGAAAGGAAAGGGGAAAGGAAAGGGGAAAGGAAAGGAAAGGGGAAAGGAAAGGGGAAAGGAAAGGGGAAAGGAAAGGGGAAAGGAAAGGGGAAAGGAAAGGGGAAAGGAAAGGGGAAAGGAAAGGGGAAAGGAAAGGAAAGTTGTAAAGAGATATCTGAATGCCTGTCCCCAAGGGTTTAATGTCTAAAGGATGGATTAGCTCTTTGACTTGAGTTTCTCAGCTCTGACATGGAGTAAGATTTCCCAGTTTTTATGGGCAGCCCTCACAAGTACCCTGGAGAAACACCTAAATGAGTAAAATGCTTCCCAAGTTAGATCCTTTCAGAAGTTCCTCTGGATCTTGAGACATCCTGGCTTAGAACTGAGTTGGGTCAAACAATTATGCTTGCCTCAAGAGGCTTGAGTGAGTCCAAGGGCTTCTGTTTCAATTTGTGCTCAGTCAAGCCTGAGGTGATTTTTTTTTGGCAAAAGTACACCTTGTTACTTCCATAACAGTTAGAATATTGACAGAATTGTCTATTACAAAGTGAAACACCAGTGTCAGGCAGAGTTGGTAAGATTTTTACAATTATGGTCTCAAATTCTTGTTATTGGAGAGAAGTGTTTTTCACCGGTTCTTTTTAGTTTCTTCACAAATCACAGAGTCACAGACTGATTTGGGTTGGAAGGGAAAACCATCCAGTTCCAACCTCCTACCATGGGCAGGGACACCTCCCACTTGCTTCAAGTCCTGTCCAGCCTGGCCTTGGATGCTTCCAGGGATCCCAAGTGTTGCAGAATTCTAGAAAGCTGGAATAACAAAGACAGCAAACACCTAGGTCAAGTGTGACAGAAAGTGCGCAGCACCACCCAGCTGAACACTGTAAAACTTTGAGTGAGGCAGCTCCAGGAAGTGGATTTGATACCTGAGACACCTTGGAAGGTGTCCAGAGCTGCAGCTTGGCCGCCCTGTGCTCCTGGGATGTGGGATCCCACGGGATGTGCTGGGATGTGCTCTGTCTGTGGTGGCACGCAGTGACACCCCTGTGCAGTGTGGGCAGCACTGGTGCCACCCTCAGCTCTGTGTGTCCCTGTGCCCTGCCAGGACATCGTGCTGACGCTGCAGGAGAAGCTGTCCATCCGCAGCATCGCCCACTTCGCACTGGTGCTGGAGGAGCAGTACAACCTGGCCAAGATCCACCTGCTGCACGAGGAGGAGCTCATTGCACAGGTGAGCAGAGCCCCGTGTGTCCCACAGCCCCCAGGAGCAGAGGCCAGCGAGGGGCAGAGGGACCAGGCGCTGCAGGGCTGAGCTCAGCTGGGCCCCAGCGATGACAGCCGCTTCTGCCAGGGTGCACACCCACATCCCTGGGGAAGGGGCGCTTCGGGAGCATCCTGAGTGCCCACACACACCCATGGGCTGCTGCTGCCTGGGCCGTGGGGAGCACTCGTGGGTGACATCCTCTGTGCCACCTGTCACATCAGCAGAGCACTGCTTGAGCCCCAAAACAGCTTTGAGGTGCATGACCTGGCTGCTCTCTGTTCCCTCAGCAGTCAGAGCCATCCCCCAGGCCGGGGCCACTGGGGTTGAATTCTGAGTCAGTGCTTTGTGTCCTGTGAACGTGAGGCGAGCTCGGGTGCTCCTGCCGCTCCAGCAGTGCTGCTGGTTTGTCAGAAGTGCTGCTCAGGTGCTCAGCTCCCAGCTGATGGGTTTGTTGTTGGCAGTCCACTGCAGAGGGGTTGATGGAATCATAGGGAATGTCCTGAATGGGAATCACACAGGAGGATCATTGAGTTCAACTCCCTCAGTGGCTGGTGCTGTCAGAACATTGAACTCATGGCTCAGAGGATTTCTGCTGGGCAGGATTTGCCCAGAATAAAATATGCTGATGTATAACTCAGAGCCCTGACATTGTATTGACATTACAGTGATGATTCAGGGGTCTGTTTAGGGCTGCTGTGTCTTGTGACTGTGCTCCGCAGCAGAGCAGCCTGCCCCTTCCCCTGCTGTTATCACACAGCCCCAAAGCCTCTGCCCTGGTCACACTGCAAGTGTCTGGGATCAGTGGGCATTTAAATGAAGTGTTGCTGTCAAAGGGCTTCTGGGCTGCTGCAGGGAGAAGGAAAAAACAGATGAAGAATCAGAGATAAAATTACAAACACTAGCAAAATCTCCTTGTGTTTGTTAGGGACAATCTGCACCATCCCTTTGCCAGTGGTGTTAAAGCAGAGCACAGGCTCATTGTGCACTCGGGGAGGGAGGCCTTGTGGTGTGACACCCTCTCCCTGTTGCAGGTGGTCCAGAAAAGAGACTCTCATGACTACCGCTGCCTCTTCAGAGTGTGCTTTATCCCCAAGGATCCCTTGGACCTCCTGCAGGAAGACCCAGTGGCCTTTGAATATCTGTACCTGCAGGTGACACTGGGGCATTCCATGCTTGGGATTCCCTTCTCATCCTGTTCTCATCTTTGCTTTAAACCAGATTGTGCCTCACACTGGCTCAGCTGTATGGATGGGAAATGCAGAGCACCTAAAATCAGAGCATTTCAATTCGATTTGCCTTAAATCCTTAAGTCATCCTGTATGCTTGGCTGGTGATATCCCTGATTGGATGCGTGGTGTCATGTTGTCAGGCTCGTTGTGTGCCCTGACTGTGCTCTGTTTGCCCCAGAGCTGCAGCGATGTGCTCCAGGAAAGGTTTGCTGTGGAGATGAAGTGCAGCGTGGCGTTACGCCTGGCTGCTCTGCACATACAGGAGAGGATCTACGCCTGTGCTCACCCACACAAGGTGTCCCTGAAATACATCGAGTAAGTGCCCACATTTCTGTGCTCTGGCCTGACTAAGCCCAGCAAAAGTGGGAGACAGCCAGGAGTGGCATCAGCTCATTGTTTGCCCTGTGTTCAGCTGTGCACAGGAGTCCAAGGGGAATTGCAGCCTCTTGGTTGTGCTGCTCATTTTAGGGCAGGGTGGCCTCGTGGGCCTCCCTGTCCTTCACCTACTGAACCTCCTGAGCAGTAGAGACTGAACACCTGGCTGTGTCCCGAGGCAGAGTCTGGTCTGTCATAGGGACAGTGACTTGAGGCTGCAGATCTCTCACACAGTGAGGGTTCCCCACGCTGCCCCTGCCAGTGTTGATTTTGGTGCCTGCACAGAGAGGGTGCAGTCATCAGCCTTGTCACCCAGCAGAAGCATGTCAGAAACCCCTGCTTTGGGCAGTGATAGATCCTGTGAAGTATTTGGGTCTGTGGGGAAATGGCCAAAACATGCTTTCAGAAGGAGCAGGTGTGCCATGCTGCATGTTGGTGCTTTTGGGCTGCACCTGCCCTGGAGAAACCCCTGCTCTACACAGCGGTGACGAGCTCATTGTTAATTAGCAGGCTCTGGTGTGGTGACCAGGTTAATTAGCAGGCACTGACTGCCTGGTGTGGAGCCAGATGTGCCCAGCTGTGTGCAGGGAGTGGGGGCAAGGGGCAGCTACTCTCCTCTCACCTCACAGGTGTTTAATGCTTGGGCTGAGTGAACTCTCCAGCAGCACATATGGCCCACATTTTGGGTCCAGGAAACTGAACCTGCTGCAATGTCATAATCTTGCCACCAAAGCAAGGAGCATGCAAGGACAGAATCTCCATCCTCTGGATGGTGAGGGGAGGTTGGGATTGTCCTGCCAATGAAGGCTGTGAATTACCTCCTGTGAAACCATGCGAAAATGTCATTCTGCACCAGAGTGCACATTGTCCAGTCCCGCTCCTGACCCAGTGGCAGGTGCAGGTAGCAGTGAATTTGAGCCAGTGAGGCCCCTGGGTGTGCCACAGCCCCCCAAGGCTGCCTGGTGCCCGTGCCCTGTCCCGTGCTGCCGGGGGTCAGCATGGCTGGGACCTGCTGTGCTCCCTTCCCTCTGTCTTCCAGGAGGGACTGGGGAATCGAAAACTTCATCTCACCCACTTTGCTTCGAAACATGAGAGGGAAGGACATCAAGAAAGCCATCAGCTACCACCTGAAGCGGAACCAGGTGCTGCTGGACCCTCGGCAGAAGGTAGTGTGTGAGCCCTGGCTCACAGTGTCCCTGGGGTGGTGGCAGTGTCCTCCCCCCGGGTCTCCTCCTTGTGTCACCTGGGGCTTGTCTCACGCTCTGTGCTCCCTGATCTCCCTGCACTGTGTCCCACTGCCCTTTGCTGTGGGGTGCAGATGCTCTGTGGGCCATGAGGGATGGTGCCTGGACACCTCTGTGTCCAGACTGAGCTGGGTGTGTTGGTCAGACCTCTGCACGATGTCCCTGTCCTGCAGCACCTGTTGTAAACCGTGTTTCCTCTCTTGCCAAACCAAGCACATGCTCACGGCAGCCCAGGTGCGCCTGAGCTACCTGCAGATCCTGGGAGAGCTGAAGATGTACAGTGGGAAGATCTTCAATGCCACCATGATGGTATGAGCTGTTTATTTGTGTAATTGCTTTTGGCATGCAGTCCCACTGGCCACACTGCTTCTCCCTGTCCGGGGATATCAGGGATAGATGTTGGGAAGGGGCTCTGCTGGAGAATCTCAGCATAATTCCACGGAAGTGTCCACAGCACAGACCAGCCTCCAGAATAGTTATGGATGGTTTTTCCAATTGAAAGCTGTGACTCTTGCTCTTCAGATAAACCCTGTCTATATTTTGTGTATTATAAACTACTTGAGAAATCTGGGGAGGCTTCAAACTCTTGAAAAAATACTGGAAACACTTAAACCTCACTGTAAAAAAGATCACTTTTTTATCAGAGAGGTTTCTTGGGTTGTTGATATTTCTGCCTGTCCCCACCTGGGTCTGTGTCACAAGTTGTGTCACACAGGGAGCTGAGCAATGTTGGTGGGGCAAGACCTCACCCACGGGTCACAGTACTGCTAAACACAGCATGCAATTTCAGCTATGAACATGCTGCACCTACATGCAATTTGAACAGTTTCTGCCAGATTTTATGAGCGTTAATTAATTTTCTCGTTAAGTGTCTCACCCTAACAGAAAGGCTTGGCATTTCTTCCAACCCCAGAAATGTCTTTGTGAAGTTTCTACCCTGCAGCTGCAGCAGGGGTATGGGGACACCCTGGGCTGCCAGGGGACACTGCTGCCAGCCACGTCTCTGGGTCTGCCAGGTGGCTGCTGCATCCTGGGGCCACAGGAAGCTGCTGGTCCCTGTGCAGGGGAGGGAGCTGGGCACAGGCTCCTGTGGCAGCAGAGAGTCGGTGCTGAGATCCCAGATGAGGTCGGGGGGCCGAGGGGTCCCTGCCCAGGCTTTATCAGCAGTTTATCCTCTGCAGCTGCAGGACAGGGAGTCGTACGTGGCTCTGCTGGTGGGTGCCAAGCACGGTGTGAGCCAGATCATCAACAGCAAGCTCAACATCATCACCAGCCTGGCCGAGTTCCCCAGCATCAGCCGGGTGGAGCTCAGCGAGGAGTCCGAGCGAGTGAGCACTGTCAAGATCTACCTGCAGGACCTGAAGGTGAGTGGCTGTGGGGGGCAGAAGCACAGGGGAGTCAGCTGCACCATGAGCTCTTCTCAGAGGCTGGGGTGCCACCAGGATAAAAGGCTTAGAAGAGATTTGGGAGGGAAAGCTCGTAGGAAGAACCAAAAAAATTTCCTAGAGAGAAGTGATTCTCCCTGCTGAGGAAAAGCGATTCTTCCTCCATCAGTGAGACACACTAAAGGCACAGAAGGCGAGAAAAATAAATCACTCTTCTTTGTCTGTGCCTCCTGCAAATGAGACTGAGGGAAGTATGAGACAGAGGGGGAGCTTTGTCCTTGTGCAGCCTGTTCCTGCAGACTGTGGTACCAACAACATTTGTTTATTCTAATCTTTCTTACCCTTTTCTCCCCCACACCTCCAAATAATAAACCAAAAAAAGCTGCTCACTCTGCTGCTGGAATCAAACAGTGCGAAGGATCTCGTCTGCCTCATCGTTGGTTACTACAGACTCTTCGTGGATGCAAACGCCTCCATATTTACCTGGGGAGAGAAAAAACAGCAACTGCACCGTGTCTCAGCTGAAGAAGGTTCAGGAAAACCAGCCTTTTTTTGACAAAGGATGGGGTGGGTGGATGCCCCAGCTCCTGGGTGCAGCATCGTGTGGGAGCAGCAGCCCGGGGCGAGTAGTGGCACCTGCAGATGGTTAAGGCTGGACTTGGTGATCTCGGGGGGCTTTTCCAACATTCCTGTGATAGCTGCAGGCTTGTGCGAGCCGCAGGCCGAGGCTTGGGGCGAGGGGTCAGCTGCAGGGTGCTGCTCTGAGCTGGAAACAGCTCACAGGTCCAGTCGCACCTTCCCTCGCTGGCTGGTGCGCTGGGTTAGGGGCAGGGCCGTGCCCTGGGGCCCCGGGGAGGTCTGGCTGACCCCTCCCCACCCACAGCATGGGCTGACAAGTTCCTTTAAATCCCAGGCTACGAGTCCCGAGCCTGCAGCGACTCTGAAGATTCCTGGGACTCCTGCTCGGAGCGGCGCCCGGACAGCGCTGCGGCGGAGCGGGGAGAGCCCCGCGGAGCCGGGGGCAGCGGCGCTGAGCCCCGGGCTGGCGGCGGGGACCCGCCGGGGACAGGCGGTGACAACGCCACCGACAGCGCCTCCGAGGCGTCCGACTCGGCCAACACCGAGAGCCGGGGCTTCAAGACGAGCGGCTCCAGCGACTCGATGGATGCGCTGGAGGAAGAGGAGCTGGAAGCGAGCTCTTCCTCCCGGCCGGAGCCGCTCCGCTTCTACGCTCCGACCGTGCAGGAGATGAGCAGCTCGGAGCGGAGCTTCGTGCCGGTGTGTGCCGCGGGGAGCCCCGGCGCTGCCGGCGACTATCCCTGCTTCGTGCAGGTGCCGCCGGGGCCCGGGGACAGCCCCTCGGGGCCGGGCTCCGCTCCGCAGCCCGGGCTGGCCCGGGCCGACACCTCGGGCTGCCCCGCGGGGCACGGCACAGGCCACAGCGACCTCGTCCTGCGGCCGCCGCCGGGCTTCGGTGACTCCAGCTCCGAGGAGGAGTTCTACGATGCTGCGGACAGGCTCAGCCCTCCGGAGGCGCGGGCAGGTAAAGCCTCACCTGTGTGCTGCGGGTCCTGCCTCCCGCTGCCGGGCTGGGATGCTGCCCCTGCTCCCAGCCGGCTCCCGGACACTTCCAGCCCTTGACAGCCTCTCCAGGCCTTCTGAGGGACATCCGAACACGCATTCTCCACAGGCCACTCCTCAGCACCCTCACAGTGAGGTTGCAGGAGGATTTGTAACCACCTGCAAGCACTGGGTGCTGGGAAAAGTCAGTTTTCAGAGGAGTGGCGTTCTGGAATCTCAGCTCTTTTCCTCTCAGCTAAGGAGACCCCAAAGCTGTAAAACACTGTTGTATGAACCCCCAAGATCAAAGGTCATGTTCAGGTCAGAGGCTTGTTAAAGAGCTGGGTGAAGGATTCCCAGGGCTGGGCAGCTCCCTGACCATTAATTTTCTCAGAAATTAGAAGAGTCTTGTTTCTGAAGTAATCAGCTCTTTCAGTATTAACTGAACCTCCTAAAACTTTGATTCATGCCATTAGAACCGTTTTGGCTTTTACAGCAATGCACAGTCACTGTACTGTGTTCAGGCAAAAAAAACATCATCTCTGGAAGCTGTTATCACCTAAATATCCAGCTGGCAACCTCTGACCATCTTTCTATTTGGTGATGAGCCTGTGGGCAGTGTTCCTGTGGTGCTGCTGCCGTCCCCACATTTGACTGGGGAATTACAGCCACACCTGCCTGCAGGTGAAGTGACTCCAGAGCCCTCATCTCTAATCCTGGGCTCCAGCCCTTGTAGCCACACACCCAGGCTCTGCCTTTTTCTTGACATCCAACCCCAAGTAGGTACTTGATCATGAGAGACCATTTCCTTTTGCCCTTGGGAACCCAGATTAGGAACCTGCTGGGCATTTGTGCCTGTGATTCCAAGTCCTGTGCCAGGAGCTTTTTGGCACACTGTGTAGGCATGTGGGTATTCTGCTGTTTGGGATTACTTCCTGATTTCCATGTTTTTCCTGCCATCAGGCTATGATGCAGCATCCTGGGAGGGTGCAGAGAACCCCTCCTGCATCCCAAAGAGGCTGAGGTGCTACAGCTTGGGGGAGAGCCCTCCAGTGAGGGAGAAGCACGGGCAGGAGAAGGAGCTGACCTGCACCAAGAGCCTGAGGAAGAGAAGGTCTTTCCTGAAAACTGATTACACCTCACAGGTCAGTTTCCCTGCGGCTCTCCCAGGCTCTCCACAGCGCTGCTGCTCCTGGCTGCCCACTCAGCCCACAGAGGACACAGGGAAGAACACGGAGATGGGGCTTCTTGTAGCCACCCGGGCCCAGAGGGACACCGCTGGCACAAACCCCTCCTCTGATGTGATGGACATGGAGCCTGACACCACGGAGACAAAGACAGTGATGGAATGTCTGGTTTCCTCCATTTCGGACACTCACCGTGCTGCTGACCAGTGTGGGGAGGAGGACAGCAGCCTCCAGCCACAAGAACCCCCCTTGCTGTCCCCAGAGCCCCTTCCCACAGGTCAGAGTGGAGCTGCCCAGGAAAGCTCCCCAGCAGAGACAGATCCTGGGTGTCTGAGTGAGGAGAGCCATGTGCCCACTGGAGGCTGGCAGAGCCAGGGAGTGCAGGAGGTGGGGGGTGAGGTGATGGCCACCCAGCACAAGGCCAGTGTTGTGCCCTCTGCTGTTGCCTGCCCCTCTGAGGAGCTCCTGCTGCTGCCATCAGCCCCTGGCCCCAGCATGGCCCCTCCTCAGGAGCTGGCCCAGGACCAGGGGCTGCCCCCTGCGAGTGTGGAGCCTTCCCTGGCTCCCTGTCACGAGAGCAAAGCTGATGGTCTGAGCTGTATCATTGGCAAGGGCTGTGCTGATGATCAGGGGTGGGCTGATGGTCAGGGCAGGGATGAAGGTCAGGGCAGGGCTGATGATCAGGGGTGTGCTGATGGTCAGGGCAGGGCCGGTGGTCAGGGCAGGGATGATGGTCAGGGCAGGGATGATGGTCAGGGCAGGGAGGAAGGTCAGGGCAGGGATGATGGTCAGGGCAGGGATGATGGTCAGGGCAGGGAGGAAGGTCAGGGCAGGGATGATGGTCAGGGCAGGGATGATGGTCAGGGCAGGGATGATGGTCAGGGCTGTGCCGATGATCAGGGCAGGGCTGGTGGCCAGGGCAGTGCTGGTGGCCAGAGCTGTGGCTGCAGCAGCACTGAGGGGGCTGTGTCCCAGCCCAGGAGCCAGCAGGTGGTGGATGGGGAGATCCCGTGGAAGGTGCAGGAAGGCCACATGGGGTTCCCAGAGGCAGCCCAGCTCCTGGCAGATGGCAGCAGTGCCTCGGGGGTCCTCAGCCACCTCTCCTGGCTCTCATTCAGGGTGAGAACAGACCCTGTGTCACACAGCCTGCTGCCACACAGGGTGGATGAGCCACTTGAGCCTTTAGCCTGTCTGATGACCAGCAAGTGCATGGGGGCCGGTGCTGTTAGAAGGAAGATGCCAACATCCCCTGCTGGAGCAGGCTTTGTCCAGGAGCTGGAGAGCAGCTCAGGGCTGGGTGCAGGGCAGCCCACAAGAGATGCAGGAAATGTGGCTCAGCAGGAGCCACAGCCTGCACAGGCTGCAGGGCTGGGGAAGGACTCTTGCCTGGCTCCATCTGCAGAGCTTTCCGTCTCCTCGGTTCCAGTTTCCTTGGGGAAAGGAGCAGGAGACAATGGGGCTGCAAAACTCTCCTTCCTCTGTCTTAACCCCGAGGAGGGTGAGCAGACCCCTGCAGCCCCCAGCCCAGCTGGGCCTTTGGGCTGTTCCCCAGCACCGCAGGGGCTGGACAGCTGTGGCTGCCAGCTGCCCTACATCAGCTGCTTCCCCCAGCCCCAGAACCAGGGGGAGGGTGAAACCAGCCCCCCCCAGTTTCCAGGGCCCCTCACCACCCCTCCTTCCAGCAGCCACAGCCTTCCCAGGACCCCTGGGAGCACCCTCCCAGTCTCCACTGCTGGGGACACAGCAGGGCAGGACCCCCACATCCAAGTGCTGGGGCAGCTGAAGGACCAGGCATGGATGAGCCCTGTGGATTTCTCTCGTTTCCTGGCCTACACTGTGGAGCTCCAGGAGGTTGTAGGGAAGCTCTGCGGAAACCAGGCAACTCACCTGCACGACCAGTGTGCAGAGCAGGGTGTGGAGAGCCAGGGTGCCCTGGGCTGGGCTTCCCAGGACCTGCTGTCCAGCTGCCAGGCACTCCTGAGCACAGAGCAGCCTCTCACAGAGGTGCAGTGTGCACTGAGAGCAACGTTCGACCGGCTGGTTCACCTGGCAGTGACCTGCTTCCAGGTGACACACTGCCGGCGCTGCAGGCAGAGACAGCAGGAGCTCGGAGCTGCGCTGGGGGATGTGGTGGGCACCTACCAGCAGCTGCTGCACGCTCTGCACCAGCAGCTCCATGGGCAGGTCTGCCCTGAGCTGGGCACCAAGCTCCTTGCCCGCCAGCACACGGCCCTAGCAGCTGCCATCTTCTGTCTGCTGCAGCAGTTCAGGGCATCCCCGTGGCTGTGACAGGCAGGCTGCGGGCACACAAGGGTACTGAGGGGGACAGAGCCCAGATGTGTGCCCCCTGCCCGCCTCAGGCTCTCCCCCAGGCAATGTTTGGCCCAGGATGGCCGCGGGAGGATGTACCCAAACCTGCTGGCTGGCTCCCCAGATGCAGCCGTGCCCCAGGTGAAGCTCTTGGAGCACTTCACAACCATAGCCTGTGTCTTACCCAGGGCTCGTGCCTTGCCTCCCACGGGCTGTGCAGATGGGCAGTCTCATGGTGTTCCCTCAGCTTCTTCGTCACCCATGGGGAAGAGTGCAAATCTTTCAGCCTGCCTTTCACTCACTCGTCTCCCCAGGCTGGCTCTAGACTGAAGGAACATCAAACCCCACCCTGTCCGGATGTGAAGGCCCCCAGGTGGCTTTCTCCACCCTCTGTGGCCAAGGGACCGCCGTGATCCCATCTTCAGTTGCTTTTCCTTAGCCGGAGAGGGTGGCCCCAGCGGGGGTGGCAGCAGAGCCGCTCCTGCCGCTCCGTGCGGTTCCTGTGCCAGCAGCTGCTCGGCTCTGCTGGCCAGTGACAGCTCCTGTGAGCTCCCACCCCACCCTCGGAGCGGCCCCCAGCTCTGTGTCTGCCAGAAGAGAGGGCCAGCCCCTCTGATGCTGCAGTCAGAGCTGTGCAGGGACCACCACGGGCTCCCCCAGCCCTGTTCCCCTCCGGCAGGTGCGGCTCGCCCTGGCCAGGCGAGAGGTGGAAGGGGGTTTGGCTGTGCATCCCTGCAGGGCAGCACTGCAGCAGCCTTAGATGGAGGGGCAGAGGCTAGTCCCTCACTGCTGAGGTCCAGCCTGGGGATATTGAGGATGGCTGCCTTTCCCCAAGGAACTGCTGCTGCAGCCCAGGGGGTCAGCTGAGGGGCACAGCTGATAGCACAGCTGATAGCACCACCTCTGCCAGGCACCGTGGGCACAGGACTGTCCCCTGGCTCTGGGACACTGAAGGGGATCGTCTCCACGTGCAGCTTGCCAAGAGCCACCAGGCCACAGCAACAGGCACTGGCCAACAGTGACACTCGGAGCCCCTGTCGTGGCTTAACCTCAGGGCAAGCCCCTGGCTTGGGTTAAACCACAACAGCCCCCAGCTGCTCCTGCAGAGCCACTGTCACACGAACTGGGACACAAGCCCCAGGGCTGTGAAAGGGCCTTGCTGTGAGAGAGGAATGAAAACACATAACCAAACTTACCTCAGGTGACCTTCAGGTCCTGCTGCCACTGGCCATGAGGTTTTAGGGCGCTTTTGGCAGCAGTGGCTGAGGTAATGTATGGACTCAGCTGCACCAAACACACTTTCTGCTGTGGCTGTGGCACGTGGCACTGCTCTGTGCAGGGCACAGCCAAGCCCAGCTACCTCCCAGCAGGGACATGGGGGTCAGGTGTGACAAGGTACCACTTAGCAGTAACTGTAGGGACACAATGGGGATCTAAACCTTTCATTTTATATTAGATGTGTACAACTAGCCAAAGGCTTCAACAACTCACCTAGTCTTCACTGCATTTAAGCTGTTGGGACAGAGTGTCCTTGGGAGCAGCTCCCCATCCCGCATTCTCCTGCAGGAACAGCACTGTCCTGTCCCATGGTAGGGGGTTTTCCTTGCCCATATGCTTTGCAATCCTAACTTCACCTTACTCTCTGTTTCAATAAAATGAGGAAAACACCTTAAAGCTCTCCTCCCCATCCCAGCACACATGTAGGTGCAGGAGTCACAAACAGCTGCAAAGAAGCAAAACTGAATTCCTGTCAGTTTTCACTTGATTCCAGGCTCCACCAGCTTTTCTTTCCTGCTCAGGGGCACAGGGAATGTCCAGTACTGCATTCCTGAGGTAGAAGGTGTTGCTCCAACAAGGTCCTCACACTGCTGGAAACAGCTGTCTCCTGGGCACAGTCACGCTGGTGCTTCCTGCCTGTGCAGCTCCTCAGCACAAAATAAAGAGTTTTCTTGGGCAGCAGTGGCGCACTGGGGTGTTTCCACCTGTTCTGCTGTATCCGGTAGCACGTAGCCTTTCCCAGAAGAAACTCCAGCCCGCAGAGCTGCTGGCCAGCTCCGTGTCTCATAGTAGGTGGACAGGACATCAAAGACTGTCAGGAGCAGAGAGAGGCTGAGTCACACATGTGCTGTGACAATGGTGCCACACACACCCACTGAACAGGAGGGAGGCGATGGCAGCTGACCCAGAGAAGGTCCCTCACTTAACACCTGATGAGCTGGTGCTTGAGGCAGCTCACCTAGGGGCAAAGAGGTATTTTGGAGAGGGCTTTAGGGAGCTCTGGGCAAAGCAGTGGCTGTGTCAACTGCAGCGAGGTGCCCCCACCGTGTTTTGGCTGACACATGACACTTGTCAGTGTCCCCCCTGTAGTGAGCCACACCTGCTGTGCTCCCACTGTCACTCCAAGGCACAGAGACCCCACCCCTTGGGCACACAGAGCCCCCAGCCTCTTCCTCTGCCTTGTGTCCATGGAGGGGACACAATCCTCATGTCAGGGGTAGAAGCCATGAGGAGCTGGCATGTGTCATGAGCCCCTCTGCAGTCACCAATAGAGAGATTGTCCCCTGCCTCCTGCACAGCTCCCGGGGGATCACAGCCAGCCTTTGGATCACATCAGACCCCCGTGCGTCCCTCCAGCCCCCGGGCAGCCCCTCACCCTGGTTGATGGCCAGCGTCTCGGAGTGGTAGTTCCTGGAATTGGGGGCTTTCACCATGTACTCGCGGATGGGGAGCCGGGCTGTCTGCAGGCACTGCTCCCGTGCCCTGCGCAGGGTCAGCTGCTGCAGGGGACACACGGACACACTGACACACGGCCACGGGCGTGGCCTGCACAGCCACAGAGCACAACCTGCCCAGGGGCTTGTGGCACCCGCACAGCAGCAGCTTCTCCCAGCTCACTGCTGGGTCCAGGCAGAATTGGAGGGACAAGGGGTGTTGGGAGGCAGCCACAGCACTGGGATGTCTCCGCTCATGGGGCAGGCACCACGCACCTTGTGAATGCTCTCATCCACCAGCCCTCCCAGCACGTACACTTTGTCCGGATCGATGTCTTCGAGGACTAGAAACAGGACATGCACTGGCTCACCACCACACAGAAGCCCATGCTGCAGGACAGTGCTCTCCCTGCAGACCCCACTCCCAAGGACAGCAGTGGGTAGAGCCTCCTCACCCCAGGGGCTGTGGCCTGGGGGCACACAGGTGCCACCAGCACAGACCCAGCCCCAGATCTGAGCACACAGCATGTCTCATGCAATGTGAGACAGCCCACGTGAGGAACAGCTTGCCTGAAGCATGGAACAGCCTCAAAAAGAAAAGTCAGCCTTCTAAAAGTCAGCCTTTTGCCCTGGTTCTACCTTGTCTAAAGCATGTGAAATATTTACCATTCTCAGAGTCAGGAGTGAGATAAACAATGGCCTCCAAAGGAAACAGGTCCAGGTAACTCTCTGGAGTTGTATCCATCTCGAAGACACAAGACAAGAGTGAAGCAGCCCATTAGTCTAAGGTACATCCCCCAGAACAAAGGCCCCTCCCAGACACAGAGATATGCCGGCACTGACTACTGCTGGGGACATACTGACTGCTAAAGGTCTTCTAGACCCTACAGACCTCCAGTGACCTAGGGTTTCTCTTTTTCAGTTGGACAATGTTTCTATTCTGGGCACTGGTCAACACACCTAAAAACTCCATTAAATTCTCTCTCCTCATTAAAAGTTCTTGGGATGCTTTGAGAAAGGGAGAACATCAACCATTGTCTAATTTTAAATAAGATGCAGAGCAGAGGGCTGAGTTTTCCCCCGATCCCGCGGCCAGACCCTCACCAGGTATCCAGCGAAGCCGTCGTTCATGCGGAAGCACTGCTCGTAGATCGGCGTCCCGGCCGCGAACTCGGTCAGGCACAGCCAGAAGGGCCGAGCGGCGCGCCGGTTCGCCCCGTAGAGCCTCCGGATCTGGGAGGCGAGGCGGCCACTCTCCTTGGGGACAGAGCGGGACAGTGACCGCGAGCCCGGGGCTGATCCCGCCGAGCTCCCGGTGCCCGCAGCAGGGACGGGCACACGGGGGGCGCAGCCTGTCCGGGACCCCGAGCAGCCCCCGAGACCCCCGAGCAGCCCCCGGCACCCCCGCACCTTCTCGGTCATGCTGCCGCCCACGCCGAGATCCACGCACAGCCGCGGCCCCGCCGCCCGCGCCTCCAGCAGCCGCTCCACGGCCAGGGCAGCCGGGACCCTGCCGCGGCGGAGGGAGGGCGGCCCGGGCCCGCCGGGGCCGCTGCCGAGCGCCGCTCTCCGGCCGTCCCCGTCCGCCGCTGCCCGCCGTGCCCGCCGGCGCTGCCGCTCCTGCCGCCGCTTCCCGCGCCGGGCGGCGAGAACCCGCTGCCAGCGCCGCCGCTTCCGCAGCGCGTTCCTCTGCGGGAGGGAAACGGGCACGGCGCTCAGCGGGGCCCGGCGAGGCGTCCCGCCGCACGCACCGGCACCGAGCACGGCCCCACCGAGCACCGAGCACCGAGCGCGGCCCCGCCGCACGCACCGAGCACGGCCCCGCCGCGCCGCCCGCCCTCCCCGCGCCGGGCTCGCCCGCTGCCGAGGGCTCGATCCGCAGCAGCCGC
Organism: Poecile atricapillus; assembly: GCF_030490865.1. Classification (NCBI taxonomy): domain Eukaryota; kingdom Metazoa; phylum Chordata; class Aves; order Passeriformes; family Paridae; genus Poecile; species Poecile atricapillus. Next base: position 65,932,398 of record NC_081289.1, on the reverse strand, counting down.
AGCGCCTCGGCCGCCACCGCCGCCTCCGCCTCGCTCGCCGCCGCCTCCGGCCCCGCCGCCACGCCGGCCTCCATCGCGCCGCCGGCGCGGAAGGGGCGGGCCCGGGCCGGCTCCGCCCGTCCCCCCGCGGGGCGGCTCCGCCCGGGCCAGCCGGCAGCTCCCGGTGGCCGCGCTCCCGCCCCGCGGGCCGGCTCCGGTGCCGGGCGTGGCGGGGATCGCGGCTGTCGGCGGTTCCGCGCGTTCCCACAGAAGATCCGGCCTGGGGTGGTTTCCCTGTTTGTGGCCGTGCTGAGCCAGCAGCTCACACAGCAGACGCCACACGCCTGGTCAGGCTGGTACCGCTCCCCAGGGCTGCTCCTCCATCGTGCACCGCTTCTTTTGTGTATCCTAATGCTTTCATCGTTATTCTTCCTTTTCTGTCCCGTTATACTGTGTCTATGGAGATCAGCATAAGCAGGTGGAATTTGGATAACTAATGGCATTTGGATAAGAAATGGATCCCAAAAATTACTTCTGATTTGGAAGAAGTGGGAGAATTGTGTGACAAGCACAACCTCCTGGAATTGCAGGAAGCCAGCTGACTGATGCCTGGCCAGGCCATGAGCAGCAGCCCCCCGCCCCAGACAGCTCTGACTGCCTGGCAGTCTGCATCCCACACTGCATGGCATCACGCACAGCATGTAAAACGGGGGAACGCCAAGGGAGGGGATATAAATGAAAGCTGACCCGGCTGTGAGCAGCTGTCTTGGCTGTAGCCCCCTGGCCTGCTTGCTGTCAGGGCAGAAGAAGTGAAAAGCCCTTGGCAGGGTCAGGACACCCAGCAGCAGCCACAACAGCCACACGTGATTGGAATTCTCCTCACCCTGAATGCGGAACATGGCCCTGCACCCACCGGGAAGAAATGAACCCAAGCCCAGTGCAGAGCAGGATGTCCAGGCAGGTCCAGCACAAACCTGACTGGGCACTGAGGCGAGCTGCACCTCTTGGAAACCCCTTCCAGCCCACAGCATGTCCAGGGCTGTCCTGAAATCCTGCAGGGTGTGGGGGCCCTGGTTCCATGGGGCTGGGGGATTCTCACCCACAGGCTTAGCTGCAACACTGACTCGTGCTTTGTTTCCTAGGAAAGCATCTGTTTCCCCGAGGCACTCTCGGGAGTATATTTTACATTCCCCAGAGCTACCCTGCCAAGAAACTGTTCTCCAAGCCCAGAGCATTAATGCCACCCTCTGTGCTGGGGCTGCTGCAGTTCTTGTTTCTCCATGAACAAACTGGGCTCCAAGCATGTCCCAGCAGCCCACAGACCCCACCTCACCTCCTCCTGGCCCCAGCCCCTGGTGTGGCCCCCCTGTGCCATCATCCCTCAGCTCCCTGTGACTGGGGTCAGGACCACAGATGTCCCAGCAGGTCCCCAGCAATGAGGCAGATCCAGGATTGAGCTGGCAATTTTGAGGCAAAAGTGTCGTCAGTAGTAGACAGGTAGAGACAATTTTGGGGTAAGACCTCAGGTAACACACAAGGGACAAAGAATATTTTGAAGAAGAACCGAGTTCTTCTGTGGGGGACAGAAGGAGCATTTTGGGGATAAGAGAGAGGGCACAGTGACACTCCCAGCATGAATCAGACCCCAGAGGAGGGGTTGGTCCTGCTGTTCGACTCAAAGCCTGGGACTGTTATGGATCCCATCCTCACTGGCACCTGTTCTGTACTTCCAGCACTGGACTGGACTAAGGAGGCCTCTCTGGACTCCTCCTCTTTGCCAAAACTGAGGTTTTGTCTTCCACACTCTCGGAACATGCGGCTTGAAAAAACATATTGACATTGAATGTGTTTATAAAAATGCCAGTATGATTATAAAAACTTAAGGAGAACTATCCAGAGACCACTAAAGCAGTAGCTTTTGTAAGGAGGAGGGACCCTGACGTTCCCTGAGTAGTTTAGAAAAAAACCTCCTGCTAATTGTCTTTAAGAGGGCAAAAGGTGCAGGGCCGGGGGTGGGGACAGCCCAGGACTGGGGACAGATGCACTGTCCCCACCGGGGGCTCATTCCCCGGGGCACAGCCCAGCTGAGGCATGGGGTTTAGCCAAATTTTTGTCCAAGTTTGCACAGAGCAGGAGCTGGGTGGTTCCTACAAAACGCTGCTCGCCGACCATCGAAACTATTTACACATTGTACAAAGATATCAGCATGAACTGGTTATACATGACATCCCTTTTCTATTAATTAGTGCTCAGCCCCCTGTTTGCCGCTGTGTCTCAGCTCTCAGGCCGAGCAGCCCAAGGCACAGCTGCTCTGTCCGTCTGGAGCCGGTGCTGGGGATCCCGGAGCCGGTGCTGGGGATCCCGGACCGGCACCGCCCGGACCGGCACCGCCCGGACCGGCACCGCCCGGACCGGCACCGCCCGGACCGGCACCGCCCGGACCGGCACCGCCCGGGCTCTCCCGCGCCTCCCCGCAGACAGCGAACCGCCGTTACGAGCGTGTTCCCCGTTCCTCCGAACGGCACAGCAGGGGGCCCGGCCGCTCCCGGGGGTCCGCTCGGTGCCGGTGCCGCTCGGTGCCGCTCGGTGCCGTTCCCGGGGTGCCGGTCCCGGTGCCGGTGCCGGTGGCGCGGCCGCTCCGGCAGCAAGGCCGGCCCTGAGGGAGCCGCGGTCACGTGGGGCGCATAACACGTGACTTCTGTGGGCGTGGCCTCGAGACGGCGCGCCGGCGGCGGCAGGGGCGGGGTCGCGCAGGCGCAGTGGCGTGGGGCGGCCGGCAGGGGGCGGACGCGGCCGGCGCTGCCGCCGCCATGAGCAAGGGCCCGGGGCTGGGGCCGGGGCCGGGGCTGGACCCAGACCCGGGGCCAGACCCAGGGCCGGACCCAGGGCCGGACCCGGAGCCCCCCCGCCACAGCGACCCCGCCGACCCGGGGCCCGGCGCCCCCGGCGGGCTGTTCGCGTGGCTGCGCGGGCGCTGCCTGGGCCGCGGGGCCGCCGTGGACCCGGCGCGGGACACGTTCGGCGCCATGACCGGGCTGTACGGCGCCATCCAGCCCGCCGACTCCGTGTCCCTCAGCACCCGCACGCACGGCGCCGTCTTCAACCTGGAGTACTCGCCCGACGGGTAGGTGTGCCCGGGATCCGTGCCCGAGCACGGTAGCGCCGTGCGGGCTCCGCGGCTGGGGCTGCCCACCGTCCCCATCCCGGCGTGCCCGGGCATCCCCCGGCGCCAGCGCCGTCCTGGTGAGCAGGCGTCACCGCTCTTCACTCCAGCAGCACCTCCGGGCTTCGGTTTAAATAACTGGGGCAGGTACCTAGCGAGAGGAGTCATCCTGTGCTCCTCTCACCTCACCTGCTGGAGAGGGACTCTTCCTTTCCAGGGGAGAGGGGCCGGGGGTGACAACCCTGCCAGCGAGTGCTGGCATCCCCCCGGTGGCGCTGAATCTGTATCTTGCGAGGTTTTAGTGAAGGAAAACCATGACTGGATTGCAAAAGGCCATATAGACACTGCAGATAGACCTTTGATTCAGTGCTACTTTTCCTGTTTCAGAACCCCTGGTAGGTGAGGGCAGAGGGACCAGGTGACACAGGGAGTCTGTGGCATGACAGGCACCTGCCTGAGAGCAAAACCCAACACCAACACGGAGTTTTCTGTTCTGTTCCCTGCAGGTCAGTGCTGACTGTCGCCTGTGAGCAGACTGAAGTCCTGCTCTTTGACCCAATATCTTCAAAGCACATCAAGACTCTCTCTGAGGCTCATGAAGACTGTGTAAATAACATCAGGTAGGTCAGGAGGGACGTTCTGACACGACTCAGCCTATACTGAGGCATTATAGTTTAAATCCTCTGCCACTGTCTGGGGCTAGAGCTGGAAATAGCAAGAGCAGCAATCTAAATCCATCACTATTTTTATCATGTAGTATTTTTCCTTTTAAATTCAGGTGTTCTGAGCTGTTCTGGTTCTGGGAATAGATTTTGAGGTATGAATTTAAGGTAGCAGTCTAACAATATTGCAGCTGCTTTTCACTCAGCTTCTCAAAGCAAAAACCCACTCCAAAACCCCAAAACAAGAACCAACTACACAGCAACAGCAAACCTCAACCAAGAACTAAACCCAAACAAAAAATCCCAAGACATGTAGAACATTCTGAGTGTTTTCACTCAGGAGGACCAAATATGATGTAGGGTGCCCCATTCATCAGATAAGTTGATGTTTTTCACAAGCTGGTTGTCCTTTTTATAAAAGACTGATGTTTTACATCAGCTGGATTAAAATGTGTGTCTGTCTGACACAAAGGAACTGAACTCTGTTGTGCACACAGCTTCTACAGTATTGCCTGGAGCCTTGTTCAGGTAATGAGCAGGATTTCAGACACTGTAGCACTGCAGAAGTTCCTTGTAGTGAGCACCAAAAATGCTTACTATTTACCAAAGTTTGGGATTTTCCCCATGATGGTTGTTGTTCATTTTTCAGAGTTGCTGCTCTTGTGTGGTGTAGCTCTGGGCTTAAAGGATTTTTAGTTTGTGTTTTTTGGATGGGTGTCTTGTTCCTTTTACCTCAGGTAAGGCCTTTCTTAGTTGAGTGCCTTCATCCAATGAATTCCAGACATAAACTGGCATGCCTTGTCCTTCTGAAAGTGAAAGCCTGCTTGAATTCCAGCGGTGCTCACCTTTGAGCCGCATAGTGCAACCTCAGTGATTTCATCCGTTCGTTTTCTCACTGAACCAAATAACTTTTGTCAGTCTATTCTCAAGCAAGGTCTCATCTTCACTTGGTTTTTCTGAAAAGCCTTGCATTTGCTTCAGTGAACTCTGGACTCCATTTATTCAGTTCATTTCCTGGCTGTGCTGCTCCCAGCCCCGCCGAGCTGAGCGCTGTCTGGAGAGGGAACAGACTGAGTTACTGCAGGGGTTCTGTCTGGGCATGTGCTCCACTGCTGGTTTGACTCTTGTGTGATTTGCACACAGTTCATTAACACACAAACCCCCTAAAAAACCACCAAACCAAACTTCTGCTGTGCCGCTGTGTTTGCTCGTTTGCTGCTACAGAGGTGCTGCTGGTTCATGTCCCAGCAGTTCTGCTTTTCACGGGGCTTTCACTGGCACATGTTCTGCAGTAAGTTTTGAGAGGTTTTTGGGGCTGCTCTGTTATCTCTGAGTTGGTGTGTGCTCCTGCTTCAGCAGAGTTGCTGTGCAGGCAGCCCTGAGCACGGCGGTGTTTCCCTGCTGCCCCAGGTTCCTGGATAACCGGCTGTTTGCGACGTGCTCCGACGACACCACCATCGCGCTCTGGGACCTGAGGAAGCTCAACACCAAAGTGTGCACCTTGCATGGCCACACCAGCTGGGTCAAGAACATCGAGTATGACACCAACACCAGGTTACTGGTGACCTCGGGCTTTGATGGAAACGTGATCATCTGGGACACCAACAGGTGGGTGGCTGTGCTCGCCCTGTGGCCCTTCTGCAGCACACCTGGACAGGTGCTCCTGCCCTCCTGTGCAAGATGCACAGCCTGCCTCCTAGAGTGGGGCTGCACTGTCTTCTGAAATGCTGGGAGGAGTTGGCAGCCCTTACCAAGAGCTTGCATCACCTCTCTGATAGTAAATGGCTAGAAAGGAGCTTCTCTTGCTGATGTGCTAAAAGATAGCACAGAAGGCTGTGTTCCTTCTTCCTTCTGAAGCAGGTTCTGTCCTCACTGTTGTAGTTGTAGGCATATGTGACTTCACCCATTCCATTAAAAGGCAGGATAAAGACAGCACTCAGAAAAGGGTTTTGGGGTAAACAAAGTGTGCCATGCTGGGCACATCCTGGACCCTTGTGGACACAATCAGGAGCCAGAGCTGACCACAGCCCCTCCTGTGCTTGTCTTGCTGTCCAGGTGCACAGAGGATGGATGTCCCCACAAGAAGTTTTTTCACACCCGTTTTCTGATGCGAATGAGGCTGACACCAGACTGTTCCAAAATGCTGATCTCCACCTCCTCTGGTTACCTTCTGATTTTGCACGACCTTGACCTAAACAAGTCTTTAGAGGTTGGCAGCTACCCGATTTTAAGAGCCAGGAGGACCACATCAAGCTCAGGTGAATGCTGGTGAAGCCGTCTGTGGCAGGTCCTGTGCTGGGGTGTTCAGTGGGGTGCTCTTGGCCAGCAGCCCACGTGTGCTGGGCTACCTGTGGGCTCACCTGTCTGCTGCTCTTTGCAGATGTAACATCATCAGGCTCCTCTGGCCCTCGAGCTGTGGGTTCACCCTGTCACCAGAACAACTCGGGGCCGCTCTCTGAGAAAACCTTGTCACGGCCCTCCCAGCGAGAAGGTAGGAAAAGATCACTAAGAAAAGAGATCAGTGAGAAAAAATCCTGGACTTTGATTTACTGTATCCTAGAGAGGACAGAGTGCAATATAAAAAACGTAATCAAAGTACAGTAATTCAGAGTACAAAAACATATTCAGAGTACAATAATGAAAAACGGCTTTTTTATCCTGCAGTTTTTAAAGAATGGTGTTGCTGAGACTTCTGTTAAACCAATAAAATCTCATTGCACACCAAAGCCTGGGAATCTAATCAGGTTTCGTGTCTGAGAAATCTGGTAAAAGTAAGAAGATCTGTATTTTATGTCAATACGTTATGGTTACATAGAGGTAAAAGTCCCTTTTCCTCATGTTTTTCCTTGAACAAAGTTTGTGTGAGTGATCTTAAGGGAAAAATTCAGAGAATCAGCATGAACTTGGCAAATGGATGAATACTTTCTGCATCCTTTGCAATTTCAAAGCAATGTAATGTTAATATTTAGCTACTCATGGTTCTGAGATGCTGAAGCATACTGCTGAGGGAAGACTTACCTGGATGCCAGGGAGTGATTTACCTGGGGGTGAGGGGAGGAAGGGAAAAAAGCTACAAGCCAAGCAAGCATTGGAAGGAGTTTGGAGAGCACATTATACAGGTTTGAGAATCAGCAATTTCATAAAAACTTCACTCTTTATAAATTTGGCTTTAATGCTAATGAAGAGCATAACTGTGGAAGGTTCATGTAGCTGTCAGTGTGGGCTAGTTCAATTCAGGTCTGTCCTGGTTTGGGGCAAATTTGGGGGAAAACTTATGAATGGGGTCCCTCCAAATACAAGCACCCCTTCCTCAGCTGGTTCAGGAAGAAATTTATTGGAGGAAAGTGGAAAAAATGTTTATTTAACAAGCAAAGTACCTATGAGCATAAAAAAAAAAAATATATATTAAACAATAAAACCTCTTGCGGTTCAATGAGATGGCAAATCCAGAAAAGTCCTTTTCATGTGGTGTAGCTCAGCTCGCTCAGTTTCTTATCAGTCCCTCCTGTGCTGGAAAGTGCCGAGGCCCAGGCCCTGGTGGGCCCCAGGTGAGAGCTCCTGGGGTTTGGCTGGGTTTGCAGTCCAGAGCAGGATTGAACAGATTAAAGGAAAAAGAATAAAAAGGTCCAGGGAACTCCTCTGCCTCAGCTAGCTAAAACTAACTAAAAGCAAAGGAGAGCTCTGTGGACAGAGCTGCAGACAGCACAGTCTGGAGAAACACGTGGGTGAGTGAGGGCTCTTTGTGAGCACAAACCGCGGCTTCTTCTTTCCCCCTTCTGCTCTCAGAGCCAGTCCTAAAGGTGCAGGATTTAATATGTAACATGAACAAGGCTACTGGGGACACGAGCATCATAAAGTCACCCCAGGACAAGGTCTTGGCACTCAAATAAAAAAAAAAAAAGCAGCTGTTTGAAGTGAGGATTGAGCCATTGCTGTTGGCTCAGGGTTCCTGTAACCCTTTGAGGTTCCTGTCCCGATAGTGTGGTCTGTCCTGGCAGCTGCCACAGGTGTGACCCCATTTCAGCAGCAGGGCTGGTGAGAGAGGTGATGGTCAACGTGTGGATTGCTCAGGGACTCACAGGTAATTCCTCTTGCAGGGGGATCACCTAGAAATAGCCTTGAGGTGTTAACACCAGAGGTTCCTGGAGAAAGAGATCGTGGGAACTGCATCACGTCACTGCAGCTGCACCCCAAGGGCTGGGCCACGCTGCTGCGCTGCTCCAGCAACACAGATGACCAGGAGGTAACACATCACCTCGTGTTCTTCTTTAAGATATGTGCAGTCAGATGTGTCTTTTCTTTTTTTTTAAAATGATCTTCCTGGTGGAGCCTGCTTCAAGCCTTTTCCTCGATTCAGGAAGTCGTAAGACCAGCTGCAGTTCAGCTGCAAGCTGCAGATTCTGCTCCTCTAACTTGGCCAACAATAGACAATAGTACTTGACCAATAATAAATGGTTTAGTTAATTTAATTGTTGATGTAAATTGAGGTTCATTTGTTTCTTTTGGTTTTGGTGGGATTTTTTTTGTCTGTCTGTATTTGTTTGGGTTTTATTTTGTTGTTGTCATTGTTAAAGAAAGCCATTATTTTTAATGGTAACCCTTTACACAACTGTAGAGGACTTGCTGGAAGCTTAGCAGATTGGTTAAACTTTTAATGCTGGTTCTGTAGCAATCAAACTGCTATACAACACAGAATATTTTTGTTTGTGGCTGCATTGTTACATTGGGTCACTTGGTACTGATGATTGACTGAGTTATAATTTCTCTTGGTCCTGGAGTCTGCCTTACTCTGTTTTATTAATACTCACTGGTATTTTCCCTCCCTTATTTCAGAAGGATGCATGAAACAGAGCTAGGAATGCTTGTCTAAGGGCAGAAGTGGAATTAACACAATATAAACTTTGTCATTGATAATTTTTTTTTTACATTTGTTTTGAGATTAAATAATGAGATGACAGGCAGGGATCCTTACTGTGTCTCACAAATAACAGACTCTGTAGAGCTGTTCATAACCTGCCTTCAAAACTGTGTTACCCTGTTGTTTCAAGATTCCATTCCTTTTGAAGTCAAAGGCATAAAATGCCAGTGATCTGCTCTAAGTTACAGTCAGCTTAATTTGACTTTACAGATTTAATTTAAATTTTTACTAAATTAGAGCAGGTGCCTCGCCAAAGGATTAGGCTTTGCTCTCTGCAGATGAAACCTGTATTGGAAAGATTATATCTAGCAGCCATTTAATTAAAATAGCTCTTGGGTGCTGGGCAGGTGCTTTGGTTGGGCAGGGGAGGGAGGTGCTGGGGCAGTGGCCAGAGGTGCTCACAGGGGAGCAGGTCAGCAGGAGCATGGCCCTCCTGTGCCATTGCCTGTTGACACACCTGTTGAGGTGCAGGGGGAGGGAATGTGTGTTTGCAGTGCTTTACTTCTCTTTCAGTGTCCCTTTCTCTGCCTCTCCCTTTAGTGGACTTGTGTCTATGAATTCCAGGAAGGAGCTCCGGTGCGCCCCGTGTCCCCGCGCTGCTCCCTGCGCCTGACGCACTGCATCGAGGAGGCCAACGTGGGCCGGGGCTACATCAAGGAGCTCTGCTTCAGCCCCGACGGCCGCATGATCTCGTCCCCGCACGGCTTCGGCATCCGCCTGCTGGGCTTCGACGCGCACTGCAGCGAGCTGGTGGACTGCCTGCCGCGGGAGGCCAGCCCCCTGCGCGAGATCCGCTCGCTCTACTCCCACAACGACGTGGTGCTCACCACCAAGTTCTCCCCCACGCACTGTCAGATCGCCTCGGGGTGCCTTAGCGGACGCGTCTCCCTCTACCAGCCAAAGTTCTAGGCACAGCAGCGGCACCTGTGGATGGACATTGGTGGGTTTTACTTCAGCTTAGTGGAAGTGTGCTCTCTCCAAAATCTCTGAATCCAGAGGAGGTCACGGTGACTGTGGTCTCGGGACGTGATGATGGGAGGATTTTTCAGGTCAGCACCGTGCGGATCTTGGTCCTGCATCTGCGAGCCTGCGGCCCCGCCAGCAGCCCTCTGCTCCTGCTGATGCTGTGCAAAGGGGCTGCTGTCCTGCTGTGTTTGTACCCTGATACTTGATTGTTTCCTTCAGCACAACTCCACTGGGCTGTTTGGAACAACACAGAGGGGCAGGGTGCCCAGGTACTCCTGTCCCAGAGGAGCTGGACTGCCTCACCTCTGCTTCCTCTTCTGTCGCTGAAGCAACTCTGTGGTGATTAGTAGATAATGGGCTGCTTGTCTACGTAAGCAACACGGTTAGTTACTCTCACAAAAAAAAAAAAAAAGGAAAAAAAAAGAAAAAACCAAAACAAACAAAAAAAAAAGAAAGAAAAAGGAATTTTGCTTTTATTTCTATGTTAATGTGGTTGTCATTGGCTAGAAAAATGAGTCACAGTGTGGCTTAGGCTGGCAGGGACCACTGGAGGTCACCCAGGCACACCCCCTGTGCAGGCAGGCTCCCCTCGAGCCCGCCACCCAGCACCAGGAAGAGCCTGGCCCAGAGGACCTCTCTGGCTTCACTCAGCAGGGCAGCTCTGGCCCCTCCTCTGGCAGGTTTCTGTTGCAGGGGACTTTCCACACCACCCGACAGCTGAAACATGCCAGCTTCCTGGTGATGTTTGGGTATTTCCCACCTGGCTGTTTTTCCACACGCCTTGCCTGCACTCTTGTCGTGGGAGAAATGAATTTGGATGTGTCCCTGTTATCTCCAGATGAGCGTTTCTTCACATGTGCTGTCAGTTTGGGAGGGGATTAAAAGCAAACCTGTCAAAAGTGAGATCTGTCTGGATCTAACCAGGCTTGTCATCAGGTGTGAAACACAGTAATGCTCACCTCAGTGAAAGGGTCTGGAGGGGAAGCCGTAGGAGGAGCAGCTGAGATCACTGTGTTTGTTCAGCTTGGAGGAATCTGAGATCTCATTGTGCTCTTGAACATCTTGTGGGGCAGTGGATGGGCAGGTAGTGATCACTTCAGTTCTGTGACAAGGGACAGCACCCAGGAACAGCTGGAGCTGGGACAGGGATTTGGGATGCACATCAGGAAAGGTTCTTCCCCCAGAGGTGCTGGCACTGCCCAGGCTCCCCAGGGAATGGGCACAGCCCCGAGGCTGCCAGAGCTCCAGGAGCCTTTGGACAGCGCTCCAGGGATGCCCAGGGGGATTGCTGGGAGGTCTGGGCAGGGCAGGGTGGCACTGGGTGATCCCTGGGGATCCCTTCGAGCTTAGGGTACTCTGTGATTCAATGGTCACACCCAAAGTGTGAATGCCACATTTAATTCCTCGAGTTAATAGAGCTAACCTTGTAAATGCACAGGTATTTCAGTCTTGTACATCCATATCGGTTTATAACATTCTTATCACTTACATGTTCCAAGTTGGGGTTTTTTTAGCATTTCACTGAAGTTTTGCAGACCAGTCACACACTCAAGTTCAGCAGGGAATTTTACCTGAAAGGACTGTCACCTGCTGGTGTTCAGGTTCACTCTCTCTGGCTCAACGGAGCACACTTGTTCAAAGCTGACTCTTACAAAGCCTTTTGCAAAACATATTTGGGGATAAAGACAACATTTGTGGATGTGAGAGAGCTGGAAAGGTAAGCCTGAGGACCCTCCTGTAGTTTTGTATTTATGTGGGTAGTACACCCTGGTGTTGATGCAGAAATCATTGAAACTTCAGCCTCTGCATTACAAGAGAAAAAAATCCCAAGTTTCCTCCTTTGGAGAATTTCTTAGGTAATACAAAGCCTTCAGTTTTATGTGTTTGGCAATCTGAAGACAAACATCCCTTCTGCTGGCCTGAGCAGGTGGGGCAGGTGGGTCTGCTGGGTTGTTAAAGCAGCTCAGGGCACTTCCCTTGGCTGTGGTTCAATGCCCTGGGAGCGAAATGTGTGGGAAACCTGGGGACAAGCATGGGATACAAGACTTTTCTGCGAAAGAAGAGCTACAAGGAGTTTATAATGGGCCAAGTTGTTTGGGGGGAAAAAAGCCCAGGTCCTGCCCAGGGCCACGGCAGCTTTTCCCCAAGCATTTGCTGTCCCACTGCCAGGCTGCTGTTTTCTCACCTTATTTAATGTTTTATTACACATCATGGAGGAGATTACAGGGAGACTTGAGAGAATCTTAGAGTTCTCACGGGCTTGCACAGTGTTTGTTGTGGAGGTGAAGGAGCACCCACAGGACCGAGGTGGTTCTTGGGTGGATCTGTCTGTCTGTTTCAAGGCTGTTTCCTGTTTTTCCTGTCAGAACCTCCTCAGACTGGTGGATCCCTAGTGACTGTAATGCTATGCCTGTGAATATGCACTGAGTGTTACCTTTTTAATTCTACCTCATGATACGCTGTGTTTTACACCAGTATTGTGCTGAGCTTTGGACACTCACCTTTCTGTATAAAGGACCATTACCCTGAAGTGACAGACCTGTCACCTCTCCTTGACAGCACCTGTGTTTGGCTGACGGGCCCTGCCTGGCTCTGGGACTGGCAGCTCACCTGGTGAAGGGGTTTGGTCACCTTGATGCTTTTGTAGCGTGTCCAGCAGCTGCATAAAATGACAGAATCTGTACATGTATGCTGTAGAAATGTTACTTAGTTTTTCTGATGACATTTGTAATAAGTTTGAATTAGAGTAAGTAGGTAATCGTAGATTTTGGTCATTCGGTTACTCCTTTTCAACACCACTTGGAAGTTTTCCATGAAGGCTTTACCACGTTTTACCTGTGAAGTTCACTTCTCAGTGGCTTACAGCTGACATGCTTCACAGTCATGTGGTGGTGCAGGTGTTTTCAGTTCTCTCTCAGTAACATTACTGAAACAATGAAGTTACGTGTTGGTGAGCTTTGGGTTATTTCTAGGTAGTCAAAAAAAAAAAAGTTTTATCTTCTAGTTGTGTTTCAGAAGTTGAACGCTCAGCCTCGAGAAGCGTATAAAATTGTTAAAGGACTGTAAGGAAACATTTCCAAGGGAGATGAAGGACAGGCAGGGAGAGGGTGGCTCGCAGCAGGGCTGTCTGAGCTGGTCTTGCAGCACTTGGTGAATTCCGCAGGGTCCCTCGCGGGGCCGGGCTCTGACTGCGGAGCGTGGGTGGCTCCAGACCCGCGAGCTCCCCGCGGGAGAACGCCTGGCCGAGCCCTGCCGGGGCTGGTTGTCCTCCTGTGGCAGCCCGTGTGTGCTGAGTGACCTGGCGGGGCTGCCCCAGTGCCCGGGGCTGGCTGGCACCAAGGGCACCGCCACACCTTGGGGATAGAGCAAAAGCACAGCGGTACCGACAGGCACACACACGATTGTTTGCACTCTTGGAGTCTTGGGGTAAGGACAGCTCGATGCCTACTACCAGAATTAGAATGTAAACATCAGTTTTTTCGGGAGGGGGGAGGGGTCTTGGTTAATTTGGTGGGGTTTGTTTTTCTTTGTTTGTTTGTTTGTGTTGTGATTTTTATTTGGGTAGTACTGATGCGGAGAAGGTTCTGACACCGTAATAGTTGGGTCTGTTGCTCTAGGACATATAAACTCTTAGAAAAAAAGAAATACACTTGCCAAATGAAAGCTTTTAGAAAATTTAGTTTACAAGATTCTAAAAAGTTGGAGAGAAGGGAAGAAATCAACGACCCATGTTTTTGACCTGCAGGAAACAGAAACTTCTCATTGGCTGATCTTAATCAAAGGTGCATTTTGTAAAGCACTAAATATCCTCAGTTAAGTATAAGGTTTTTAATACAGAAACAAATTGTGCATGTAGAGTATTTTGAAATACCTGAGATTTCATAGTAAAAACTGTAGCCTTTTAATACCGTATATGAAGTATCAGAACTGCTTTGGAAGTATTGTACTTACAGCCGTACAGTAACTTACTGTTTGTGGACAGTTTCTCTTGCTTGCATAATAAACATTTAATAATTCACTGAATTGAAATGTATTTTATTTATGTTAAAATGAGCCATGCTCACTGGCTCTTACCTGCTCCCTAAAATTAAGAGGAAAAACACCCAGTGCTTAGATGCTGCCATTCTCAAGTGTGTGTGTCACAGTAGTGCTTTTTTCTGAAAGTGACATATGAAGAGTCAAATCTGACTGAACCTCAGACCCAGGGCTCCACTGTTGTATTTTTACTGCAGTAGCTGGGAACTCAGCAGCTCTGGGCTTGTGCCAAACTCTCACCCTCAACAGTTCGGCTTCCCCGACGTTACAGGAGCACATAACATCTTCCACAGAGAAACAGGATGCAGATTTTTTTATTCCATCAAGGAGTGATTAAAAAAAAAAAAGGTACACTGGTAAAAATCAGATTCTGCCAGTAACAAACATCCAGTAAACATTTTATTTAGATGCAGAAAATCACCACTGGGATACAGGAACTCGTGCTTGTGCCCACCCATTGCTGTCTGTGAAGCTCAGGACTGTATGATTACAACACACTGATTAGGATCAAATTTGGAAGACAGTTTTAGCAAATGGAAAACTCAAATTTCAGAAAAGCAATAGCCCCTCCAATACTTAACAAAAGGCTAAATTCAAAGCAGTTTCTGAAAGCTTTGCTGCTCCCCATCATCCAAAGTGTTTTGGTTCATATATGAATGTTTAGTTTAATTAAAGAGGAAGCCCTCAAGGACATTGAAACACTTTTTCTTGTGACCCTCATCTAGCCCAGGGTTGTGCTTGCTCTTCTGCCCCTGTATCTATCCGCCCCTTCTCTCTCTCAACTCCCATGTCTCTGTAAGACAGATTTCTGCCAGTCCTTTTCAATGTATGCCTACAGAAGTCCTGAAACACGTCTCTAACCTCACCACCTTTCCTGCCTCCCTGCTTCCAAGGTCATCTTTGGCTTTTTATCTCCATTGCACCTACAGACCTCCACTGAAGCAGGTAACCCAGGAATCTCACCTTGCCTGTGCCACTCTGTCTTGCAGAACTGTTAACAGTACACACCAAGCAGGCAGAGCCCCGAGTTTTGGGTAAAAGCATCTCATGGTCGGTAATTCCAGGGAGGGAACTGAGAAAAGACAAGACGCGGCAGTGCAAGAAGCCGTGTGCGAAGTGCTTGGGCAGCTGCAGGAGCTGGAGTGTCCTGTGAGCATTACACACAGGGACACCTCCCTCATCCTGGAGCTGGAGGCAACAGAAAAAAGCAGCAATTAAAAAAAAAAAAAAAAAATCCTCACAAAAAGCAGAATGAGCTCCATGGTTTTTAACGAGGAAGGACACTTTAAAGCTTTAGTGAGTTTGCTGTCCCATTCCTTCCACTTGTCCCTTTTCACAGGAAGGCACACGTACAAACACACACACATACACACACAGACCAGCCTGGGCTGAGGTCACACGTTCAGTGCCAGGGCTGGAGGACACGGTCACCACAGGCCACACCCTGTGGTGGCTGTGGCAGGCTGAGGTGCAGCTTGGAGCTCTGCACTTCAGTCATCCCCTTCTAGATCTGTCCTTTGAGCTTTACACAGTGAGGACCAGAAAACAGCTGAAAATGCAGTTCCAAAATCGAGACTTGGAAGATGATCAAGCAATGGAATTGTTTTTCTTCAGCCCCTCCTTGATTCTCATGTTCTAAACACGGGCAGTGGAGTGCATCCCATCACAGAGCATAACGGAATTTTGGGAGTGATACAGACTTCTTTTCTTTTCTCTTTTACACCTCATCCTTTACATCCTTTACATTAGCTCTGTTATGGGTAAACTCACCTGCCAGCAAAGGAATAGTTTAAAAAGTTCATCATAATTGCACCAAGGTTTAATGCATCACCATTCACCCCATAAATAGCAAAGGCTGGGAGGAATTACCTGCGCACAGGCACTGCTCCCTGGGACCGAGGACACTGTGAGTGCTGACACCCCAGCAGCAGGACGGGGTCACAGCAGCTTCAGCAGCAACTCGTAGGTTGCATTGATGATCCCCCAGGACAGCAGAGAGCGGTGGTAGTTCAGGTGGGCTCCTCGAAAGAGGTGGATCAGTTTCCTGTCACGCTCCAGCCAGATCTTCACTAACACTTTGGAGAAGGACTGAAATTCGCCACCGATCTGAGCTTGCATGCGAGTTTTTACAACATTCACAGGGAAGAAGAGGAAGCCCAGCATGGCGCCCAGCAGCCCGCCGCAGATGAAGTCGTTGACCAGGTGAGAGCTGTGCGAGGTGGCTTCGGGCAGACACTGCTTGATGGGCCCCCGCAGGCCGAAGAAGAGCACGTTGCTGGGCCCATTTCGGAGCAGAATCGGTACCAATCCCCGGTAATACTCCCGCACCCCATACGCTTTCAGCACCTTGAAAGCCTGGTAAGTGTTTGTGAACTTGTTGTGGTGTTTGTAGTCCTGGAGCAGCGTCTGGACGCGCTCGAAGGGCGTGAGCACGGCCTCGGTGGTGCCGGCCAGCACGGCGGCCGCGCTGCGCGTCAGGAGCTCTGGGGCGCGGGCGTGGCTCAGCAGCAGTGCTGAGAAATCCTCGTAGAGGCCGAACATGAGGGCCAGCGTGGTGGTTTTCTGCATCAGCGGGGGCAGGATGCCGCGGTAAAGCGTGCGCAGCCCGTCGCGGCGCAGCTGGCGCACGGCGTCCCCCGTGCGCAGCCCGTACAGCTGCTGCCGGAACAGAACCTTCTGGATGGGGAACGTCACCACGATGTTGGTGAAGGCCGCGCACAGCCCGCACAGGTAGTGCTTGCCCGAGGAGCCCTGCGGCTCCGCCGCACCCATGGCCCCGGCGCCTCCTCCCCGCGCCACAAACCAAACGTGAGACAGCTGTGGCTGGCCCTGCAGCTCTGCCCGCCTCACCCTAACATCCTGCTGGAAAAACACCCACAGGGGCTGGAGGGGAAGAGCAGCAAAAAGACAGATCCGATGGATGTTGCACCATTTTCGCTTAAATCTAGGTGACCATAGAAAGCAGCAGTTCTTCCCTTCTGTGTTCCTTCAAATTAAGACAGAAATAAATCCCCCTGGAATTACAAATTCCAACAGTGAAAGGTTGACCCTCACGCTAATAAAACACTGCGTGAACACAAGAGAGGCTGCCAAAAAACCTATAAAAAAAAACGAGCTAAAACAAATACACGCAGCAGCATTACAAAACCTGATCCTTACACTCTGCTTCCTCCCTGTGGCACAAAACAGCAGGCAACACCACCGTGCCTCAACTCAGCCAGCAACTGAGCAGCAGCACCCACAGCGGATGCACAGGTGTCACACAGGTGTCACACAGGTGTGATTTCACTGACACAGCAGAGAGATTCTTTACAAGTCCCACTTCACTGCCATGCAGCCTCCTCCGCATCGGCCCCCACGCTCGACATCCACGTCCTGCTGAGAAGTTTCAGAAGTCGAGTTGAGTCAGGTCCAGGCTCCTGAAGGATGTGTGGACAGAGGAAGCTTGACCAAATAGTCTGGAGGATGACTGCAGGGGTTTTTACCTGGCAAACCCTGTTTGACAGAAGAACAGGATTATTTAACAGCTAGGAAATGATGTTTCTAGAGGTGCCCAAATCCCACCCTCGATCCCAGCTCAGCCTGAGGAAGGTCTGTGACAGCTATGTGAGGCTGTGGGGGATCCACAGCCCTCAAACCCTCCCCAGCATAAGCAACAGACATGAGACTCCCAGGATCTGAAGGAGCCTTTGGGGACAACAGCCCTGCCTGGCATGAGGGCCTACCGAAACGAGGAGGGGAGAAAGAAAGGAGGAAGGAAAAGGAAAGGAGGGGCAAGAGAGAGAGGAAGGAGCAGGGAGAAACAGGGAGGATAAAAAGGAGGGAAGAAAAGGGCGGGGGAGAGAAAGGCAGAGAAGGAAGAGAAAGGATGAGGAGCAGAACGGGAAAGCCGTTTACTCTCCGCAGCTGCCTTTGATGCGCGCAGTGTCCCCGTCCCTGGGGAAGCCCTCGCGCTCCGGGTCCAGGAGAGTCCCGAGCGGTCCCGGCCGGCTCCTCCCCGCTCTCGGGCAGGGGAGCCGCAGCTCCACACTGCCCGCAAACCTGCCGGGCCCGGGGCCGCTCCTGCGGCCCTGCCGCTCCTCCCGGCCCCGCCGATCCCTCCCGCTCCTCCCGGCACCGTGCTCTGCCCCGCGGGGCGCACAGCGGCACACCCCGCGTCCCCCGGCGGGTTCCAGCCGCGGCACCGGGGCCCAAGGTCAGTCCGGCGCCGGCGGCTGCGGCCCGGCCGGGCCCAGGGAACCGCGACCTGCGGCTCGCCCGGCGCCTGCGCGGCCGCGAGGGAGCGCTCGGCGGGCGGGCGGGACGCACCTGCGGGCGGTGCTGCCATGGCGGGAGGGGGCCGGGATCGCACCGGGAGCGCACCGGGATCGGGATCGGGAGCGCACCGGGAGCGGGATCGCGCCCCAAGCGCCCGGCCCGGCGCGACCCCGCGCCGCTCTCTGACGTCACCGCGCCGCCGTGTGACGCCACCACGCCACCGCACAGGGCGGGGCCGGGGACCCGGCAGCGTCAACCACCCACGTGACACAGGCCACGCCTCTCCGCGCGCTTGCCAATCACACGGCACTTTCTCTCTGGCCACGCCTCCGGGGCGGGGCGGAAACGAGCGGGCGTGGCTGGGGCGGGGCCGGGCTCAGCTCGGCTCAGTTCGGCTCGGCTCGGCTCAGCTCGGCTCGGCTTAGCTTAGTTTAGTTTAGCTCCGCTCCGCACGGGGCCAGGCCGGGCCGGGGCTGCTCAGCACAGCTCAGCACAGCTCAGCACAGCTCAGCTCAGCACAGCTCAGCACAGCTCAGCTCAGCACAGCTCAGCTCAGCTCAGCACAGCTCAGCACAGTACAGCTCAGCACAGCTCAGCACAGCTCAGCACAGCTCAGCTCAGCACAGCTCAGCACAGCTCAGCACACGGGGCCCGGCCGGGCTGTTTGTCCCTCCGTCAGGCGCTCCCCGCGGGGCCCAGCGCGGTCCCCCGGGCCCGCAGAGCTCCACCCGTGCGGCTCCGCGGTGCCCGCTCCGCCTCTCGCAGCGCCCGGGGAGCGCCGGCGGGGGTCTCTCTCCCGTTCTGGCGTTGAGTTAGTTTCACTGGTTCGGTAGCAGATGTTACCGGCCCGTTTTTATGTCGGTGATCGGCGCTGCACAAGGCCGGGCAGTTGGGCTCGTTACCCTTTACCCCGTGGGCTCTGCGAGCGGCGGGGCACGGCGGGGCTGAGGCTCCCCGAGCTCTGCCCTGGACAGGCACTTCCAGCCTGGCTTTGCATGTCCCTGTCACCATGGGGCCCCTCCGTGGTCAAGGTTTGCCCTTCTGTGCTGGCTGGACAAGCACTGATGAGAGGACAAAGTCTCAAGCTGTGTTAGGGGAGGTTCACATTGGGTGTCTGGAAGAATTTTGTCTCGGGGTGAATAGACATTGGGATGGGCTGCCCAGAGAGGTGCTGGAGTTACTGTCCCTGGAGGTGTTTAAGGAGAGACTGGATGTGGCACTTCGAGCTGTGTTCTAGTTGATGAGGTGATGGTTGGTCAAAGGTTGGACTCTGAGGTCTTTTCCCATCTGAGTGGTTCTGTGATTCCGTGCCCTTGTGCTCACCTGCACAGGTGCCGATGCAGGTGGGTGTCGTGCCCGTGGAGCTGTGGTGGCTCCTCCTGTGCCAGCCGTGCCTGCCCAGCGTGGGCTGCTGCAGCTGCAGGGCTGGCACGGACAGTGCCTGGGCTGCCTGGAGCGCAGGCTGGCCCAGCCAGCCCGGCGTGGAGCTGTGCTCCTGGAGAGGGGCCTGGCAGCTCTGCCTGGCCTCCAAGCCCAGGAGCACACAGGACCCGCAGTCCTTCAGGCACCTGCCCCTGTTCCAGTGGTGGAGGGGCCAGTGCTGGCCCGGTGTGGGGGTGAGAGTGGCAGCCTGAGGCTGCCCTGGCCAGCACTGGCCGCTGTGACTGGCCGGAGCTGCTGCCCGCCACACGAGGAGCAGGGTGAGGTGCTGCAGAGGTGGCAGTGCTGGGGCAGGGCAGGCTGGGGCACGTGGTGCTGGGGCCAGCACTGGCCAGCCCTGGCCAGCACTGGCCACAGGTGTCCCTGGCTGCCTGCCCCAGCTGCTGCTCTGGTGCTCCAGCTGCATTCGGGGACCTGTGCAAGCCCATGGGGCGTGCTGGGGACAGCAGGTGACAGCAGCCAGCTGCACTCCTCTCACGCGGACCTGGAGCTCAAGTCTCTGCAGCAGGACGAGGGAGTCCAGCCTTTGGCCAGCTCTCCACAGGGCTGCACCATCTGACCTTGCCTTTCAAGGCTGCGAAGGGAGGGCATTCACTTACTCATGAGGGCAGGTGAAACTGGAAGGAAGCATCTTTAGGGACCTGACCCATGCTGGGCACTGCATACAGGACAGCAAAGTCCTGTATCTGAGGCTGCTGTGAACCCTCTTCACTCTCCCTGTGTCTCCACCAGCTCCTTTCCTGTGGTTGCCCAGCCCAGATGAAAGGCAGGTTGCTGGCAGCTTCTGCACACAGTGGTGTAATCACAAGTGGAAATATTCATATGGGGACAGACTGGGGTCACCTAGTCAGGTACATTTGAGCCTGTAAAAGCACAGCTGCAGAGACTGGGGGCTGCAGTACTGACCGCTGGCCATGCCCCTCACCATGGCCAGCCCTGGCTGGTGCTTGTTTCAGTCAGAGGTCAGCTGAGAGGAGGGGGTTTCTCTGACACACACTGGACACACACTGGACACTGAACTGAGGTTTTCTCTCGGCATCATCTCACCCTGCAGTTGCCCACAGCTCCCAGCTCTGTGCCTGTGCCAGGCAGGATGGTGGTGGCAAGGGTGAGGTATCACCACTGCCAAAATCCCCAGTGCTGGTGGAGCTTGGAGATTCCTTTGCAGCCACTGACCCAGAGCAGGCCCATCCCCAAGAGCTGTGGCAGCTCAGGGTTTGGGCCCATTTTTCATTCCATGACTCTAAAAGACTGTAGATAGAAGTTTTGGAGGTGGGGAGGAAGGGGAGCATTCCCTGCCCAGCTCAGTAGGAATTTGCTCAGGTAGGAATTACCAGCTGGAGTAGGAAGCAGGAGTATAAATCAGGAATCATTGACTGTGAGTGTGGGCTCAGTGCAGTCTGAATGGAAGCATGGCAGAGCTGGCCAGAGCTGAGGGTCCTTGCACAGCCCAGGCCAGGGCCAGCTGCACGAGTGTGCCTGATGGAGATGGGCCATGGCCACATCCCACCAGGCTCCACGTGTGGCTGAGGAGGAGACTGAACGAGGCACCTGTCTGGGATGGGCAAATAAAAGGAGGTGTAATTTAATTACCTTCTGATCTCTGTTGTTTGTCGAAGTGGGCTATGCAAAGGCAATTGGTAATTATTTCTTAACACTTGTAAGATGTGGATTTAAGACGTGATTTTGTTTGTCTGGAATATATTGAACACTTTGGCTGTGTAAATATTTAACTTCTTTCTTTGAGGAAGACAGATTGTGATGAGCCTGGGAGGGCGCAGGTGCCCAGGGGCTGCAGAAGGCACAGCTGTTCACTTTGGTCACATCCTACAGCTGCAGGTCCTCCTGCTGGGGAACCACATTCTCCACTGCAAGGTTCAGGATGTTCCTGGCCCGAGCAGCCTGACCAAGGACAGCAATGTCCAGGCTGCACATTTGCAAGGGAGCCAGGCTCCTGGTGAATATCCCTCCTGCTTCCACGCCATCCCCAAGGGATCCAGGCCCCAGGACAGGTACAGCCCCCTGTTGTCAGCTGTGTTCTTCAGCCTGTTCCTTAGGCTGTTGTTGATGAATGAGGTCCTGCAGCCCCTGGCGCCGGCTGTGACCAGCCCCAGCTTGGCCTCACATCGAGAGGGGACCCTGGGGTCACAAGTGGTGGCCACTGCCCAGGTGGGCTCCAGCTCCAGCAGCAGGGTGGCTAGGGGCTGCCACACAAATGGGAGCTTCTTCTGTGCCACTCTGACCCAGACTGGGGTTCTCACTGGCTTCTCTGATGTTGTTTCTCCACAGCCATGCAGGGAAGCTGACAGCTCAGGGATGGGGGCCCTCATCAGCCCAACTTCAGCAGCCCCTCACTAAAAAAAGATTGTTTTTACAATCTACAAACAAAAACAGCTGCTTATGTCTCCCTCTTTCCCACTGAGGCAGCTGCTGGGGCAATTTACAAACAGGTCCATAGCGATGCCATTGTGGTTTTTTGCTTTCTTTCTTTTCTCTGCTCTCTGTTATTCGTTGCACATACATTTGTAGCCTGTTGTATTAGTGGCTTGTTTTCCCAGTAATTTTCCATGTCCTTCCCCTAGGCAGAAAGACAAAACAAATTCCAGAGCTCCAACCCTGGTAGGTAGAAGGCTTTGTGCTGCCTGGATTCTTCCTGGCTACCAAGGTTGAGAGCAGCTCTTTGAGGTCCATTTCATGGACAAAGTACAGCCAGTACCGGGGAGGGCTCCAGAGAAGGGCTTGACTGGGGGTGGGGGTAGAGTTGCATCACCACTTGTCCTCCCAATTGGTGCTTTTTTGTCAATTATGCTGATTTGCTGAACTTACAAAAACTGTACTCACCCTGTGTGGGTGGGCTTCTGTGGACATTTTCCCATAACTGCCCTGAAAGCCTCCAATTAAAGATCCCCGTTTCCATTACCTGCCTATTAAAATTACCTCGAGTTCAATTTCCAGGTTAGGAAAAAGCCAACAATATATGAAATGTGCTCCTGGCAGGACCTGTGGCATGCCTGGCTGGGCCCCAGCTGGACAAACCCCTGATCTCTGGAGGCCTGCAGCACCATTCCCCTGGGAATTGATCATTTTTGCAGTTGCTTTGTCAGCGACTGTCCGTGTTTGTGCTGGCAGGGTCAGGGACAGGCACCGTGTCCCGTGTGTCTCTCCAGCAGCCCCGGAAATGTCCCTGTGGCAGCAGCCAGCAGTGTGTGGGCAGAATTAGGACTGAGGTGATCGTCCTCCTCTGCTCAGCCTGGGGTGCATGTCCAGCTCTGGGCTCCTCAGTTCCAGACACAAACACACTGAAGAGTCCAGTGGAGATGCTGAAGGGGCTGGAGCATCACAGCTACACGGTGGAGGAAAACAGGGCTGCTCAACCTGGAGCAGGGAAGGGCTCGTGGACCTTGTCCTCAGCTATAAAGACCTGCAGGGAAGCTGCCCAGGGACAGGCCAGGAGCGCACAGGATCAAAGGAGTCTCCCTCTGAACATCAGGACACTGCTTCACTGTGCATTTGTGGAGTTCCTGTAACCAGAGGCACTCCAAAGTCACCTGGACACAGTCCAGGGCACGTGGCTCTGGTGGCCCTGCTTTGAGCAGAGAGGGACTGGAAAAAGACCTCCAGAAGCCCCTTCCAACCTCAACCACTCCTATTTATTACCTGGAGCCTGCAATTCCCAGAGCAGTAACGATCCTCTCCCCAGAACACAGGCTGCTTGTGTCACTGCTAATGACAGGTGTGAAAAGTGAGTCTTTAAGGTGTGTGAGGAGATTCATAAATCCCAAGAGAATGTACCAAACCCAAATTACTGTCTGAAGCAGTGCCATCCCAGAGATTATTTCCTCTGAGAGTCCATGCTCTCACTTCACACACCAGTTTGGAGGTGATCCTGTTTCTCACAAGCCTTCCCAATTCCTACAGCCTCACTAAGTAAACAACTCCCATGAGGCTGATCACCCAGGAGAGTGAAAATTTAGGGAAACCAGAATTAAGTATCTCTCCAAAGGGCTGGGAAGCAACAGCTGTGGCCTCATACTCATTGCTGTTACTGAAGGTGACACCAGCTCCAAATCACAGAACTCTCCATCCCCCAGGAGGAAAGCAAAAGTGACAAAAACTGTGAACATCCTTACAGTTTTTGAACACAGGATTACACAGACATTCCACAGAAACAAAAAGGTTATATGTAGGTCACACTCTTTTGTCTTCCTGCCTCTGACCTTGAACCTGGGATGGGCCACAAACCAGAAGCAGCCACACAGGGGAGAACCTGCCACCTCAAACTGTTCCCTGGTGCCTCAGCACAACCTCCATTTCACCCCCCACACCACACAAACTGGAGAAAAAAAGGGGCTTATTATAGCTTTTCCTATATAAGTAGAAAAAAAGCAGCATTTTAATGAGGTGAAACCATCAGCCTGGGTTTCAGCAGGGTGAGGGCTGATGCTGGACCCAAACCCAGCAGATGAAGGCATCCCCATGACATTCTGAGGGAGGGGCTGTGTCTCCCCTCAGACCTCCTGGGTGTCTCAGCTCATTTTCTTGCGCTTCCTCTGTCCCTCTGGTGCCTTCTGCGTGGGCAAGGGCAGAGACAGAGTGCCCAGCCTGTGGCTCTGGTCATCGTCCAGCCCTGGCACCCCCTTGGTCTTGGTCACCCTGAGCCGCAGGGCCTTGGCGATGTCCAGTATCCTGGAAAACAGCGGAGAAATGCCGTCAGTGGGGTGAGCCCCCCGTGCCATCACCCTGCAGGGACCCCCAGCGCTCTGGGAGAGGCCTGGAGGTGTCTCTGTGGTACAGGGATGCCCTGGAGACAGCAGCTGGGAGCTGCTGCAAGGCAGGGAGCCCTCCTGGGGACAGAGTACTGCTGTTCTTCCAGCAGTCACAGCCCTGTGTTCCCAGCTGCAGCACAGCCCAAACCCGGGCATCAACTGCCAAGAACAACAAGGATTCCTGGAAAAACTTAGTTACAGAAAGAAAAAACAAAAAAGGGAAAATGGCAGGAAACCAACAGCAGAGACTGCTCATAAGCCTACTAAAGCCACTACCAATTAAAGAATAAAGAGGATAACTGTGGGCAAAGTAAGTGATAGCATCAAAACCCATGAGGAAGGCTGAAAACCAAGCGCTTTGGTAAGACCCAGCAATAACTGAAGTTTTGGGTGAAAAGCCTGATTCAATGAATGCTGCAGGGCCAAGGACAGGAGCACAGCTGGAGCTGCCAGGTGACTCCTGGGCAATGCAGGTCCTGCATGCACAGACAACTGCCTACCCTCCCTTGGGAAATTAAAGCCCTGCCCAGGTCCAGAGACACTCCAGAGCTCCCCCAGAGCTTTCTGCAGGAGGGTCCTGGCAGGTGTGAAGCAACAGGATGACTCACCTGCTCTCTGGGAGCTTCAGGTCATTCTGCAGGACGGTGAGATCTGTCTGGAAGTTGTTAATGTGCAGAGCCAAGGTAATGACGTATGCAGTGATTTTAGCCCTCATGGATGCAGATATTAAATTCTGGATGCTGTGTGGCAAGAGGGAGAACTTGTGAGAGGTGAAGTGTAAGGGCGTTCCTGATGGTGTGTCTGTGGCCCCTCAAGCTGAGTTCTGCCGTATCTGTGCCTCAAGAACATCCCACACCATCTCTTACCTGCCATTGTTGTAGGTCAGCGAGCTGAAATTCTTCATGAGTTTCCTGCTGATGATGTGTGGGCACTCCGGACCCATTGGATCTAGGGCAGAAAGGAGCTTTGCAGTGGAATGAGGAACCCTGCACTGCCCACCCACCACAGCAGTACATGTGTTATCCTGACACTTATCATGGAATATCAGAATACCCACGTGGAAAGGGACCCACTGCGATCACAGAGTCTAACCCCAGGAATTCTACCATTTACTGCCTCTTCCCAGGAACACAACAAACCTAAAAGGAGCCTTGGTGCTTGATTTTTATGTCTTGTGATTTTTCAGGCCTGAAAGAATCCCAACAGCTTTTATTTTCTTAGTAAAAGCAATCTCCCACTTCCATACTATATAATCTAAAATGCACACACACCTCTGCATGTATTTCTCTTGCCACAAAATACTGTTAAAGCTGAGACGACACTAACAAGTCCCTACTATCACCAAGTCTAGTCATTCCCACATGCTCCTTAGACAAGTCCTGTGGGTGACTCCTGTGTCTCCAGCAACACAGGATGATATTTAAAGCCAGGCTTGCCACGTCCTCCTCCCTCAACCCTGCTAAGGACTGACAGACACAATTTCTAGGGAAGATGGCAAGTCTGGAAAATCTCAACCAAAATGTTTTGCATGGTGCTGAGTATGGCAGAGGTATGTTCCACACACTCAGCTGATGAGCAAAAGATGATGAATTTGGGAATGAAGACATTCCCAAAAGCATGTGTTTAGGAGCTGAAAACTCTCTTACGCTTCTTCTTGATCACTTTCAGCTGGCTGAACTTGACGAGGGTGTCCAAGAACCAGAGGCATCGGGCTTTGTGGTCTCTACTCCTCTCATCAGTGGGCAGGAACTTCAGCTCCTCCAAAACAAAGGAGCAGTGGCTGCAGGAAAGAGAGGGAGAGTTCAGCTCCCCAGAAGGCCCCTTGCTGCTGTGTCCCCAACTGTCCCCCATGTTCCCAAGGCAGTGCTACCCTGCCGTGACCTGATCCAACGCCCTCCCTCTGCCCCAGAGCTGTGGCACGGGCAGCAGCAGCCCCACTGCCCCAGAGCCAGCAGGAGGCCTGGCAGCAGCGTTACCTTCTCTCCTCTGCTCTCTTGGCCAGCTCCTCTGCGGTGATGCTGGCCAGGGCGGCTGCTGGGACCCGCAGTGCCTCGTACTCAGCAGGAGACAGGACTGGCAGGATTTTAAGGAAAAGAACAAGCCTGGGCTCTCCTTTCCAGGTAGGGCAGTGTGGTGGTTTCACACTGACTGACATTTGGGGAAGAAATAAGAAAACACCCATGGAAGTGATTTATTTGATAGAAGCTGCTGGGAGCTCCCTCTGTGCCTGGGGAAGGCCAATAGCTGGTTCTGAGAACTGACAACATTTTGCATCGTTTAGAAATTAGATCTACTTCTGTCCACACTCACTTGGGGAGATGTGGGCAAGGGGATGGAATCTGTCCAGGAACTGAAGTCTCTAACACACTGTGGCACAACCACAGCTCACCTCTGCAAGGCCAACCTCACCAATATTCCCTGTGGGACGCTGCCCACCAGGAAGCTGAGCATCCTGCTCTCCGTAGGAAAGAGGCAGGATATGGGACCTGCAGGCCCCAAAACATTACCTTGCTCCCAGCTCTTGGCCTGTGAGGGGCAAAGGCTTGACTTGCTCCCATGTGCCAGATGGCTTCATCGAGACTTAAAGGTGTGAGGAACCCCCGTGACACAGAAAAGATACTGTCCTCAAACTTGTAAACGTGCTCCGGCCTGTCGGCGTCCTCGTGGCACGGTGGGAGGAAGGCAGAGATATTCTGCACATCATCCTGGGCCATGTCCTGCATCAGAGCTTGGGAGGGAAGCAGGACAAGAGCATTTGGATCATGCTAACCAAAATGCAGAGAACAGGAACACTATCTAAACCCTTCCTTTAAAAGCAAGTTTACTCAATGGGTTAGCACCAT
Organism: Poecile atricapillus; assembly: GCF_030490865.1. Classification (NCBI taxonomy): domain Eukaryota; kingdom Metazoa; phylum Chordata; class Aves; order Passeriformes; family Paridae; genus Poecile; species Poecile atricapillus. The sequence continues at coordinate 65,905,369 of NC_081289.1, read as the reverse complement.
TTTAGTCACAGCTGGACTTTTACACATTTACAACTCCTATCAAGAACCTTCTGGTCATACAGATTTAGAAAGGCCAGTCCAGACTAGAGAAACATCTAGCAAAGAAGGGCACAAAGATGCCTGCTGCTGCAGGTGGGCAGAGCATGATTCTGGCACCTGCATTCCCGTGAACACCCACTTGACACAAAGCAGCTCTGAGAGCACAGTCAATATCCACCCTGGAACAAAAGGATGGAAGGTGGTGGGGTCTGCAGTCAACAGACATCTCTCCTGGTCATGCCAGTGACACCCTCAGGATCCCAGAGGTGCTCTGGAGGGCTTTTGTTTGCCCTCCTGCCCAGATGCCCAAAGTCAGGGCAGCCCCAGCCCTCTCCTGCCACAGCTTGGAAGCCTCTGGGGATGGTGACACCACACTGTGTTGTGACCCGCCCCAAGGCTGCACCACTCTCTGAGGTGAGAGGCTGCCTTTTCAACAGCCATGCCACAGAGCTCAGACCAGGTAAAGGCACTGCCTCTATCCCACAGGAGCTTCCAAAGCAGGCAGGATGCACACTGATGTCACAGGGACCTTCCCTCATTCAGGCAACTCCAACACCAAGTCCAGTGGGGCCAGAAAGAAGCAGTTTCTCTGCATGTACCCATCTCAGCTGTTAGACCAGCTACTTCCTCATCACTTAAAGAAAACCCCTCTTCTTCCTGCCACACTTGGCATGGACAGACAGAAAAAGGCACTTCAGTTTGTCCTGATTACACCCCGAGACAGAATCCTCTCACCTGTCACTCCCTTGGCATCTATAACATTTGCAGCTGCTTTTGCCACAGCTGTGTTGACAATGTCACTGCCCACAGCGTTCATGCGGCGAGAGCTCAGAGCTCTCTTCTGCTTGCTGGTCCCGAAGGCCTCAATGCACAAATCCATCTGCACGACACGGAAACACACGTTAAGACACCCTGTGCACCCAGGAGAACACAAAACCCACTGCTTGTTCCACAGCCACGGTCTCTAAGAAAACTCTGAACTTTTCACGTGGCAAAATGTGCAGGATGCGCTGGTTTGGGAGGGCAGGAGGTCACTGGGATGGTGACCAGCCTAAAATAACCAGGAAAATACTCCTGAGCCAGGCAATGACGGTGCTGCCTCCTGGACACAGGGAGAGTGCTGGTCCTGCACAGTTTACCCTGCAGACACCAAACCTCCCAGCCTCAAGAGACAAGCAGCTGCCTCTGTCAGATAGGTAATCACAGTGGAGCATGACACAGCTTTCAACCTTACCTTCTCCCTGTAGGATTTGGTCTGATAATCCTTTGTGTCGCCAGGCAACAAGTTATCTATAAAACAACAAAAGTAAGGGTGCTTGGATGGGAATTCCTTCAGCTCTGTGACTGACAGACTTGGCACAGAACAGCAGGATCTCCTCCATGTGACCTGGCTAATTAAAGGACACACCAAATATGAGAATCTAGAACAAAAAAGGAGATTTTGCTACAAAGCCCATGGGTGCAATATATAGACTATGGCCAAACCCAAATCCTACTGCACAGGGTAATAATCAGCTCCCAAATGTTCCTATCCTGGATTCAGTGACTAAACAGTCCAGCTGAATAAAACCTGGCTTTTTTAGCTATTCAGGGATCCAGTTCTTGATGAGTCTCAGACCTCCCTCAGCAGAACACACACAGACAAGGCTGCACTCGAGCAGTGAAACTCTGTGAGTGCCTCCCACCCTCCACACTCCCTGTTTAACTCCCACGCTGGGCTCACTGGGCTCCCCTCTCCCGCTGTCCCTCTGTGAAGGTGAAGGAAGTGTCCTTGCTCTGTGCCAAGGGAACAAGGCAGGAATGAGAAGGACAAAGCAAGCTGTGACTCCCAGCACCTCCCACCTGAGAGCAGGGGCTGCATGTTGAATATCTCAGCGTTGTACACCTCCATCTGCCCGGAGTTCTTGTCTAACACACCAACGAAGTACCTGGGGAGAACGGGGCAGTTGATTAATGAGAGGCAGAGCAGTGGAAATTATTTAAATTACATGGTCTTCTCACAGCCTGGCATCTCTCCTGCCTAGCACATACAGTGCTACGATAAACCAAGTCACCTCCAAGACATGTGTACATATAAAAACAGAAAGACTTGCTACCCTGAGTAAATGCAGAAGTCTTAAAACAACCGAATTAGGTCAAATGTAGGTGCCAAGAGTTCTGCTATTTTCTTTTGCCTTTTTCTGCTGTGTCAGGACTTGATGGCCATGCTTGAACAACAGCCAAATTTACTTGTAGCTCCCAGAGCTCAGGATCTCCAGAGGTGCAGGCAAGCACCACTGTAGCCCCCAGAATTACCTTTCCACCAGTGTTCAGGGGGAAGAGCACTTAAATCTGCCCACGAACAATACTGAATTAACACCCATACCACACACATTTGTTAAACTGCATTTATCTCTCCAAACTCGAGAAGAAACACCCCTTTGGTGCTCTTTTTTCAGCTGCAGGATCTCAAACTGGACACTGCTCTGCCTGAGGATCCAGCTCTCCTGATTTTACCACTCAGACAGAACTGAGGGTGGTATGGGCATGGTTTGACAGACTCTGCAGAAGCGAAGCCAGTTCCCTGTACAGATTTACAGAACATCTCCGCTCAACGATGACCCCTTCAGCGCTGACCAACTCATGACAAAGGCAATTTCTTCATCATAATTTTTTAGCTCCATCCTGCTGCTACACTAATCCCAGACCTCACAGGATTTTTTTTAACTGGTCTGTGATTTTACACATCACAACTTCCACAAGATCCTTTGAGCCTCACCGATGTCCCGTGGGCACCTCTGAGACAGGTGCAGGGGAGGGAGCAGGAGCTCTGGGTCTGAGCAGCCCCTGTGCTCCTGGCTCCTTTTCCATACCTGCACAGGGAGTTGCACTTCAGGACCTCGCTGCCGAAGTTCTGCCCCACGTAGCAGAGCCGCTCTGTCTCCGAGACCTGGGAAACCATGGAGAATTCCTTGAACAGGGGCTGTGAGGATCCTTCACTGCCTCTGCTCTGCACTGCCAGGCATCACCTGGTGCACGAGCACAGAGTGTAACACACACAACGCCTCTCAGTTACCACCCCTCAGTAGCTCAGTTTAAAGTGTGATTTCCAGTGGTTCATTTAACCTCCAGTATTGTCAAGTGCCTGCAATTCGCCAGCTGAAGAGCCAGAGCCAGCACTATAGAGGAATGGCTAGCTAGCAAAGGTCATGTTCCCATGCAGCAGTTAGCTGAGAAAGAATTAAACAATAGAGTGCAGTTGGTGTGAGATGTTGCAGGGTCAGGAAGACCTTGGTGATAATGGATAATTGAGAACAGGATGCTGTGATCAGAAGAATGTGAATTCAGCATAGATGAGCGATCACAGGAATGTGGAACTAGGTGGAGTTGACCTTAAATGAAATATCCAATAATGAGCTTACTTTTGCACTATGTATGAGCCTAATTATTGATGCTATATAAGTGGTTTTAGAGTTACCAATAAATGAGACTTGCTGATCATTCATATTGAGTGCTGCATTTCTCCCGCCGAACTCATCAAATGGCGCCCGAACAACAGGGACCTTGGGGACCTTTGGGACCTTTGGGATATTTGGAACCTTTGGGACCTTTGGGACCTTAAAAAGGAGTCAGCCAAGGGATTTGGCGACAGGGGACGGGTCCTCCGCAGCAAGGACGGTGAAACACAACAGCTCTGCCGCATTCCAGGCCACCTAACAGGAGAGTCCTGATCAAAAAGCAACGTTGCCCAGGCGCCCAGGTGACCTTTTAGAAGAGTCCTGCTGTAACGTGCTGCCGAAACCTTGTAGGGGCTGCAACAGCACATGCTGATGGTAAGATGGAAAGGCAAGCAGCATATGATTTATTTACCTACTTTTTAGAAAAGCGAAAGGTTAAAGACTTTGATTTGCGCAAGGAGCTCCCTGAACTTCTTGCATATGGGTATGCACAGGGTTGTTTTCAGAATCCCCATACAGTCCATGAATTAAGTGAGTGGCGAAAATTTGGAGATAAACTGTGGGAAGCTGTTTTAAATGATGATAAAACTGCTAAAAAATTGGGAAAACTGTGGTGGACAGTTCATAATGTTCTTTTGCAGTATCAGGCTGAACAGGCAGCTGCCACGCAGGCATCTGCAGCTATGTCAAAAAATAGATTATTAGAGGGAACTAATGAGTGTCCATTGCCACCTGCCACGAATATAATAATTTTAAACCCTCCCGCGCAGTCACTGACCCCTGCCACAGCTACTAATCCTTTTGTGCCATCTCCAACAGCTTCACCTACTAACCTTGATTTTGGAACGGAGCCTTCGGCACCGCCACCACCCTCACCTAGGGGAAATAAACCTGTCCATGGGGTAGGGAGTGAGTTAGGTGAGACTATAGCACAGGAAAGAAGGGAGACATGGGCTGCGTTGGCATGGAATGCTTTGCAAGAGGGAGATCAGGAAACAGCAGACGCTGTATTAGAAGTAGCATGTCCTGTAACCTTTACACCGCTGCAAGGGGGTAAACTGCAAGCTCAAATTACAGCTTTAGATTGGAAGTGGTTAGCACAGTTGCGATCTACAGTCAGTCAGTTTGGAGTGACCAGTGAACCGGTTAGACAGATGATTGATTATTTGTGGGGCACACAGATTTTGTTGCCTGCAGATTGTAGGAATATTATGAAATTGATTCTTAGTCAACATCAGCAGTTGTTGTTTAATGCACACTGGCAAGCTTATTGTCAAGAAAGTGTAAATGTGCAAAGACAGGCAGGTGATCCATTGTATGGGCTAACTTTGGAAGAACTTATGGGCTTAGGAGCATATAGTCAGATGGAAGCACAAGCTATTTTGGGGCCAGACAAGTTGAGAGAAGGGATGCGGTTAGTGCGAGCTGCATTTGATCGGATTAAGGAGCCAGGAGGTATTCCATCTTATATGGGTATTAAACAAAGGCAAGATGAGCCATTTGGAGCATTTATTGATAAAGCAGCTTCAGCTATAGAGAGGGCAGGTGTTCCTGAATATATGAGGGGAGCATTATTAAAACAATGTGCACTACAGAATTGTAATCCAACAACCAGATCAGTTTTAAATTCCCTAAATGCTAACTGGACTATTGAAGAGGCATTAGAGAGGATGTCTAATATACCAATGGGGTCACAGGCAATGTTAGTCCAGGCAATTAAAGAACTAGGGCATGGGTTAGAAAAGCAAGTTGCATCTACTTGGAGTCAGGTTTTAGCAGCTCTTGCACCCCTACAAGCGGCCACAACCAACAATGGCAGGATTCCAGCCTCCCGACTCAAATGTTTTCGCTGTGGCAACCTTGGACATATTCGGAAGGAATGTACTGTACCATCTGTTTGGTGCAATCAGTGTCGGTCCAATACCCATGCTGATAATATTTGCCGCCGGAGATCGGGAAACGGGAAGGTCAGCGCGAGGAGCCGCCGCGCCAGGACACAAATAGCAGCCACAGGAACATCAGTGCAACTTCCCTCCAGCCTGCCACAGCAGGGAGCCTCAGCCTGGACCTGGCAGCCTCAGTGACTGTGGATTTATTGACATCACAGCCTTACAAGATACCCACGGGAATTACTGGACCAGTGATAATAAATGGAAATGCCATGGGTGCAATTGTGTTGGGACGTTCATCTGCTAGTTTATTGGGACTATTTATTTTACCTGGAGTAATTGATGTGGACTGTTCTGGTGAAATATATATCATTGCATATACACTGGCACCACCAGCCAGAATTGATAAGGGACAGCGAATTGCACTATTGGTGCCGCTGCCACAATTTACCCATCAGTTGACACCATTGAAAAATCAATCACAGGGTACAGGTGGATTTGGTTCCACAGGAGGAGTTACATTGCTTACCCTGGACTTAAACACTCGACCCAAGCGAACAGTTGTTCTCAATTATAACGGAGAATCCCACCAATTAGAAGGACTGTTGGATACTGGGGCAGACTCGAGTATTGTTGCTCCACAATATTGGCCCCAGGAATGGCCTTTGCTGCCTAGTATGGTTACTGTTACAGGGGTGGGAGGCTTAACTTTGGCAAAAAAGTCTCCACAAATTCAGATTCAATTCGATGGGAAGGTCATCAGCTCTGTTTTGTCAATTGTCCCATTGCCAGACAAGGTTCAATGTTTAATTGGGCGAGATATTTTGTCACAACTTGGTGTTATTTTGACCAATGAGCACCCTTTAGAATAGAGGCCACTGTTTGGACTTTCCCACTCCCACTTAAATGGATAATTCAGGAACCAGTATGGGTTGAACAGTGGACTTTAAAAAGGGAAAGTCTGCAACAAGCTCATCAATTAGTGCTGGAACAATATCAACAAGGACATTTAAAGTTGTCAACAAGTCCTTGGAATACCCCCATTTTTGTTATAAAAAAGAAGTCTGGGAAATATCAATTGCTGCATGACTTACATGCAGTAAATGAACAAATGGAGCCAATGGGGGCACTACAACCTGGTTTGCCCAATCCTGCAATGTTGCCAAAAGATGGGCCCTTGTTAATAATTGATTTAAAAGACTGTTTTTTCACTATCTCACTGCATGAACAGGATACTTGCAGATTTGCTTTTACTTTGCCTTCATTAAATCGAGCAGAACCAGACAAGAGATTTGAATGGACAGTTTTACCACAGGGTATGTGTAATTCTCCTACCTTGTGCCCGCTTTATGTTGATAATGCTTTGCAACCACTACGTGTTCGGTGGCCTACAACCATTATTTATCATTATATGGACGATATTCTTTTTGCTCAGTCACAACGTTTTGCAGATAAACAAGTTAAAGACATTCAAACACAACTACTTCAGAATGGACTGGTGGTTGCACCTGAGAAAATACAGCAGTCATCCCCATGGAAGTATCTCGGGTGGACTTTAACTGAACAGTCTGTTGCCCCTCAGAAACTGTCATTAAACATATCACTTCATACTGTTCATGATGCTCAGCAATTGCTGGGGGATTTACAATGGCTTAAACCTGTTGTGGGTATTCCTAATGAACTTTTGCAATCCCTACGACCTTTGTTAAAAGGTACTGATCCTACAGCACCCATACAGGTCACCAGTGAACAACAAGAAGCTCTCAATAAAATAATGGACTGTATCCAGACAGGTGTTGTTCGTAGGCGAGATCCAGACTTGGACATTAATCTTACTGTATGGTTTGGACCTCAACATCTCATCAGTGCCCTGACACAGCAACAAAAGAAAACAGGGGAGATATGGGTATTAGAGTGGTTGTTACCACCACTACAACAGAGACATATTTTGATTCAAAAAATTGAAATTTTAGCAAACTTGATAAAACAAGGACGGAAGCGATTGTGGCAACTTATGGGTGCAGATCCAGCTGAAATTCAGATACCAATAAAAAGAACACTTTAGATTGGTATTTAATTCACAGTTCTACATTGCAAGAAGCATTGCTTGACAACAGCAGTGTAGTCAGTACTGAGGAAGTGCCTTGAATACCACTGCGATGGATAGGTCAGCAGAATTGGATTGAAAAGCCCAAACAATCATTTGTGCCATTACCAGAGGCATCAACTGTGTTCACTGATGCTGGAAAGAAATCTCGTACAGCTGCTGTGACATGGCAAGGTTCAGAAGGACAATGGAATCATCATATTATTCCAGCTCAAAAGGAGGACACATTACAAACTCTGGAATTAGTCACTGTTGTTTGGGTTTTGGTGAAGTTTAAGGGTCCTGTTAATGTGGTAACTGATTCTTTATATGTTGCAGGAGTGAGTGAACGTATTGAAAATGCAGACATAAAGAAAGTAAAAAACCCTTGTTTATATGAACTGTTTTTGCAGCTTCAAAGAGCAGTAAAGTTGAGGACTGCAGCCTTTGCTATTATCCATATTCGTAGCCACAAATGGGATGTGGGTTTAGGAGAAGGAAATGCCAGGGCAGACCGATTGGTTTCATTGTCACAAAATAGCCCTGTCCCACCACAGATATTAGCTAGAGAAGCTCATGCCATCTTTCACCAAAATGCAAAAGGACTCCATCGAGAGTTTCAGATACCTTTAGAGGAGGCTCGGGCTATTGTCAAAGCATGTCCTATTTGTAGTTTTCATAATCAAGGTAGTGGATTGGGTCTTGGGGTAAACCCGAGAGGATTACAGGCTAATGAGTTGTGGCAAATGGATGTTACTCATGTTGCAGAGCTTGGGAGAGTTAAATATGTACATGTCACTATACAGATGCTTACAGATGCATGTCACAGATACTTATAGTCATTACATCTGGGCTACAACTCAATCTGGTGAGAAAGCACGGAATGTTGAGCGACATTTAGTAAATTGTTTTGCAGTCATGGGAGTTCCACATTCTATTAAAACAGACAATGGACCTGCTTATTGTAGTAGTAGAATTAAGCAGGTGATGCAATCATGGGGAATCAAACACATAACAGGGATTCCACATTCCCCCACGAACCAGGCAATAGTAGAACGAGCAAATGGTACCTTAAAACAATATTTGAACAAATTTAGGGGGATTAAAGATCCACAAGAACGATTATTGCCATGTTTATTTGTTTTAAATCTTCTGTGTATTTTTGGAAACAGTGATTTGCCTGCAGCAATACAGGTCATAGTGCACCTGAAGCAGAGAAAACTCAAAGTCCAATATGGGTTCGCTATAAGGATCCAAAAACAGGTCTGTGGGGAGGTCCTAGTAAGGTACTCTATTGGGGACGTGGTTATCTTTTGTGTCTACCCCCACAGGGCCTGTCTGGGTGCCCAGCCGATGGACTAAACCTGCTGATCCCAGTGATTTACCTTCAGCTGATCCAGAAAATTCAGCAGATACTTCTCGTTCTCTACCATCAACATAGAGACAGGACCTGATGAACTCTCACACGTGAATCTTGTGTACAGTACCAGATTGTGAATGTTATCCTTTTGTATGTTACATTTGTAAAGTGTGTAAAGAGAAGTGGTGGATACATTCTAAGTGGGGTCAATCCCCAAGAGGGATTTGTACAGAGTGTTACAACTTTGAAAGAAATTTGACTGAGATTGCATTACAGGAAGGTGTGCAAACAGGACAATTTGAAAAAGGATCTGATAGATGGTGGGAGATTTATTCTTTTGGGATAAACCCAGAAAATTACTGTTATCATCCTGATACCCCTTTACCATATATTATTGAAATAACTACAATACATTGTCGCAAGACACTGACACAAGTCAGGTGTGATATTCCAGGGGTAAAAAATAAAAATTGGGAGCAATTCTCAAAACAGCAGTCTCGAGAGAAGGGGTCTTTCCCTGAAAGTTATCCCTGCTGCTGAGAAGATGGAACACCCCGTGGTTCGAAGCAACCGAATCGACGGGCGAGGCAGAGGGGTAAAAGAAAAGGGAAGCAAGATCTCACATGGGATCCAGCCAAGATGCTGGCCGAGCTGCCGCAATCCTTTTAAAGTCCTTAAAGGACTACCTCTGATCAGGTTGTTGTTGTGGTTTACCATGATAAAGGGAAATGAAGGGTTTTTGATTGACATGGATGAGAGACAAAATATGTGGGTAACATGGGCTAATCAAACTGGATAGGATAATTTTTGCCTTTCAATGGCTACCCCTTCGGATCCTTTTCGAACTTGTTTAGTGGGCGCACCTTTAGATGATTCACTTAATGCCACAATGTTTAAAAACTGGACAAAGAATTGGAAAACACCCAAGGAAGCAAACAAAACATTATGTGAAATCCCATCAGGTAAATTCATGATCAATATCTGTGACACAGGTTTAATCCCAGCAAATCCCATTGGTGCTCAAAACTGGTACATTGCTACAGGTTTAAATGTTACCAGGTCAGAACCACAAGAATTAAGACTGTTAGGTTCAGCCCCTAACAATTATTGTTTAAATTTTGTCAATTGGGCTAGGAACAATCATGCGAAAAAGTCTCATGGGCCAAATGGTGCAAACATTTCTCCACAAAATTTGGTATATTTGCAAAATAATGATGCATATTGTGGCAATTGGTGTCACAAAGTAAATTCTAGCAGTTCACCTCTACAATTATCACCTGGTATTTTTCTAATTTGTGGAGATCGTGCATGGCAAGGACTGCCAGCAAACCTTTATGGAGGGCCTTGTTATTTTGGGAAATTGACATTGTTTGCACCCACTATACAGCAACTATTAGGAGCCAAGAGAACCAGGTTAAGAACAAAGAGAAGTGTGTTTCAATTAGGGCCAGAATGCAAGGATCAGGTTGAACTTTGGGAATGTCCTACAGTGATTGTTTCATCTATTTTTACACCTGGAGTATCTAGTGCTCAAGCCTTAACACAGTTACGACGACTGGCGTGCTGGACAGGAAAACAGGTTAATATTACATCAAAGGTTTTGTCTGATTTGCTTTTGGATATGAACAGTGTTAGGCATGCTGTATTGCAGAATAGAGCTGCTATTGATTTTTTGCTACTAGCACAGGGCCATGGCTGTGAAGACTTTGATGGGATGTGTTGCATGAATCTTCCTGACCATTCAGTGTCTATTCATGCTCGTCTTCAACAACTACAGGACAATATGAAAAAATTAACCATGGAAACAAATCCATTGGAGGAATGGTTTCAATCCCTAGGTCTCACAGGATGGTTAAAACATTTGGCACAAAGGGCAGTTGTTGTTGTATAGATCATTGTGATTATGTTACTGTTTATTCCTTGCTTGCTGCAATGCTTGCAAAACATGGTAAAGAAGGCTACTTCTACAGTTTTATTAGTGCAAAAAGAAAACAGGGGAATTATAGAGGAATGGCTAGAGAGCAGAGGTCATGTTCCCATGCAGCAGTTAGCTGAGAAAGAATTAAACAACAATAGAGTACAGTTGTTTTGAGATGTTGCAAGGTCAGAAAGATCTTAGTGATAACTGTTAACTGAGAACAGGACACTGTCATCAGAATATTAATTCTGCACAGATGAGCGATCACAGGAATGTAGAATTAGGTGGAGTTGACCTTACATAAAATATCCAATAATGAGCTTGCTTCTGCACTATGTATGAGCCTAATTATTGATGCTATATAAGTGGTTTTAGAGTTACTAATAAATGAGACTTGCTGATCATTCATATTGAGTGTGTTTGTCTCCCACAGAACTCATCAAGCACTACCAAGAGTGTCCCAACCACCCAAACATATTTTCAATAAATTATGCCAATGTGCTGGTTTTCTGCTCTGCTGCAGTGAATTTCCCCAACAATTTGGGCTGAAAAGTCGTTTATTTCTTGAGTGCAGCAGTTGTAAAGATTAACAGCCGCATCAGAAAGCAGCTTCTGACTGCACCCTCAGCTCCCTCTTCACTGAGAGATCCCCTTACGATGTAACTGAGCCAAACAAAGATACCTTTGGTGAAGATTTAGCAGTGTGAACAGAACACAGTGGATTTCATTATCAAATGCACTCGACCAGTTGGGAAGCAGCTCCCAGGTGGTTCAGGTGTCCCTGTTCTGCCAGTTCCACCCTGCAGTGTCCATCAGCCATGTCAGTGCCAGAGCCTCCTTGGGTTCCTCTGGATCCCAGAGGCACCCTGGCACTTGGAACATATCCCTGGGGAAGATGCTGGGCTAAACTTTGATCGTTTAAAGAAAAAAATCTGTTGCAAAGCTCCAGGCACAGATTTTCACAGAATCCCAGACTAGTCTGGGTCGTGCAAGACCTTAAAGCCCCCCCAGTGCCCCCCCAGCCATGTCAGGGGCAGCTCCCAGTGTCCCAGGAGCTCCCAGCCCCAATGTCCAGCCTGGCCTTGGGCACTGCCAGGGATCCAGAGGCAGCCCCAGCTGCTCTGGGCACCCTGCGCCAGGGCCTGCCCGCCCTCACAGGGAGGAGTTTCTCAGCCCGGAGGGAGCTGCTGAGGCCACAGCCCTGCGGGCAGAGCAGGGTCAGAGCCCTCCGCAGCAGGAGCTGCTCGGGGGGATTCCAGCTGGGAATTCCCTGGGCCGGGGCCCCGCCTTGGCCTCTCACGGGCCCCGCAGCTCGGGGTGCTGATTAACAACACCTGTAACTTTTATCTAACTGTGGCCATTACTGGCTATTATCTCATTGTGCAGCACTACCACAACATCCCGACGCCGCTGCTGTCCCGCCGCCGCCCCCACCGGGCCCTCACCAGGATCCTGCGGTGCTTCTTCCGCGGATGCGCCGTGTCCCGGCTCCGGTACACGGTGAAGCGCAGGGAGTCGGGGCGCCGCAGCCTCCCGTTGGCGAACCGCACTGCGGGAGAGGAAGCCCATGAGATCCGGCGCCGGCCGCGATCCCCGAGCGGGGCCCGTGACCCGCCCCACGGCCCCGGCCCAGTCCCGCTCACCGAGCGCCGCCGGCCGGTCCGCCTCGGGGTCCCCGCGGTAGCGCCAGGTGGCGGTGGCAGTGGCGGTGGACGCGGCCATGGCGGGGCTGAGGGAGAGGCTCCGGTCAGGACGCGCGCTCCGATGGGGGCCCAGGTCCCGCTCCCCCGCCTCTTCCGCCGCTGCCTCCCTGCGTGGCAATAAACTCAGCCCCGATTGGGCGAGGACAGACTCTGACATCGCCTATAAGTAACGAGGCCGCCGATTGGCTGTCAAGGGGGCCCGCGCCGCCAGCGGCCGGAAGTGGCGCAGTCGGTCGGCGCGGCGGGGCGGGGCGGGCGGGGCCGGAGCGGCGGGAGCGGGGCCGGGGCCGATCCCAATCCCGATCCCGATCCCAGTCCCCGTTCTGAGCCTCACACGGCCCTTCCAGCACGGACACCGCAGGTGAGCAGCGCGGGGGGCGGTGGTGAGGCGGAGACCAGTGGCCCCCCGCGTCGGGGCGGCACCGGGGCTCTGGACTCCCCTTTATGTCCCGTATGCGGCCCAGAACGGAGGCTCCGGCTGTGTCCGCGCCGGTGCTGGTGCAGCGCTGAAATGCAGATGCTTCTCTGGGAGGGGCACGAATCTTGGGTGTTCCAGGTGATGCGTACAGGAAAAAAAGGGAAGGAAAGGCGCTGTCTTGAGAGGAGCAGCTTTCAGCAGCAGAGCCCCAGTTATCCCGCAGCCAGCTCGTGTTCCGCAGTTCTCACAGCCTTTAAATTAGTTAATTTTTCTCGTGCTCAGTACTCAGCATTCATATCCCCGTTTGTAGCTGGTGAATATCTCCCTGTTCTGACTCCATCCGAGGACACGCGGTGGGATTGTTGGAATATCCCGTGCAGGGCCAGGATCCTGTGCTGGCCAAGAGGGAAAGAGCAGAGAACACGTCCGTGTTTGAGGATGGATTTTCTGAATCAGCAGACTTACATTTGATCCCTCCTGTAAAGTTATGATTCTAGCCATGTGACCTTTTATTTTTTGCTGCTTTATGGTCTCGTGTCCATTGATGCTGTCGCGTTGCTGTTGGGAAATAAACGTGAGCACAGAAACTTCTGTGTGTGTGCCCTGGATGTGAAGCCTTTGTGCTCACCAGACCTTACACTTTGTTGTTTTTTCATGAGGAAGAGTCGAGATATTGCTGAGGGTCACCCATGTAGTCTTGAAATTAATCTAATAAGATACGACCCGTGTTCTGTTAATAAAAATTTAGGGAGAAGCCACCCCTGACTGGTCTTGCTGAGCAGTGCAGTGTTTTGCCAGCAGCCCGTGTTTGTGGGAGGTTACCTGGTTGTGTGAGCAGTGTATCAGAGGGGGCAGCAGGTTAATATTGTAATCTGAATTCTTTACAAACCAGGATTAAATGTTTTACTGGCGGGTGTGAGGTGACCCACGCTGTTTCCAGTTTCCAGCACGGCTGCCTGTGACAGGTCAGCTCTGTGGCAGAACCTGGATTTTCGCTGCTTTTCCTTGTTCTCCAGACTGCTGGCTTTGATCCTGTGCCCAGTGGTGCTGGTGAAGTCAGACCACTCACTCTGTGTTTGTCTTTGATCTGTCGCCTTTCAGCCAGGTCCACTGCAGCCCAACAAGACTGCAGCCATAGAATCACACAGCACTTTGGGTTGGAAGGGCACCTTGTCGTGTTCCACTCCTCCCAGTGTCCCAAGAGCTCCCAGCCCCAATGTCCAGCCTGGCCTTGGACGATCCAGGGGCAGCCCCAGCTGCTCTGGGCACCCTGTGCCAGGGCCTGCCCACCCTGCCAGGGAGCAATCCCATCTAATGCTACCATCTTGTGGTTTGAGCCCGCTCCCCTTCCTCCTTCACTGCAGACACTTGTAAATAGTCTTGTCCCACCTCCACTGTAGCCCCCTTCAGAACTGGAAGGTCACAGTTATGTCACCCTGCAGCCTTTTCCTCTCCAGGCTGAACAATCCCAACTCCCTTCCCCTTTCCTCACAGCAGAGCTGCTCTATCCCTCTGATCAACTTGGTGGCCCATCATATAGCAGTCTCTGCTGTTTTGCAGGATCATGGATTTCCCAGGGCACTTTGAACAAGTCTTCCAGCAGCTCAACTACCAGAGGCTCCATGGGCAGCTGTGTGACTGTGTCATTGTGGTGGGGAACCGGCACTTCAAGGCGCACCGCTCGGTGCTGGCCGCCTGCAGCACACACTTCCGCGCGCTCTTCACCGTGGCCGAGGGCGACCAGACCATGAACATGATCCAGCTGGACAGCGAGGTGGTGACAGCCGAGGCCTTCGCCGCGCTCATCGACATGATGTACACGTCCACGCTGATGCTGGGGGAGAGCAACGTGATGGACGTGCTGCTGGCCGCGTCCCACCTGCACCTCAACTCCGTGGTGAAGGCCTGCAAGCACTACCTGACGACGCGGACGCTGCCACTGTCGCCGCCGAGCGAGCGGGCGCAGGAGCAGAGCGCGCGGCTGCAGCGCTCCTTCATGCTGCAGCAGCTGGGGCTCAGCATCGTCAGCTCGGCGCTGGGCTCCGCGCAGGGCGCCGAGGAGCCACCCGGCGCCATGGGCCCGGCGCTGCGGGGCGGGCTGGAGCAGCGCGCCGCCTTCCCCATCCGCCGCCTGCACAAGCGCAAGCAATCCTCCGAGGAGCGCGCCCGCCAGCGCATCCGGCCCGCCTTGGACGAGCCTGTGTCCGACGTGGCCGCAGAGAGCGGGCAGCCCGTCGTCCACTCGCGTGAGGATTTCTTCTCTCCGGACTCGCTGAAAATCGTGGACAACTCCAAGGCCGACACGGTTGCTGATAACCAGGAGGACAACACGATCATGTTCGACCAGTCTTTTGGTGCTCAGGAGGATGCCCAAGTGCCCAGCCAGTCAGACAATGGCGGGGGAAACATCTCCCAGATGTCCATGGCGTCCCAGGCCACGCAAGTGGAAACCAGCTTCGACCAGGAGGCTGCTGCTGAGAAGAGCAACTTCCCGTGCGAAAATACGGAGGTGAGCCTGAATGAGAAGGAGCACATGAGGGTGGTGGTGAAGTCTGAGCCCCTGAGCTCCCCAGAGCCTCAGGATGAGGTGAGCGATGTCACCTCCCAGGCGGAGGGCAGCGAGTCTGTGGAGGTGGAAGGAGGAGTGGTGAGCGCAGAGAAGATAGAGCTGAGTCCTGAGAGCAGTGACCGCAGCTTCTCGGACCCTCAGTCCAGCACTGACAGGGTGGGAGACATCCACATTATGGAGGTGTCCAACAACCTGGAGCACAAGTCTTCTTTCAGCATTTCAAATTTTTTAAATAAAAGTAGGGGAGGTGGCTTTGGTGCCAGCCAAAACAACGACGACAACATTCCCAACACCACCAGTGACTGCAGGATGGACAGTGACGCCCCTTATCTGATGAGCCCGGAGTCAGGGCCCACCGGTGGCCACTCCTCTGCTGCCGTCTCACACGTCGAGAACCCGTTCAGTGAGCCTGCAGACTCCCACTTCGTGAGGCCCATGCAGGATGTGATGGGTCTGCCGTGCGTGCAGACCTCTGGGTACCGAGCAGCGGAGCAGTTTGGCATGGATTTCCCGCGCTCAGGCCTGGGCTTGCACTCGCTGTCCCGGGCCATGATGGGCTCAGTGAGAGGTGGAGCCGGTGGCTTTCCTGGCTACCGCCGCATTGCCCCCAAAATGCCCGTGGTGACCTCTGTGCGGGGCTCGCAGCTGCAGGAGAGCTCCTCGGGGTCGCAGCTGATGATGAACGGGAGCGCTTCCTTCGAGAGCGGGCACCTGTCGCAGCCGGGCCCGCCGCAGCTGACGCGGGCGTCCGCCGACGTCCTGTCCAAGTGCAAGAAGGCTCTGTCGGAGCACAACGTGCTGGTGGTGGAGGGCGCGCGCAAGTACGCCTGCAAGATCTGCTGCAAGACCTTCCTGACGCTCACGGACTGCAAGAAGCACATCCGTGTGCACACGGGGGAGAAGCCCTACGCCTGCCTCAAGTGCGGCAAGCGCTTCAGCCAGTCTAGCCACCTCTACAAACACTCTAAGACCACCTGCCTTAGGTGGCAGAGCAGCAACCTGCCCAGCAGCTTGCTGTAACCTGCTGCCCCGGGCTCGGAGGAGCCTCGCTGCGGGCGGGGATGCTCCGGCGGGCGGACACCGGCGTGCCGCGGTGCCACACACAGTCTTGGCTCTGCCATTGGGGATATCCGGTACCTACCTCGCGGGTGTCGCCGCCGGGAGCCGCGCGGCGGGGATGGGGATGTGACCTCCACGGCGAAGCAGCCCCTTTGCAGGGCAGAGGGGTGACAGCACGGGGGTCTCCTGATACAGCACGGTTTGACAACAAGAAACTGACGTGCGCCATTCTTTTTGTTTGGTTTTTTTTTTTCTCTCTAGAGCATTTTGTAACAGTGGAAGCATTTAAATGATTACTGTAACCTGAGTTGCTGCATTATGTGAGGACAGTGCTGCAGACTCCTTACCTTTAAAAGAGAAAAAAAGCTTAGGCTGCACCTGTCTGACATAATGCTTTAAAATACGCTACTTATGACAATAGTTCTAGGATTATGAATGTATGTTTGGCTGTTTTGTAGTAAAGGACACTGTGTAATCAAGGTGCTTAAATTAAATCCCAGACAAGTAACTTTCGGACTGCCAGGTGTACATATAACTCTAAGACAGCAAGATCTGGATGTTTGGCTGGTTTTATTTTTTTCCGTAGAAACGAGTATTAAGTGGTAAGTGAAGTACTGTCTCTTGTTTGTGCTATTCCTAGCAGTATTTTAACCAGTTTGTATCTCCTATGTTACAATTCTATATATGCAGAAGTTTGAACAGAGCTTGTCTTTGTCTGTTGTTTTGAAGGAGAGGGAATTTGTGATGGCTTTTTTTGCCACGTAAGACAGTATCTTGCTGTTCCCAGATGCCCACAGCCCATCTGGTCCCCGTTGTGGCGTAAGCACGTTGGCTTTTTCTCTTATCTCCAGGCTTTAATTTCCTGCCCTGCACACTTAGTGACTTCGCAGCTGTGGATCTGTCCTTGGATCCAATCGCTCCTAGGTCAGAGCAATCCTCGTTTGCCATATTGCACAGAATCACGGAATGTGCTGAGTTGGAAGGGACCTCTCGGGGCCATCGTGTCCAGCTCCTGGCCTTGCAGAGGATACCACGGCAATCCCTGAGGGCAATGTGCAAACACTTGTTTGCTTCATGCAGCCCTGGGGTTGTGACCCTGTCCCTGGGGAGCTTGTTCAGTGCCAGACCACCCTCGGGATGAAAATCCTTTCCTGATAGCCAGCCTAAACCTCCCCTGACTCAGCCTCAGCTGTTTTCTCAAGTCCTGTCACTGGTCACGAGAGTGAAGAGAGCTGTACCTGCCCTGCTGCTCCTCAGGAGGATGTTGAAGACGCCACTGAGGTCTGGCCTCAGTCTCCTCCAGGCTGAGCAAACCAAGTGCTGTCAGCCGCTCCTTGTAACGCTTCTCCAGACCAACCTCATGTCCTCCTGTGGACATTCTCTGACAGCTTAACGTCTTTCATATGATGGTGCTCAAAGTTGCCTGCAGCACTTGAGGTGAGGCTGCCCCAGGGCAGAGCAGAGCAGAACAGGACAATCCCCTCCCTCACCTGGCTAGTGATACCCCCAGGACATGCTTGGCCCTCCTGGCTGCCAGGGCACTGCTGGCTTCTGTTCTGTAAAATGTCCTTGTCACATCCACCTAGGATAGTGTCATCAAAGTACTTTTCCCCATACATTTAAAAAATACTAATATAAATTTAATTTTAAAAAATGGCACTGTAGACATGCAGCAGAAATTTGTCGTTGTCTATGGGAGTCATGTAAATCTCCTTTTAATTTCCTCTTCTTTGGTGCCACCATAACCTAACACTGCCTGCAGTCTCCTTTCTTCCTTGTCAGAGGTGCACATGAACTGGTGCTCAGTGTTCTTAGGTTTTAAAATAAACTTTCAGAGCACTTGTGCTGATGATAAATGCTGCTCAGCTGAGCAGGGGCTGGCTCAGGGTGCAGTGTGTCCTGCTCAGGTGAGACTGAGGAGTTGCTGCACCTGCCGTAGCAGCGTGTCGTTTGCACCTTGACCATCTGAGGAATGCAGAAACCCAGGAGATGGTTGGATTAATTCCTTTAAAATGTTCACATTTTGTTATAGGGTTTACTTAATGGCCATATGTCTGGATCCTGATTTTTTTTTTTTTAAGCATTACAATAACACATTTTTTTTTAAAGCAGTGGGATATGCTGTGTTTTGTTTTAAAAAAATTCAGTGTTGGGGACTAACAGCATTGAGCTGCATAAACACTCTCCCAAATATCAATAAAATGCAATATTTTGTACTTTAATATTTTCTTGTGTTGCTTTATTAAGTAACACTCTGTTTTGTCTTCATTGCATTTCTAGTGTTTTGCTTTTTAAAAACAAGGCTTGTTTTTTTTTTTTGGTTTCCTGTAGCATATCCAAATCTGTTGAATTTTACAGTGTTTGGGAATAAAGCATCTCTTTGCGCAAGGAGACTAATTAGGAACTAATGAGCAGATGAACACTTAACTGGACTTTTGATCTGTTCTTATAAAAATTTTTATGTGGAATGTCAGTGCAGGAGGACTTGTGTATTCTTTCTTTCAGAAAGAGTTTGGAGCATTTTTGGAAGCAGCAGCCTTCAATGCCATTGTCAGTTGATGTGCAGAGGGGCAGTGGCAGGCCTGGAGCCTGCAGCTGCCTCATGGCTTTCTGAGTCTTCCTGAACGAAGCAATAAATTCCTGGGAATAGCATAAATAAACACCTGGGGCCTGAGCTGCCTGCTGCAGTGCAGGTGTCTCACCCCACAGCCTGGAGAGCTTATGCCACTGAACTGTGCTCAGAATTGAACTGTGCAAGTGGGATCTTGCATGGAGGTGTCGGGGTGTCTGTTCTAAAACACCTGGAAATAAACCCTACGTTTTTGTGTTGCTGTGTCTGACTGGCTTCACTGCTTTGGTGCTCTCCACACCAGCCTGTCCAGAAAAAATTGTGACTGCAAAAGGGATCGTATGAACCTGACTGTGGTAATAATTTTGTCCATGGTACAGTTCTTTGTAAGAACTTAAATGAAGCAGTATCTGCATTGCAGCTGTAAAATTCATGATCCATGGTCACTGCTGCTCTTGAATTCCTCCTGGGAGGATGTCACAGGTGCAGGAGGTGCTTGTCTCGAAGGAGTTATGATATGGACACCTGAGCCCAGGGCCCCAGTCCCTGCAGCAGCTGATTTACCAGCTCCTGGCTGTTTGTTAATGCACCTGGGGAATCTGACACACCTGCTCAGACACCAGGTCATTCCCTGCCATCATCAGGGACCACAGGAGCCGCTGGGATACTCGGTCACCATCCTTCAGCAGCTCCACCCACAGCAGAACCTTCAGTGTCAGCACTAAGGAATCTTGGAGACCAGTGAGCTCCCGCGCTGGACTCATGCCCTGGGTTTTCACAGCAAAGCCAATCCTGATTTCCACTGTGTCGTTTGGAAACTCCCCAGCCAGCTGGGATGCCCAGAGCACACTCCCTTCCTCCCCACCACCATGGCCACAAGCATTTCCTGCTCGCTCCAGGTTACAAACCTCCGCAACTACTGACAGGCCAGCACAAGGCAATCAGCCGTGCTTGTGAATCAAAACTTACTGAAAAATGTGTCAGAATCCCTCCCAGGCGTGATGCAGGGCAACTCCCAACAGCCATGACCGCTATCAGAGAGTGCTTTGTTGAGCATCCAAGAAATGCCAGCAGAGTTTGGCACGAGGGATGCTTGCTGTGGGGCAGGAAGAGACACGGAGTGTGCTGGGTGAGCTTTAGCTCCAGTTACAGGCTTTGTGCAGGCTTTTGGCTCTGGCTCCCTCCCCACACCGGGATTTTGCTGCCAGCTGTGCACCCTGGGACACTTCCCTCCTGCCCATTGCAAGCTCCTTGCTCCTTCCCCTTGTGCTGCTGTACCCAAAAAGTGCTGGTTCCGTCTGTCCCCTGCAGGGTGAAGGCACAGGGTGAAGGCACGGCTGGCTGTGGGCAGTGGGGCTTGTCCTGGGGCAAAGCAGTGGGAAAACCTGCACAAATCCATCTCAGCAGGGCAGGTCAGCCACCGGCACCGCTGCTCAGCCTGGGCGTGCCAAAAGGGCTCCTGTGTCCTCTGCGGGCCTGGACACCAGGGAGTGCTGTGATGGGACTGGGAGGAACAACAGGAGGAGGATGGCTGATGGAGAGCCACAGCTCAAAAGGAACCTGAGCCCAGGTGTGCAATGTTCCCTGGGAGCACTCGGAGCTGGAGGGACACTGGTGTAACACTGGTGAGAGTGACCTCCCCAGTGGGGACATCCTGCTGTGGGGACACCTGTCCACCTGTGGGGTGGCTGGAGTGGGCAGCACTGTGTGGCTGGTGGCTGTGGCTGGGCTGTGACAGGGCTGCCCTGTCTGCCACATGCCACCAGTGATGGGCAGAGAGGGGCCATGGCAAGGCCAGCGCACACCCCGGGGCAGATCCACCCCCATCCTGCAGGATGGGCCACCGGGACCCTGGGCCTGTCACAGCTGTGGCTGCCCATGCCCTGAAAGTGTCCAAGGCCAGGCTGGACAGGGCTTGGACCAGTCTGGGACACTGGAAGGTCTCCTGCCCCTGGTAGGTGGGGTGGGATGAGACGATCCATAAGGTCCCTTCCAACCCAACCATTCCATGATTCTGTGACTGGTGGCACGGAGAGGTGGGCTCCAGGTTCCAGCCCCCAATTTATGGAAGTGGGACAGTGGCTGCAGGACACATGAACCCCCAAAGCCCTGGAGATGTGCCCATCAGGCCTCTCCTGGCAGCTGGAGGCTCAGGCCCCATTCAGACTCTCCTGTTCACCAACAAATGTCACTGCATGTCTGAGAAACACCAGGGGACCTGCAGCCAGAACCTACAAAGGGGTAGCAGAACCTCCCAGTGAATTCCAGGTTGCCATCCACTCTGGAGCTGTGCCTGGAATTGGTTATGGATACAAAAGGCAGAGCTGGAGGTTCCTGGGGAGCTGCAAAAGCCTGTTTTGTGCTTCTCTTTACACCCCTCAGGCAGAGGATCATGCGGTGCCACTGATTCCATAGCACCGCTTGATGTGTGGGCTGGCAGCAGCTCCTGTGCCAGCAGCAGCAGCCTGCATGGACAAAGCTGTTACCTCTCCTCCCCTCCTGGCTACAAGCCCAGCTAAGGCACTCCTGGCCTCTCCCTGTGACCAGGAACCCGGTTTTGAGGATGGATGCTGCTGCAGGAGCTCCCTTATGGCAGTTCCAGCTTGGCAAGCATTCTCCAGTCCAGGGCCAGCCCCTCCCCATGCTGGCACCCGCAGCATGCTCCAGCACTGGGCCTGTTCTCAAATGACACGAGCACAACACATTGGCTGCTTCTCTTTAATGGCTCCTGGCCACCCCAGGGAGGGGACACAGGCTGGCCTCGACGCCGCGTCCGTCCCACGACTGCTGGAGCAGGGCCTGGCCACCACAGCTTCAGCTCGAGCAGAGCCTGGCCATCACAGCTTCAGCTCATGGGGCATGGGCTCCCCTCGCAGCCCAGCCAGCAGGTTGTTGGCTGCCAGCACTGCCATGGTGCTCCTGGTGGCGTACGTGGCACTCCCGATGTGCGGCAGGATCACTGCAGGGACAGGAGGGACACTGCTCACCTCTCACCTTCACACGCCCCCAGCCGCCCCTTTCAGGGCTGTCAGAGGTACAGTGTCCACAGAGATGTTATTTGTGTATTAATAAAGGTGTAGGATTACTGGTTTAAGTAATGTATTCAATAAATACACATGTATGAATTATATCCTGACTGGTCTGGTTTCAGAGCTCTCAAATCTCCAAGTCCTGCAAGTATTTCCAGAAAGGCTCTGCTCTTACCACTCCTCACACTGCCTACCTTGAGAAACAGTGCAAACAAAAAATGAGTTTTATCAAAAAGCTAAAACAACAGCTACAGGTTTGTATTTCAGAAACAGACAGTCATGGGCAGTTCCAAATTTTCATGGATGTCCCTATGGTTTCTTTGTGGAACATACTGTTCCTACTCCAGAAACACCATCCCCCTGCAGGGAGGACATCCTGTGGGACACCAGCCAAGCAAGCTCCTTCCTCGCCCTCCTTCCTCACCTGCATCATCCTCCTCCAGAGAAGACAGGTCTCAGTCCTGGACCTGCCCAATGTCCCACCTTCCCAATGCCTGGCACTATCCAGGTAACAGGCTGCAGCCTGGCTAGCCCAGCAGCACTCCCGAGACCAAGACTCCTCCAGGCAAGCCCAGCAGCCCACTTGTAGCCAGTGGGAAACTTTTCTAGCACAGTCTGTGCCCAGGAGCCCACAGAACACCTGAGCTGGACAGGGCTGAGCTGGTTTCTCATTCATGCACCTGCTGATAGCAGAACCTCCATGAATTTCACACACTGAATGCAGAGCCATCATGAAGGTACTAAAACTGAGTTTATCTCAATGGCTTTCTGGAAAGTTAAAACAGCTCCCAACACTTGTTTGACATCATGTTGATGAGTTTTTACTCCACAGCAGCTCCCTGCATTGTACAGCAGCCCACCTAAGTACACCTGACTTGTCTGTCCTGTGCTCTGGTGCCCACTGCCATCAGTGGGGCCCAGGGGTCTCTGTCACACCCGTCTCTGGGCCCCCTGCTGCAGGAGGGGTCTGACCACCCCAGACACTCACCGCAGTTCTTGAGGGACAGCAGGGGGTGGTCAGTGGGCAGTGGCTCCGGAGTGGTCACGTCCAGGCCGGCAGCTGCGATCTGGCCATGGGCCAGTGCCTCGTACAGGTCCTCCTGGTTCACCACAGCCCCCCTGCAAGGGGCTGGTGTCACTGCTGAGAGGCCTGCTGGCACCCAGGGCACAGAGGCAGAGGCTGCCCAGGGCTGCCTAAGCAGAGGTCAGACCCCCTCTGGATGTGCCTGAACCTCCCAGCAGTGAGCTGAAGAGCTGGGTGCTCCCTGAACATTTTATCTTGCCTTTGGTTCAATCCCAAGGGGCCTCGGGCAAATGTAGCCAGTGGCTGCAGCCACAAAGGCTGTTTGTGTGTCTGCACCCACAGCCCAGCAGATCCCCTACACTCACAGCGTGGAAGGGTGACAGCCACTCTCCCAGGCACGCCTCTGGGCTGCCAGTACCTGCTGGTGTTGACGAACACAGAAGTCTTCTTCATCCTGCCAAAGAAGTCCTTGTTGCACATCCCCTGGGTAGCAGGCGTCAGGGCACAAGTCACCACTACGAAGTCTGACTCCTCGGCCAGCCTCGTGAGAGGGACTGGGGGAAGAAGCACAGAAACATCCCACTGCAGCCAACACCTTCCCTCAGCAGAACTCCAGGAGCAGTCCCTCCTGTCACCTGTGTCACCTGGGCACTCAGCCCCGTGGGGACAGTCCACAAGACCCTCCCCTCCTCCTAGGAGCAGCTGTCACATACTGCCTCTGTTCACTGTGTCCAACTTCCTTGTGGGAATAAAACTGACAGCAATTCACCAGTGCACAGACACAGGGAAGGGGAAGAGTGGCAGGATCAACTGCAGGCTGGAGTTCTCGGTGGTCTGATGAACCCCTGCGAGCCCAGCCTTTGCCTGGCTCGGAGCAGGCAGGGTCCTCCCTGCCACCCCCACTGTGGGGTCTGGGACAGGGCACTCCTCCCTTTGCTGTCCCCTCACACTGGGTACCCCCAGGAGCCCCCCAGCTCCCCCAGCCCCCCCTCCACTGGCCACCCTGCAGGTGACAAACCCAGTGAGTGATGCCCCTGGAGCTGTCCCAGCCCTGGTGCTCCACGTCTGGTGACTGACACCCCCCCTGCCCTGGTGCCATCCTTACCGAACTCAGCCCCAAACTCTGCCGCACTCTCCGGTTTTGGGCCACTGCCAGTGTACAGAAACTTCCTGACCCCAAACGGCTTCAGGCGCCGGGCAACTGCCTGTCCTAAGAGTGAGGAAGAGAGGTGTTGGGCTGCTGTGCTCCACAGCGCCTGCGGGGACCAGCACCTGAAGCCACTGCAGGGCTGCTGCAGAGGGATCCCTCCTTCCTGGCTGCTCCCAGCCCTGACTGCGGGGTGGGGTTGGAGGGTTCTGCTGTGGAAAGGGGCCCATGGACACTGACTCCGTGGCTACCCCCAGGAACACTGCCCTGGGGAGCAAGGACAGCAATGGCTGCCTGCTGGCAAAGTCCACAGCTGGATGGTGTCGAGCGCTGCGTGGACTTTGCCACTGCATTTGTGTAACTGAGCACTGGGGCAGGCACAGATTGCTGCTGGGGCTGCAGGTGGTGGGAGCACAGGCACACCTGAGGCTGTGAGGCTGAGGCTGCCGAGCCAGTACAGCTTCTGGGAGAGGCTCTGCACGGCTCCTCTTGCAGTGCTCAGGGGGTTTATACAGGTGAGCTCCAGGGCAACACCTTGGCTGAGTCAGAGTCCCAGAACAGTCTGGGTTGGAAAAGACTGCAAGGACCACCTCACTCCAACCCTCCCACCTCCAGCAGGGGCACCCTCCAGTAGCCCAGGTTGGAGGTGATGCTCCAAACCCACCCTGCCACAGCTGCAGAAATCTCTGAACTGGACTCACCTATCCTGCCCAGCCCGATGATGCCCACGGTGCTGTCGGACAGGCCGTACCCACACATCCACAGGGGCTTCCATGTTGTCCAGCCACCACTGGAAGAGAGAGCGGGACAGGAGCAGGAGTCATGGAAAGGTGTTGAGAGCCCAGCCCAGGTGTGAGCTGCATGAGCCCCTTGTCGCCAGCCCACGGGGCACAGCTCTGGGGCTGACCCCAGTGGTCACTCACCTCTTCACCTGCTCTGTTGCCTCTGGCAGCCGGCGGCAGGCGGCCAGCAGCAGGGCCACGGAGAGCTCAGCGGTGGCGTCGGTCAGCACGTCGGGGGTGTACCCCACACGGATCCCCCTGCCAGCCAGACGGGGCTCTGGGGCACCCTGGGGCGCTCCCCTGGTGTCCCCAGGCTGGCTGCCAGCACTGGGCCTGTCCCACCTACCCAGGGACATCCCTTCGGCTCTCGGCCCTCCTGCCACACCCTTTCCCACCTGGTCCTCGCCTCGGCCCAGCACCCAAATGCTTCTCTGGGCCTGGCGAGCGTGGGGTGACCCCAGCCATGATCCGGCAGCAGAGGGGTGCATGTAGCGGACCCCACCCAGCGCCGCACGCTGTGAAAGCCCCCGTGCCACCGGGCCCAGCGGGTGTGGGGTGTGTGGGGAAGGCTCCGGCACCGGGGGACAGCACAGGGGGTGCAGGGCACGGGGGAGGGGACGAAGCGCGGAGGGTCAGAGCAGGGGAGATGGTCCGGGAGGTGTCAGAGCTGGCGGGGACAGAGCAGGGGAGGAGCGGGGCAGCGTTACCGCTTCTTGATCTCGTCCAGGGCGAGGTGGTCGAAGCCCACGGACAAAGTGCTGATGACCTTCAGGTCGGGCCCTGTAAGAACGATGGGCGCTGCCGGGCCTGTCCCGAGGGCCCGGGGGTGTCGGGGGGAACAGGGGGCCCCGCACGCACCGGCCGCGTCCAGCACCTCGCGGTCGATGCGGTCCGAGAGCAGGCACAGCAACCCGCGCGTCCCCGCCACGCCCGACAGCAGCTCGGCCCGGGGCACCGGCTCCTCCGAGTCCCACTGTCGAACCCGGTACCTGCGGCGGCACCGCCACTGGAACCGGCACCGGGACCGGCACGGGGACCCGCACTGGGACTGGCACCGGGACTCGCACTATAGAACTCGCACCGGGACCGGAACCGGGACCCGAGCTGGCACCGTCAGTGCAGCGGGAGCTGCAGCGCCCGCGCTCACCCGCTGGCCTGGGACAGCACCCGCAGCCCCTCGGGCGGGATCCGCCGTGTCACGAACACCGACATGGCCGCTGCCGCCGCCCGTGCTCCCGCCAGCGCCCCGGCAGCCGCGATCAGCCCCGGACAGACCGGGACAGCCCCGGAGAGACCGGAACAGAGCGGAACAGCGCGGGACGGGCCGGAACAGCCAGGCCCCGGGATAGGCCCCGGCCCCGCCCCGGCCCCGCCCCGGCCCCGCCCCGGCCCCGCCCCGGCCCCGCCCCGGCCCCGCCCCGCGTTCCGCCCCGCGTTCCGCCCCGCGTTCCGCCCCGCGTTCCGCCCCGCGTTCCGCCCCGCGTTCCGCCCCGCGTTCCGCCCCGCGTTCCGCCGCCCGGCCCTGGGCGCGCAGGTGTGTCCGTGTCTGTCTGTCCATCCGCGGACGGACGGACGGACATCCCCACACCGCGTGTCCGCCCGTACACGGACATGGGGACATCCCCGCACAGGAAAAGGAGGCTCAGGGGGCCCTTGTGGCTCTGCACAAGTCCCTGGCAGGAGGGGACAGCCGGGGGGGTCGGGCTCTGCTCCCAGGAACAGGGACAGGAGGAGAAGGAACGGCCTCAGGCTGGGCCAGGGGAGGCTCAGGGGGGACAGCAGCAGGAATTTCCCCATGGAAAGGGAGCTCAGGCCCTGGAACTGCCCAGGGAGGTTTGCAGTGCCCATCCCTGGAGGTGCCCAAGGAATTCCTGGATGTGGCACTCAGGGCTCTGGGCTGGGGACACGGTGGGAGTCAGTGGTGTCAGAGTTCTTGTGCAGTCTGATGGATTCAGTGGTGCTGTGATATCCACATGCTCACACCGGTGCTCACACACAGACAGGTCTGTGTGCACACACCTGCGTGTTCAGGTACGGACATTCTTACACACCACAGCGCCGGGAGCTGTTCTGCTGTGAATTCCCCCCACAGCCTCTGGTGGCAGCTTTGGGGCGTCCCAGAGCCTACGGCTGGGTCAGCTGGCACCTCTGACTGCACTGAACCGACTCTGCTCGTTAATTAACCCAGATTTGAATTGTCTGGAGACCTGATTCGATCGCGTTCTGTGACTGCAGGTACGGGGCAGGGGAGCCCAAGGGAGCCGTGAGCTCGACAGCTCTGCTGCCTCTTGGAATGAGCACAGAGGCAGACAGGTGAAGATGACACATTTGTGGGCAGAGTTTGAGGTATAGACGCCAGAATATTGCTCCACGTGGGATTCATTCTGCTGCTTCAGGTGGGATTTCCCTTTATCGTGATGGACCATCAGCATGCTGTCAGATTATGCTAGCAGAATTGCTTTTCTTTTTTAATAATTGCTTGAAAGTTTGTTCTATACAGCTGAGCTGGGTATCATTTGAGCTGACACCTTATCTGCCTCCCTGATCAGTGTGGATTAGAGTCCAGAGTACCTCTGCTCTCCAGTGTGATGCCTCCAGGCTCATCCTGCCGGGGTTTTCCCATTCCCGCTTCCCGGTCCCAGTGGATGTGCTGGAGTCTCTCCCTCGGACACTTCAGCGATCTCCAAGCTCTGGGTCTGTGGCACCAGAGAGATGGAGACCCCCAGAGAGGATTTATTTACAAAACAAAGCGCACAGTTCTGGCCACAATGTGTTTTTATCAATTAAAAGCACCCATAAACAAGGATGTGTCCTTCACTGTGGTTCAGTGTGGAGTCCCCCAGCCCTCCCCGATCCCTCTGAAGGTGGTGGTGCTGTGTTCCTGCACTGCAGCTCTCAGGAGCCCTTGGCAGCTGAGCCACAGGGTCACCCCGGCTCTGGAAACAATCCCTTGTTTCCCATTTCGGTGTTTTCCGGATAAACCCCACACACATACATAAATGCCTAATTCTGCTGGCACCCTGTGATCTGTTGCAGGCAGAGCTGGCTGTCCCACCTCTGGGAAACTGAAAACCTTTCAAAAAGAGCTGAAACAGTGGGAGAGGAATGGATAATGGGACTCCCATTAGTCTGCCACCCCTCTCTGGCACCCAGGTGTGGGCTGCCACACCTCCACACTCCCACATCCCCCTCTTGCTGCCAAGTGGGAAGGACATGCCATCCTCTCTGGTACAGCTGGAGTTTGACCAGTGCCAGGGTGGGACAGAAGAAACTGCCAGCCTTCCCTCTCTGAGTGGAAACACCAGGAACCCCAGAGAGATGGCTGCTCTCCAGAGGATACAGGAGCATGGAGGTGTGGCAGCCAAAAAGCAAAGCCAGAGAAGCAAAAAGCCAGAGAATCCCATCCCATCCCATCCCATCCCATCCCATCCCATCCCATCCCATCCCATCCCATCCCATCCCATCCCATCCCGTCCCGTCCCGTCCCGTCCCGTCCCGTCCCGTCCCGTCCCGTCCCGTCCCGTCCCGTCCCACCCCACCCCACCCTGTCCCATCCCGTCCCACTGTAATCCGTGCTACTGCAGCCTGTCCCACACACTCTGGGTTTTGAGGAGGGGCTGTGTCTCTCTGGGGAGTTCAGTGGGGCTGGTTTCCTGGGGATTTATGCAGACTGGACAGGAGAAGCCCTGAGGACTGGAGCACATCCAGCAGCACTCACACCCACACTTTGTTGTCCTCCTCCCAGAGCCTGTTTGCTGGGACCACCTGGACAACCTGCACTCCCACTGCAGGATGGACTGTGTGTTCCAGGGACACGGCTGTGTGCCAGCAGAGCTGCTGGGGAGCAGAGCAGGGAGCAGCAGGGCCGTGCCGGTGGCTCCATGTGCCAGGGCACAGCAAGGGGGGCCGTGCTGGTGTCCCCCCAGCGAACCTCAGCCATCCCCCATGCCACGGGGCAGGGCTGGCTGTGCTGCTGCTTCTCGAGCACCTCTCACACCCCAAAGTACGGGTGTCTGTGTCCATAATCCCTGCCTGCTCCCAGATTGGGATCCTGGCGCTGGGAGAGGCTTGGCAGAGCTGCCTGGGCAAGGATGTGTGACCCCTGCCTGGGCTTTTTTTTCTGGGAAAAGCAGCAATCTTTGCCTGGAAGGGGCCACTCTGAGCTGAGCTAGCCAGCCTGGCAGCAGCACAGTGCATCCCCACCAGTCCCTCCCTCCCTCCCTCCCTCCCTCCCTCCCTCCCTCCCTCCCTCCCTCCCTCCCTCCCTCCCTCCCTCCCTCCCTCCCTCCCTCCCTCCCTCCCTCCCTCCCTCCCTCCCTCCCTCCCTCCCTCCCGCCCGCAGTGCTCGGGATCCATCAGCCAGGTGAAATCCCACCTTCTCTGTGGGACAGGACGGTCACACTCCTGCTACAAGGGTACATTTAAAGCATTTTCAGAGGTTTCCTATAGACAGGGAAAACATGCTGTTCCCACTGGGGGTTCCAAACACACCGGTTTCTTTAATCCTCCTTAAGGCACAGCTGGGCTTTTGTATCTGGGAGCAACTGAAATGATGCTGCTCTAGGAGTGATATTTTAATTCTGTCTTAAAAGAGGCCTTTAAAAGAAGGCTCAAAGCTCTGCCTGGAGTGAATTCACAGTGGCCATATCAACCTTAGTGCTCCATGCAGCCTGTGGGGTGAGAGCTTGTCCAGGACCACTGGTGAATCCTATAAAATCCCTATGAAAGAGAATAAACCTGCAGCCTGGGCCTGCAGGGGGACAACTTTCCAATTGTCAAAACATGACTTCCTCTTTGTGCTGCTCTCAGTGGAAGCAGAGCGGTGTGCTTGGGGCAGCACCTGCAGCAGGCAGGGGCAGAGGGACAAGGAGCAGCACAGGAAGGCAGGACATGGATAACCACAGAGTATTTAGACAAAATGCAGAAAAAAGGCAGGCAGATGGCATGAATATTAGTGCATGAAAATGACTAGCACTCTGAGAATTTCCCAGTGTACTTCTGACTGGTTTGGGCTTGCTTTTATAATTAATTTATGGAAAGCACTTAAATTGGGAATAAACACAATCTCACAAATCCCTCCTAATCTCTGCCTGTATTTTTGAAATGATACCCTGAAGGTATAGTTCCTCAGAATGATTAAACTCCTTTTCTTTTAAGAATTAAAAGGGACCTTTTCCATGTGGTCATGTGTTGTGTGAGCAGCCAGGCCCGCACTCTGACCTGCTCTAGACGCAATATACTGTTGGAAGTGCCCGGGTAGGGCATTTCCCCACTGGACTGATGGATGCCAAACCTGCCAATATTTTCATTTTGGATTCATGTATTTTAATGCAAAATATGACCTGGTGTGTTGTCAGCCTACGACTCAGAAGCACTCAGCTATTAGCATAAATTTAGAAAGCTCCTCAAAAATGAAATGTATTTAATTAAGTGGCTGCTTTTCCCTGTTGGTGGAAGCTGAGCTCCCTCCGTGGGTGGGATGTGCAGCAGGTGCTCGGGGTGGCGCAGCACAGGGGGGATTTGGGTCTCTGGGTGCAGGCAGAGGCAGCGTGGAGCAGCTCTGCACTGGAGGAGAAGCCTGGGGAGATGCAGGCTTTGCACCTTCAGGTGCTGCAGGTCCTGTTGCAGGTTGGGCCCCGTGTCCCTGAGGAGCAGTGTGGGACAGGAAAGCACGGCATGGGGAGCTCCCCACCAGCTCCAGTGGGATGTGGGTCCCCAGGGTGTTCATTGTGCCCAGAGTGGATCCAGGAGTGACAACATGAAGGTGTGGGAAGTAAACAAAGATTTTATTACATGGCTTCTTGTGCTTCAGCATGGGAATCTGGCTAAGAATTACCCGTGGCACAGCCTGTCCCTGTGCTTTGGCCTGTGCAGCGCAGACATGCACAGGGGAGGCGTTTTCCTTGTCCCCTGCTGCAGCCTCTCCATGTCACAGCTCATGGAAGGCCACCGTGGTGCCCTTCCCTCTTCACCTTCACCTGGGGACATGGGAAGATTGCCCATCTGCAGCTGCAGGTGCCAGGTGAGCGCTCCCTGCTCTGCACCAGCAGCTCCAGGAAGGAGCTGGGACACGGGCACTGGGCAACAGGAGATGAGGCTGGCAGGGGATGATGCAGTGGTGCCAGCTGCCACCACGGGTGCCACCAGAGCCACGTGGCTGGGACCTCTCATTGCCTGGGGATGGCCAACAGCCTGGCCAGGAGGGCAAGAGGTGGCAGTGCCACCCCTGCTGGATCCCTGTGCTGTGTCCTTGTGGCACTGCTGCCCATGGTGCTGCTCCCCACAGCAATCCCTGCGCACCCCTCAGGGCGCAGACACGGGGGGTATAGAAGCTGGGGTTTGTTTTTTCCAAATTCTATATAAGATATATGTTATATAATATAATGCAATATATATTACATATGTAAGATCTATTTTGTAGAGTTATTTATTGCTCTCCTGCTGCAGTAATTTGTTCCTTCACAACCTTCCCAGGGCTCTGCACGCTCTTTTTTTTTTTTTCTCAGCATTTCCCTCCTACACACAGGAGTGATAGATTCTAACATAGTTTTTCTGCTCCTTAGGGAAAAAGAGAGAGATTGTGAAAGACTGAATGCTATCTTTGTTTTCAAAATAATGCTGCAGTAATTAAAATGCTGGAAAGTTGTTCTGTTCCCAGAAGTAATAAATAGTTTTGACTGTTTTGCCCCATTAATTGCACATTACTTAAATACGTGTATTTTATAACATGCGTATTCACTCACCTGCTTGGTCTGAAAGTTAAATGCATGTTTGAATATGCATTATACCCTTTAATGCACAGTAATTATTTGGTACATTATTAAGGGCTGCTCCTGAGCCACCCCTTCCCAGGGAGCAGGTTTTTGTGTTGGCTCCTGGGTGTGCTTGGTGCCAGGTCTGGCAGCTCTCCTCCCGAGGGACCTCGTGCACTCGGGGCGACACCAGCGCCAGCTGGGAATGCTCTGGGGAGCTTGCTCCAATTTCTTTCTCCCTGGCAGGTTCCAGCTTAAGGGGCCCGATTTTGGCTCTCCATAGCCAGTGCGGGCTGCAGACTGTGACCAAATGGTCAGCCCCTGCCAGCCTTCCCCACTCTGTGCTCACAGCTTTTTAAAACATTGCTTGCAGCATCTCCACTGCAAAATCTGAGCCTGCCCAGCTGAGGGGAGCAGGACCACCAGGGTTTGGGGCAGGACAGGCCAGGCCATTGCTCTGGTGGCTGTCCACCTCCTGGGTTCTGCTTTTGGACTGTAGCACATGACCCTGAGGCAGCAGTGGAGTCTCCAACCCTCAGGGAGAATGGGAACAGACTTTGTCAGGTCTCTTGATGGCTGAGGGACATCCAGAGTGTCAGAAAGCTCCCCAGCCATGATCAGAATACCCAGCAAATCTGATCTCCCTAAGCTCCCTCCCCTGCCATGTGGAAAACAGCCAGCAGCTCCCACCAGCTAAACTGGTGCTGGGTTAAAGATGAAATAACAACCAGGCACAGGGCATCATCACCTCAAGCAGACATTTTCCTGCTGCATCCCATTCTCCTGCTGCCACTCCCTGCTGTTTCTGGAGCCTTCACCTGAGTGGGAAGCACTCACCTGGGACGTGGAGGCCAGCACCCCACAGCTGCAGATGGGTATTCTTCCCATGTCCCCGTGTCTGCGAGGGTGAGGCAGCCCCCAGGATGGTCCCTGTGGGGATCACATGTCCGTGGGAGCAGTGCTGAGCTCCCCACAGAAACAGCCCACAGCACACAGCACCGGTGTGGCAGAGCTGGGGGAAACCCAGAGCAGAGCTGGGAAAGGGGAAAGGGATCCACATCCTTTGCCTGGCACAGACCCAAAACAGAGGAGGCCCCAGCCCTTTCCAGCAGACCCACATCACTGTGTCTGCCTCTCTCAGGTGGGTCCAGGAGTGGGAGGGAAGGACAGGGACCGGTTCCCAGCCAGCTGCCACTCGGCAGTGCCAGGGCTGTGCCCAGTCCCGGGGCCGTGACAGCAAATGGTCCGGCTGCAGCTTCTGAGGAACAATGTGCTGCTACTGTGTGGTACCAGATTGTACATCAAAACTATTATTTCCAACATCTCTGCCTTAATTGTAAAACTATAATACAAATGACATTTGGGGTTTGCTGGAGTTAAATTTTAATAGCAAGCCAGCACCCTTTTAATGACATTTTATACATTTAAATTGGGCATGATCCCTTTGGGAACAGTAATTTTATTCATGGAGATTATGTCTAATTTGAATATAAAAACACCACTAAAAAGATATTGGATTTGCTATTTTTCACTTGCAGGAGCTCCGGAGTCCAATCTTCCCAATTGACTGGGCTTTGGCGGATTGAGAAAGCCCTACAATCCCCCACCCAACTTCCTTCCAGGAAAGCGCAGTATGAGATCTGTGTGAGTGCAGCCTCCCCACCGCTGTTCTGGGCTGGCTCTGGTGGCTCTGGGGTCCAGCTCCAGCTCTCCGTGCACCGCTGTGTGGGCAGAAGGGCGTGGGGCCCACCCGGGATGGGTGAAGGAGCCCTGGGTTCTGCTCCAGCCCACAAACATCCTGCTGCAGCCGCGCTGGAGCTCCAAGGATGGCAGCTGCCTCTCCACTGCTCCTCTTCCTCGTGTTGGAGCTGGCCACAGCCTCCCAACTCCAGTGCCAAGCTAATGTGGCTCCTGCCAGACTGGCGGTGCCTTGGCTGGGGTGGTCCTTTCCTTCCTCGAAGACAGAAGAAGCTCTGGCTAATGCTGCTCTGTGGCAGCAGCCCCACTTGTTCTTTCCAGTGACAGCAGAGCCGCAGATTGATGGCAGAGCTCTGCAGGGATTGTCACCAGCCCGCGCCCACCCCTGGCTGTCCGTGAGGGACCCTCAGTGGCTGGTGCTGCTTTGGAGAGCAAGAACCCTGGCGCAGAGCAGCCAGAGCCGAGGGATGTCCCTGCACACCCGGGGGGCTCCTGCAGGGGCCGGGCTCCTTGCCGGGGAGGATGCTGAGCAGAGGTGTCAGCCTGCGGGGAAGCGCCCTCGAGTCTCGTGTCCGGGGCAGGAGCTGCGGGCAGTGCGTGTCCGCCGAGTGCGGGACTGCGGGGCCGCAGGAGAGAGCGGCTCCTTTCCCCGGGCACCGCAGCGAGGCCACGGAGGTGGCAGCAGCACCTCTTGTCTCCTCAGGGGAGAGAGCCCTGGGCCGGGGAGAGCGGAGGCCGCGGGGAGCAGCCCCGCACAGCCCGCCCTGGCTGCACGCCCGGCGCCCCGCACCGCGCCGCGATAACCGCGGGCGGGAGAGCGGCAGCCTCATCTCCGAGACCGGATAAACTGTTTGGCCTTTGGACAAGATTATTTCTGTTCAGAACACGATTGTTATCACTTAATTGAAAATAATTATCCAATGCAAATTGGCTTCAAGTTGGCAGCTGAGTTGAGGAGATGGCGCATTTCCAAGCTGTCCTGAGGAGAGCCGACTGCGGCGGGAGGGCGAGAGGCTGGGACCGGCCGCAGGGCTGAGGGGGAGGACACTAGAGGGGCAGATGTCCCCTTTGCAACACCTGCACCCCTCCAGGAAAACAGCGGGGGCTATCCTGCCCAATGCTTTCATGAACTGGGACCGCCTGGTTTGCCCTCCCACAGCAGCCACCGAGACGGCAGTGGGAGTGTAGGTGCTGGAACCAGCTGCTCCAGAGAGCTCAGCTCAGTGACAGTGCTCACTGTACCCCGCCTGGGCCTGTCTGTATCTAGGATTTCATCACGTGGAGGATGCAGGTCTCCTGCTGCTGTCGACTGGAAGGAGACAGTCTGTCCACATGAAGGAGGTGGCTGGTGCCATAGTGCGGCACTGGGGCACAAGTGGGACGGGAAAACCTCTGGAGAGCCCAGCAGGAGCAGCCCCCTGGAGCTCTGACCCACCCAAGCACCGAAGCCTCAGCTGGGCTTGTCCCTCTTCTGCTGGGCTTGCTCTGGCCACATGCAATCAGTGATTTGCATCACTCCAAATGTTACCTGCACCTCTGTGCTCTTGCCAGTGAACAGACAGGAACGTGCGTCTCTGTGAAACTTCTGCCATCCCAACCCCCTTGGTGCCTGCTAAAGCCTCCTCTCCTGGCTCTGGGCTCCATGGTCAGCCCCGGCACCTCCTGTCTTGCCCCCTCCCTGTGGCCACTCTGCCCTTGGTGCTGCCTCTGCTCCCTCTTCCTTGTTTTCTGCCTGAATGGATTTGGATTAGACAAGACCTTCCCAAATGCACACAATGCCCCTGCCAATGCACAAATACACCAGAGAATACCAGCTTTCCACAACAGTATTTCTATGATTTGACCAGACTGGCACAAGGTTAATTAAAAAAAAAAAAAAACAATGTTTAAATGCAGTTTCATCAGGAGCAGTGCAAAATGCCTCTGCAAGAATTTCTGCCAGGACTTTTCAAACCTCGCAAAGCACAATTAGACACAGTCAAATATTGCCCTGGTTAAAGACTATTAGTTTTCCTTACATTTGTCATGAATTAATTTTTTTCCGGCTGTATCAACAGTGTTTCCTTTATAAATACAACTGGCTCCTTTACATTGAAAAATTAAATTTGCTCTGATAATGAACTGAGGTGCTAATAATCATTTTGCAATGCAAAAAAAAGTGCAATTACTGGCTGCTGTGCCATGTGGTGCCACGGCTGGTTGTCACTGACCCTGCTCTGCCATTGTCACCCACAGTCCCATCTCAGGGTGCAGAGTGGGGGTGCCCATCCTTGCTGGGAGCTCGAGTGCCAGTGTCCACCTGTTGGGGCGAACTGAACTCAGGTTTGCTCGGTGCCCTTGAGGGGCTGCTCAGAGACACGTGGGGTGGAACAAGGTCTGCCAGTGGCACTGAGGCCAGCCCGAGCACCCAGGCTGGTGTTGTCACCGTGGGCTGCTGGTGCTGGGTGCGACGTGGCCCGGCACACGCGTGGTGGTCCCTGCAGACTGCACAACAGCTGCACAGAGAGACTGGTGTTTTGAGACAGACTTCAGGGAAAGGAACACTTCCAGGAGGAGCCAGACCTGTGGTATGTCACAAAGACACATCCAGTTCCCTCCCACAGGTGTGCCATGGACACCGACACCTCAAATCACAGCACTCCTCCTTTCCACAACCTCTCTGTGTAGTGGCTGCAACAAATGATGGACCCAATACTCCCTTCTCCCCTCTTCACTCCTGGGACACCTGCCCCCATTACCCAACAAGACTCTGACCTTCTGATCCATCCATCTTGTCTCCTCTGCAGTGCTGGCTCTGAGCTGCGGCCCTTTATTTATTCACGCAATGTAGGTTTCCTCATGCTGCCTCACCAGTGCGCATCAACTGTGACCTCGAGACACCGTCCTCTCCTGGGATGAGCATGTTTTTCAGTGCCAGGCATCTCTGGAGTAAGGACTGACAGTTCTTTAAAGGAGGGGGAAAGCAGGCGGGAGGAGTGACAGGCTGCAGTACATTGTGGTTTAATGGAATAAAGCAGAGCTCGATGGAAGCCACTCACTCTGCCAGTTGCCAGGCTTGGTGCACAATTCTAACACAACACTGCCCTTTCACAGCACCTGACATGCTGATATTGGTGATGCTGGGAAATCCACCCCTTTTTGCCATTTTCCTTGTTCTCTCCTCCTCACTGAATGTAAACAGTCTCCTGCTGCTTCATTCTTGTGCTGACCTCTCTAGGATCCATCAGCTGCCCCACAGAGGCCTTACAGGGTGTGCTGGGGGGCACTGGTTGCTGGTGACAGCTGGTGCTAGGCAAAACCTGCTTTGTTCCAGGTGGTGCCAGCCAGAGCTGCAGTTTATGTCACACCTGATTTGCCCAGGTGCTTTTCAGCAACAAGCCAGCCTTGTCCATGTCCCTCTTTCCTTGCTGGTGGCTCTATCCAGACCTGCCAGTTCCCCCATGAGTGCCCTGGTGGGTGCAGATTTCTGCGAAGCCTGACACTGGTCAGTCCGGGAATTGATGTTGTTCCCTGCCAGGACCCAAACACACTCCTGGTCCATGCCCCAAACACACTCCTGGTCCATGCCCCAGACTGGATGTGCCACTGCAAGGTCTTGTTTCTTTTCCTGCCAGCTGGATCCTGGCCTGGGGCCTGGATGATGCTCCTCACACTGATCCCGTCTGCTTCCAGGGTTGCTGCTTCCCTTTTTCCCCTTCCCATCGTCCTGGAGAACATGCTTCCTCCATCTTTTACTCACTGTCCTGTAATCACAAGCAGCAAAGCGGGGCTGGCTACCTGCAGATTTGGAGTGACATCCAGAGGCAGCTCCACCACAAACTCCTTGTCTGTGCTGCCAGTGACAGGCAGGAGCCACAGTCAGCAGCCAGACTTGTCTGGGTCTCACCCAAGCACCTGTGTAAGTCACTGTGCCTCAATTCCCAGCCACTGCCTTCCCCAGGCCAGGCAGGCTCTGCCCATCAGCACTCAGCAGGGTTTGAGCAGCAGTGTCCAGGGTAAAATACTCCTTTCTGAAGCCACCGAGCACCAGAGACAGAGGCTGGGGCTCCTGGCTGCTCTGACTCCTGCTGTGCTGGCCAGGACAGGTCCTCAGGGGAGCAGTTAGGAAGAACTCGGGCTTGCTCCAGCCTCTGGCACTGCAGATGGGTGATGTAAAGGCACCGCTCCGAGGTGCAGGAAATGCACACACCTCAAGACAGCTTAGCTGGCCAGATACCAAAACAATCACTGGAAACAGCCCTCCTCCCTGTCTGCCAGGGTGGTGCTGGTTTGGCTAAAAGCCAGCCGTGACTTTTGCTCAAACGAAACACGGAATTCAAAACTGAAAAGGGATGTACAACACAGCATCTGTGAAAAGAGCTGTTTCCATGTTACAAACAAGTCTTTTCAGGGGTGGAATTAACTTAATATTTTTCCAGTAGGGCTAAAACTGATTTTCTTTTCAGTATCATCAGGAATTCTTCAATCAAGCAATAAATGAACTTAAGCAAAACTTAATTTTTGT
The DNA here is from genome assembly GCF_030490865.1 of Poecile atricapillus. Taxonomy (NCBI): domain Eukaryota; kingdom Metazoa; phylum Chordata; class Aves; order Passeriformes; family Paridae; genus Poecile; species Poecile atricapillus. The sequence continues at coordinate 65,867,386 of NC_081289.1, read as the reverse complement.
TGCCAAGGTCATGCTGAAGGTCATTCTAGGTCATGAAACCCAGACATTAGGTTTGCAAATACTGTGCAGGTGTGTCTCTACCACAAATACCTCTGAAACAGGATGACAGGGTCACCAGAACACCTGTGTTCTCACTGTTGAGTTTGCTAAACAAAAGCCTGATGAATTTAGGGACTACTAGCATAGTATATTCTGCCAGATAACACTGGCATCATGAGACTGTTTTCTTGGGTGCCCATATCCCTTTCCAGATACCCTTGCAGGGTACAAATAGTCTTTACTTTTGACACAGGACTGCTGCACGAGGAGAGACTTGCACCTCAGTGACACTGCTGTTACCATCAGCTGCTCACTAAGGAGTGGAACAGCAGAGAGCACATCACAGAGCAGCAGGGTATGGATAACTTCCTTTTCTCAACAGCAGAGTGCAAATGCGTTACTTTTTTCCTTTACTCTTGTCTGTGGTGATGTAGCTTCAGCTCAGGAGAGAGAACAAGGTATTATTTTCAATTATGTTTGAAATGCAAGGAACGGAGGAACAATTTCTTTAATATTTCTCATGTAAAGTTTTATTTGTGTTAGTCCTTTGATAAAGCATTTTATTCTTATAAACCTTAAAACAACATGCTGAATTCCAGTGTACAAAAATAACTGTCTTTAAAAAAAACTGAATTTTAGCACAGTGTGACTGGAACCAAGTATGTTCTTCATACTCCATTTCTTTTTCTCCAGAAACAGCCTCCACATCAAAAGGAACAAGAACAGATTTAGTGTGAGATGTAAACTCTGCTCCAGGCCCAGCTGCTCACTCCTGCTCTGCTGCCCTGCTGGCAAGGACAGGGGTGGAGCTGAGCCCTGGGGGCAGTGGATGGATGGCACTGCTCTGGAGAGTCAGGTGGGTGACTGCTGCACCCTGGAGCGTAAAGCAGAGACTTCGCTGCCCCTTCAGGGGGAGGGAAGTGCCCATGGCACTCTGCTGGCCGGGGAGATGTGCTCTGTACCTGTGTTCCTGCTTCCCACCCCGAATCCCCTGGCCCAAGTCTCCCTGGCAGTGGCCCCAAAGGTGCTGTGCTCCAACAGCACAGCCACATCTCACTGGTGAAGAAACAAACCCTGCCAAACCCACGTGCCCCCACATCCCCAAGCTAAGAAATTAAACATACAGCATATTCTGAGACCACCCCCCTCAGGAACACCGGGTCCTGCTTGCCATGGGGACAGCTCAGAGATGAAATGATCCCCTCTGCTGTGGAGATGGACATGGTGGGTGACGGTGCCCAGCGTGCTGGGTCAGGGACGGACTCAAATTCAGGTGCTAAGAGAGGGACCGGAATAAAGAGAAGGCAGAGCCAGAGCCACGGAATGCCAGTGGTATCTGCCATCACCAGGATTTCTGTTTGGACTTCTTCTTTTTCTGCTTTATAAGGAATAGATTGTCCCTGCTGTCAGGACTAGCATTTTTCTGCTTTTTCCATTTCTTCTTCTTTTTGGCACCTTCTAGAGGCTGCTGCACACACATGGCCTTGCTGCCTGAGAATGCCTGGAAAAGGGACTTGTGGCAGACCCTGCTGCCCTTGCATCCCTTCAGCTTGTACCCCCGAGGGAAGTCCTCTGGCTCATAGTGGATCTCGACACCCCTCCTGTGCTTCTCCTGCTGGGATTTCTTCGCCTGGGACACCTTCCTGCTTTTCTTCCCCTGTTGTTCTTTCCAAAGTTTGCTCTTTTTCTTGTGGCTGGGTACCTCAAGCTGTTCTTCCTGCAACGGTGTTTCAGACTGCTCTGGCAGAAGGCCAGCTTCCTGCAGGTCTGGAAAGCAGAGCGGATTATTTCAGTACCTACAAAACCTAAAACCTGGCACCTGAGCCATCTCAGCTCTCCTTAGATACAAATGAAGTTAGACAAAAATTTACCCGTGACAGATTTTTTCACTGTGGGTTTTTCCTGTCATCAGGGTAGAATCCCAACAAATTGTGATTTAATCCCCTTCCTGCTATTTCATGGCATTTTTAATGTCAGCAGATTTTTCAGAATTAAAACATCTGACAATGCTCACTGAGTGACTTTGACACAGTCAATTTCTATGATAGACACGGATGAGTAAAATCACAAATCTTTTACTAACACCAGGCTACCTGTTCAAATCCATGCAGCTTTTCCCAACACATGAAAATAATCCCACAATGTTTCTAAAATGCACAAACACTGAGCTGAAAGTTGGGAGGGATCCCCCGAAACACACCGTACCTGCCACCTTTCTTTTCAACCTGTTGGCTCTCCTCTTGATGTCGCATTCATCGTCGTAGTAGTAGACAAAGGGAGAAGTGGGGAACATGTTTCCCCGCATCCGCTTCTCTGAGCACTCCTGCAAAACACATTTCAGGTCACTGGAGGTGGCTGAGTGGAGATTTCCTGGAAGTGAAATGGGCCAGGTCCTCCAGGTCCTGCTCTGTACTTGTGGGGGATGTGGTCAGCACCGACATTTTCATGACCAGCTTATAATCCCTCCTGCACTCACTGAAACACTGCTGCTCTTTGAGCACACAGAAGGGATCCCCTGTCTTCCTGCAGTTAAAGCACACCTGAAACACCCACAGAAGAGATGATGAGAACCAGGTGAAGACAGGTGAAGACCAGGCGAGCTGCTGGCAGAGTTATTTGACACAGGGACAGGGCTGTCCTGCAGCGAGGCAGGACCCCAACACTTGCTCTGCACATGCCTGGCCCCTCAGAGACAAACAGTGCCATGGCAGGGCATCCCTGGCTCCTGGACTTTCGTGTGAGGCTCCCTGTCTCACCCAAAAGAGGTGTGGCCGGCCAAAGGGGTGGGTGGGCTGGGGAAGGCGGGGAGCAGCCATGGGAGGCAGAGCCAGGGCGGGTTTCACAGTGTGCCATTCCCTCACAGGCACAAACTACAGGCAAACCCTGCAGCAGGCTGCTCTGTGCACACGTCAGAGTGCAGGGAACAGAAAGAAAGAAGAGGAGGAGAGCCCTGAACAGACAGCTGAGGCGAGGAAGGGGCCGACTATGGCATCGTGTTCCCAAACACTTGGAACAGGAGTATAAGTTTTGTCACTGCTGCACACATAGTTTTATCCGTGTCTTCAGAGCCAGGCTAACAGGAACACTTCCTATGATTTTGTCTTTTTTCTGGGTACCATGTGATGCTGACAGGTGTTTTATTCTCCTTTATCCTCCTTGCACATTGCTTGTTACCTGCTGTGCTCTGCTTCATCACCTTTCTCTTCTTAGATACTGCTGAGATCAGGGAAACATAGAATCCCACAGTGGCTTGGCTTGGTAGGGACCTTAAAGATCATCCCATTCCACTCCCTGCCACAGCAGGGCCAGCTCCCAGTGTCCCAGGAGCTCCCAGCCCCAATGTCCAGCCTGGCCTTGGGCACTGCCAGGGATCCAGGGGCAGCCCCAGCTGCTCTGGGCACCTGTGCCAGGGCCTGCCCACCCTCACAGAGAAGAATTTCTTCCTGACAGCTAATCTAACTCTACTCTCTGTCACTTTGAAGCCATTCTAGTGACACCTGGGCCTCACCAATCTCCAGGAGCTGTCAAGAGCTGTCGCTCACCTCATGTCTGCACCATGGGACCAGCAGCTTTCCTGCATGTGCTACTGCTACCACCCAGTGCCACCCTGCAAACCCCTGTCCCTGCCTGCTCCTCTTTCCCTTCCCGAGGCACAGCAGATCAGAGATACATTTTTGATGTAGTTAGTATTTCCCAGCCTCTTTTTGGCCAATTTTGCTTGGGTGAAATTTAGTGAAGAAACAGTTTTCCTGCAAGTGTTTTGCCTGTTTTTGGGACTATGTTTTTGCTATGGTTTTGCACATGGAAAGATCTGTTATCTCTGCCCTCTTGTGTTGCTATTGACTTATCCCCTTTCATACAGTCATTGCTCAGGCTGTTTCTGCTCCTTGTACACTACAAATACTTTCCTATCTGCCCTAACTCTGAGAGGCATAAAATGTCCATTAATTGCTTTCTTCTCTTTCTGATTTTGTACAGTTTCTACCATTTTCAATCTAAGTACTTACTATCAGCTCCTCACACATAATTTCTAATTATTTTTACAGCAGCCTTAATAATGACTTATTTAATAAGTTATAAATCAATATGATATGAATATTTGATATAATCAAATAATCTATTTACAGCATCTCTAATAATTACTCATTATTTTTACAGCAGCCTTACTTGTATTCATGTATGTCTGTCTTCCTCCAGTGGCATTTTCTGGACAGTTTTTTAAAAGTAAACTAAACTAAAGGCCCAAGCTTTTTAGCAAAAC